>NC_073724.1:11679119-11988676 GCF_023634155.1 Falco peregrinus | reverse complement strand
CGTCTTTTCACAGGCTCTGGAGACTCCTCTCTCACCTCTCACCCTGGCTGATGTCCTAGCCACCATACAGACTCCATTATAACCCCTCCACACAATTTCCCCCTAACAGCAGAAGACAATATTGAAGAATATGCCAGTAGCTAAAGTAGTCATGTTAGATCAGCAAAAGATACATTTATACAAAAGGCTGACCAAGTCTTCCTTTCAGAAGGGCGTTTGCAGTGTCCTTACCCACTCCTGGCAGACATGGCCTTTGTTCAGCTTGAAAATCTGGCCAGTACTTGTTCCCTTGGTAAACAGGTGACTATTTGAATGTGAAATGCCAGTAGGATTGTGGAAGTACAAGGATAAATTCAGCTATCTTTACAAG
Organism: Falco peregrinus; assembly: GCF_023634155.1. NCBI lineage: Eukaryota > Metazoa > Chordata > Aves > Falconiformes > Falconidae > Falco > Falco peregrinus. The sequence goes on along the minus strand of NC_073724.1, from coordinate 11,988,306 downwards.
GTGTCCTGGTTTTGGCTGGGATAGAGTTAATTTTCTTAGTAGCTAGTATAATGCTGTGTTTTGGATTTAGGATGAGAATAATGTTGATAGCACACTGATGTTTTAGTTTGCCAAGTAGAGCTTTCTCTAAATCAAGGACTTTTCAGGTTCTCTAGACTCTGCCAGTGAGCAGGTGCACAAGCAGCTGGGAAGGAGCAGAGCCAGGACAGGTGACCCAAACCACCCACAAGGATATTCCATAGCATAGAGCGTCATGCTCAGTATAGAAACTGGGAAGCTGATGATTGCAGCTCAGGGACTGGCTGGGCATCAGTCAGCGAGTGGCGAGTAATTCTATTGTGCATCACTTGTTTTGGTTTTTTTGTGGGGTTTTTTTTAGGGGTGTGTGTGTGTTTATTCTTTCTCCTTTTGATTACAATTGTTACTGTTATTATTTTATTTCAATTTTTTTTTTTTTTTTATATCAACCCACAAGTTTTACCTTTTTCTTGATTCTCCTCCCCATTCCACTGGAATGGACATGTGGAGTGAGCCAGCAGCTGCTTTGTACTTAGTTGCCAGCTTGGGTTAAACCACGATGCAAGGAAAGGCTTACACAAGCAAAGTTATTCTCTACCATCTTCAGTTACTAACAAACTGGAAAGTTATTTCATTCTTCCTGTAAAGTAGAAGTTATCTTACTTTTTAAATTTTACCTAATTAAAAGCAATCGAAGCAACATACTGAACATTGCCTTTTCTCTTTTGTTGATAGAATGTCATCACCTCTCCATATCACTAAACCTGTATTCTTACCAAGACTCCTTCTGTTCCTAATTTATTTAAAACCTACTGACTTCTCATGGTCTATAAAGATCAAAGGACCTCTGGAATGGAAGTATCAATATCTTTTCAGTGCATTTTTTCAGTGCATAATTTGGGAGCATTTCAAATAACTACCCTAACTTAATCATTCCATGCTATATTACAAGGCAAACATAGTTCTCATGAGAAGAGATGTAGGTCAGTCAGTAATCTGGCCTCATTCAATATTTTACTCAAAAAAAAAAAAAAAAAGAGAGAGAGAGAGAAAAAAAATTAAAACACAAGACAGGACACTGGTGTAGGTTTTAATTTCCCTGGAAGTTGAAGAGTAAACAGACACACACACTGCCCTCCACTGCCCCTTTTGGCCTGTACTTTATGTGCAGCATCAAGAGTTTTTATGAGATGTGCCTAGGGGTCTTGGTCAAGATTAGCACCCCTTCCTGATAGGGCTTTTCCCCTGCTTTTTTATGTAAGAAACAGTGTTTTTAAATGAACGACTCTACAGAGAGCAGAAACATAAGGAGTGATTTACTTCATATTCACTATGACATCTATATGTGAAGTAGACAAAACCCACTGAGTTTCAATCCAATGTTTTTAACATGAGACAATAAATTCCTGTCTATGTAGGTTTTATGAAGTTATATTACATGTGAGTTTATCAGAAGTGAGGTACACATTACACATATTTAAACATACACACAGAGATCATTTTCCTACACAAAAATGTGCAGTCATATGTCTTCCTGTTAAAATTGTGTGCATGAGGTAGCAACTACTTAAATTAACATTTCAAACCTTAAATATTTCAAATTCCAGACCACTTCATTCCAAGAGGAGAACTGAGCAAACTGCAAAAGCTGAATGTCATTACATCAAGACATTCCAAAGATTTGGAGTACTTCAAATGTTGGTGCCAGAATTTTAAAATTGCAAATTTTTACAGCAATTAGCCTGATTTTCAGCTGTGCTTAAAATATAGCAATGCAATTCAGAACACCCATCAATAGGAAACCAAAACCTAAAGTATAAGTGATGTTCTTCAATGTAATTTAATGGAAGGTAACCTTGCCTATTATATCTTCTGAACAGAACAGATCTCTCTGCTATAGCTGTGGTTTCTTCAAGGCCTTTGGCATAACACCTTTATTCAGAATAAAAGGAAGACATCTAAAAATTGATCACAACAGTATTATAACCACTTCTCAAGTCTACACTTTGAAAGAAAAAAAAAAAAAAAAAGAAAGAAAAAGAGAGACATATGAGACATGCTGAAGGGAGCTTAAAGAATCCATCAGAGTCCAGTCTGTTCATCAACTTAAAAGGAAAATTGAGAAGCAATTTGGAGCTTAGCTACAAGTCAACATTGGAATGAGATGGTAAAGTCAAGGAAAGAGCGTGCTGGACAATATCTAGACTTCAGTCTTTAAGGTGGTCTGCTGGACAAGGGTCTTTAAGAAAAGACAATGTTTTCCTAAAAGACTGAAATGGAAAGGTCATAGTTATGACTTGTTAATCCTCTGGGTCTATTTTATCCCACATTTGTTGCTGTGCAGTCAAACTAGCAAGCTGCAACAAGGCTTTATCCGTGGGTCAGATTCTACTGTCCATAAGTCCAGCTGCTGCCACTACAGGCTATTCTCTGCTGTCCACATTGTTTCTCCAAGCTTTCAGAGATCACACAACACTCCTCATTCTCTCTGCTTCATCCAGGTACAAGTTACAAAAGTGAAGTAGAATGAAGGAAAGTAAAAATATAAAAGGAACATACTTCCATTATCAGGGGCATGTGGAATGGGCTGACTGCTGGGTCAGTCATACTAATAACCCCTTTCTGTTGCCAGAGGTGACATCTAGTACCATCTCAACCTCAGACTGAAATGCATTAAACTGAGAAGAGTCAGTTGTCTTGAACAAGCATGATTTAAAGGGCTGTGGCGTACATGATACCAAATTAAATGAATGTAAGGTCCCTTAAGCTATCTTAGATCTTACATAGAATTTGGATATTGCAATAAATGTAACCAGGAAAAAAAAAAAAAAAAAAAGTCCCATGCCTCCTTAAACATTTTAAACATTTAAGGTTTCTGATTGACAAGCTTGTGACTGCCAGTGATGTTAAGAAGTAATATATTCCACCACATCTTTAAATTACACTTACGAATAAATCACATTTATAAAGCTGATGAGTTATATTATCAACGAATAGATTACTATCATGCAAAAACTACAGAATTTGGATTTCAATTGTTCTATAGCAGACTGCTGTCACAGCACTAATGAGGGGTAATTGGTTGAAACCTTTTTGTAAGTCTCGGTTAACAGCTTTCCCTTCATATCTGTTTCAGGTCTAGATGTTGGTGTACCAACTAGTCCTTTGCCCAGGCTCCACACCTGTCTGCATAGTGTAGTATTAGAGATAACATTTAAAGGTGCATCCATTAAGCTTTCTTCCTCCAAGGGATATAGGTAATTTTTGTAATCTCTCAGAGGAGTTTGGTGATGATATTTTTCCAATCTGTGATAAGGTAGGGTTAAACTGTTTTCCTCACTGCTGCTTTTCAGTGTGTATCTGCTTAAAGTGCATAGCAATAGCTAAAGGGTTAGTTATATTACTCAGACTAGGAAGCAGGCCCACATACATATCCATCATTCTTAAGCCACAGGCTGAGAGACACAAGAATTAGTTTCATGTGGTTGCAGGAAAGAAATCATGCTCAAGGTTTTTGTCTTCTAATTTTGCAGTGAAATTGCATATGAAACTTCACCTTGCCTGTAAGTATGGACATTTGAAGTTGCATGTTGTTTAATTTGAAAGGGGATGCAATCTGTACTAACAGATCCTGATTGTAATCACCTAGTGAAATGAGCTCTACGTAATAAGATGTGGCAGGGGGTGTGGGCTGTGGGCAAGGAATGGGGTAAGAATTCATACTGTGACAAACAACCAATAGGACCTGGTGTTCACAGTTTTGTGAAAGCATCAAGAGAGAGATGCACATCATGGGACAGCTCACCTATGACACCATTTTCTTGGCCTTTCTACACAGAAGAGAGGGATTTTTTTTTTTTTTTTAAGCAAAAAAGCACATTTCAGTTGTATTTAAGAATGAGTGCATGTCAGTTGCTGTTTAAAAAACCCCAAAAAACACCACCATAAAAGAATACAGAGTCCAAAGAGCAATTTCTTGATGTCTTGTTACTACCTTTGCTGTCACAAACAGTTGTAGAGTCCAGACAAAGCACCAAATGTAAAAAGTGACATGTAGTAGTGATTTTCCCATTGGAAAAGGGGAAATCTATTTATTTGTCTTTCTATGAGTTTCCATTCTTCCTGTGAACACCGGGGAAATCAATCAAGTCCATAAAGCTCCCCGTGTTCTGCACAAAATTAAGATGTGAAGAGATCATTTCAACAGATGTACAAAATGGAACACTTTGTAAGAAGAAAACTAATAAAATTTAAGTATAAACATACTTTTCATTTCATAGATTTGGGAAAAAAAAGTATGAACATTGTACATTTTAGCACCGAGTAGGGAGATAAGATCAGTTTTGTAAATTAATTTTCTCTTTTTGTAGCAAAAAGAGCATAAACCCTGCTGAGAGAGTTTGAGAGCTGATATGATGGATCACAGTGTAGTAGTTCTATTATGATTGTATTATGCAAATGTTTTTATGCAGTCTTTTAAAATGTGTGTGACAAACACATTTTTGGTGATTCACTGTACATAAAGACACATTCTTGACTTCATACAACCCTGATGTCTTCTGCAAAGATGTGTGGGTCTATTAAGTAAACAAATACATCTATTTAAAAAAAAAAATACTATTTGTAAAAATGTAAGAAAAGGAGATCCAGAAAAACAGTATGCATTCTTGAACACGAACAGCAGAGTTCATGCTACCACTCCTCATTCTTAAGTTTGCGTAAATACAAAACCAGTAGCACATAAAGAAGAAATGGGATCAGCCTCACATAGATCTCCAGAATCATCTTCACTTAGGATTGAAAAGTGGCTCAACATAATCTCATGATCAGCAAAGCCATTTGGAAAAATGAATCGGGTAACTCAATCCAGAACTCGTTTCTGTCTCCCAGACCTAAATATGCACTGTTGGGAAAAGAGTAGTTAAAACATGTTAGCACACTGAAGATGACCTCACTGAGAAATAGCGTTGTATCAGTCCTAATTGGTATTATTCATTTTTATTTTCCATTGACTAAGCTTGAGCATACCATGTGTAATCTCAAAACTCAGAACAGCTTAAACTTATTAGACACACAAATCTGGAAGATGAACCTCCCTTGGTAAAAATCAAGAAAGAACTCTATGCTTGACTACTGAACACAGCCTCAAAATTTGGGGAGATGTTGAAGATCGAAGCGCCTGAATTGAATGAAATATACTAAAGGAAATATATGGAAGGAGAAATCTTAAAACATCCATGCAGTTGTACAAGGAACTGGATGGAACAGAGGACTCAGCGTTAATGCAATGACCCTGAGAGTGCTCAGTGTAGTGATGGGCAGCGGCTCTTGCAAGGAACTACTCAAACACAAGCATCAGATTTTTCACTTGCTCCCTGAATCCAAGCTATAACGTGACCTTCAGCCCTTTCAGTTATGAAGGGGAATATTATTTGTGCTTCTTAGGTCCAACTCAGAACTGATATTGCTCAATTCTCAGACATTTAGGAATCCATGCCTGAACTGAAAGGGTAGAAAGAGCATCACCATTAGTTAACGTGCTTTAAAATTAGACAAGTGCTTGCCAATGTTACAAGAAGTGAATTTAGTGATACCTGTTTGAACTTCTGAGTTAGGTGGGGGAAGAAAAACAGAGAAGTCCTTTTCTCCAACTCTTGGCATTTATTCACAACAGAGCTGGTAATGAGTTTTCTGTCACTATCAACCTGAAATAGATTTAAGCAGCTGAAAGGCTCCATATTCCATTACCAAGTCTTCCAGTCCCTTCTAAAAAGCAATCTGCCACATACTAAATTGAAAGTACTGTCTGATTTGCTGAGACATCAAAACTTCACAATTCCAAAAAGTTCTTAGAGTGACAGCTGTGATGAGCTGTTTGCTGCAGTGATACATTGCTGTAGAGAGGAGAGCAAGAAACAGGGAAAACAAGACAAAAAGAAGGTCACCAAGTCAGGAGCTAAAGGAGTATTTAGAATAAGAAAGATCTGCTTTTAAACTTCAGTTTACTGACACCAGATGTGACAGCAAATATTAAACAAGACAGACCCATGATGCAACTGGTGAGCCCTTCTATGCCCAAGCAGTGTATGTGTAGGATTGTGTTGCCCTAAGCTGTTACATATAATTTCAGCTGAAAACGGTGATCTTCTGTTCATTTGCTAAAGGAAACAAATATATCTAAATCACTGAACCCAAGATATGCATAAATCTCTGCTACTGTTTTCATAATCAGAGGTGGACATTTTGGAAGGTGAACCTATAAATAAATATAAAACTGATACACCTACTTACATTTCTAAGCCCCATAAATAAAGTACAATAACACTAGGCAGGATGTACAATTGTACTAGACAGGATGGATTTTCATTAGCAGAAAACAGTCGTCATGGAACCCAGAAGCAACAACATACTGAAACCTCAAATAGTGTTTCTTTACGTCCGAGTAACTTAGGCACATCCTACTGTCAGTTGTCGTCTTGCTTTCTTCTCTGAAACCATGCCATTTATCTGCAAGAGCTCACTAGGCCATTTATCTTTAACAGGATTGCCAATTCTAGTCCTTTCTTTGCAATCTGTCTTGTCGTGGGGTGCCATTGCTCTAGAGATAGAGGTGTGTGTTGGAGGGGAAACTTGCCTTTTCCTGTTGAGGAAGGAAAAATATGGCCTGCTCAATGTTTGTTGTAACAATTTATGCACCCATTTCACAGATCAAGTAAGTCTTTCAGACCCAGTGGATGCCCTTTAATACTCTCTTGCCAGGCTGTGACTATATAAAAATCAAAGTCCTGGGGAGGGAGGGAGGGGGGGAAGGGAGAGAGGGAGAGAGAGATTATGCAATTTGCACAAGGTTACTGAGAATCTGTGCCACTGAGAACACTCAGGTTTTTTGCTTTTCACCCTCAAGTGGTGTATGTTCATGCACAGAGTGTAGCTCTTGCAGAAAACAATTAAGCACATCCCACATTGAGTCTGAGCTTTATTTAAACTAAACCAGGAGTTTCCAGGATCTTTCTCGGGATAAGCCCTATCCTAGACACAAAAGGAAAACCAGTCCTTGAACAGGATTTGGAGACCAGGTGATCATACTGGTTGAAACATTTGTTCTTCAGTCAAAAGGTATTTGGTGGTGTGGGGTTTGGTGGGTTTTTTTGTTAGTTTGTTTTTGGGGGGGTGTGAGGGGTTGTTGTTTTTTGGGGGTTTTCTATCTTGACCTGGAATAATCAAAGTCATGGAATTAGTTTTATTATTTTAGATGATATTATCACAGAAACACAGCAAAAAGAAACCATGCAAACAGAATCATAGAAGGCTATTTAAGACATAAAAGGAAAACATCTTTGAAATGTGGAAGGCTTGATTAGCTAGTGAACAAGCAAACCAAGCAAAGTGGGCTCTCTCTGAAGGGCGGGAGTAGTCAGAGTATGGCTGTGTAGTGAGATGTGTAAAAAGTAAGGAATGAGCTTCAGGAAGTTAGGAGAAGTGTTTTGTACAGGTGCTTTAAAATCCCTAGGGTTGACATCAGGATTAGTTATACATCTTCAGACTATATTGGTGTATATCCCCTAGTTTCTTCCTTCTTCTTTACTTTTCCCAGTCCTTCAGATTAGTAAGGAACTTGGGTTGCTACCCGTCACTAGAATAAGGAACCATAGAAATGTAGTACATTGTCTTTGCATTCAGTACACAGAGATACATGGCTGGAAGAGCAAGAGTAAGATTCACTGCAATACTTAACTGGAAGGGACTTGCATGAAAGGACCACCTTTGTCTCCGTTAAGACTTTGAATTTCTTAACATATGGCTAAACTTTAATTTTGCAGTCTGAAAATTTCTCCAATATTCTTAACATCCAAAAATAACTCCTCTGTCCCAGCAAAGTGGCACAAGAGTAACTGTGACCCCTGGAATTTCTCCCCTCAGCCTGAGTGAGTGGATTAGCATTCTCCAGGACCCAAGCCGGTAGCTCTCGGTGGTTCCTGGACTCCCCAGCCTTCAGTAGCTGCTTATTTGTGACCAGTAGATCCATGATCCTCGCTGGGTTGGTGCATTTGGGAACACAGTGTCAGGAAGGGAATAAAAGGATGCATTTCTGTCTGCATAGAGTACTGTAGTCTATACTAGTTTCATACAGAGTTTCATAAATAAGTATCTTTCTCCACAGAAAATAGGAAGCAAGTTTCTTTACTCCATTCTTATCACAAACAATACCTTCTTCTATCCCCTAAGTTGCAGTTTTTCTTTCCTAGCCTTCCATTTCTCTTTTTAAAATTATTTTTCAGGAAATCCTCACCATTTTAATAAAATATTATGCTGGATAAATAATTATCTCTCACACTGTAAGCTAGGCATAATTCTTCTGGTTTCATTCAGCTTCATAAAATCAAAAAACGGGTACACAGTCTTATAAAAGTGCCTCTGGAGGGAGACACAGCCCAAAAAGTAGCTTGTACCTGACAGAAGAAGAATATAATTAGTGTGTTCTGGAAAATCTGAGGAAATCTGCTTTAAAACATACATCAAAATATACACAATAGTCTAGTCCAATGAGATGTGGCTGGGTTAAAATTCTGCAGAATTCCTTTAAACCTTCATTTATCTTACACATCATAAAACAATTTTGTTGCATTGAGTTATTTAAACGCTGCATTTTAAATAAGGATAATCAAGAATTACTTATTTTCTGAGTTCAGCACTAATGATGACCACTACAATTAAATAGAGGTGCTGAAAAACATAAATCCTTTTTCTTCCTGAGATCTTTAATCTTGAGATCACTAAGGTATTCTTTTAAGTTCATATAAATATTAAATCACTCAGTGTTAATCATCTTCATTTTGATGTTAGTATGTCAGCAATAAGCTACAAGAGCTTTAAACACTGTATTACAAAATTTTGCCTTATATGAAGACATACAGATTTTAAAAATACAAACCCTACAGCTGATTTAACGAATCATGCAAAGTCTCACTACAGGTTCAGAATTACAATAAATCATAGCTAGGAAAAAATCCAGGAGTAAAAGTCTATATAGTTGTGCTTTTAAAGTATGAAGTTTTACTGCAAGTGCAAGGTCTGATTCTACTTTCATTAAAATCAATAGAAATTATTTCCTAGAAATTTATAGGTACAGGGTAGTGGTTCTACTGGCTTACATACAAAGAAACAGCTTTCCCATATTCCTAAAGAAAAAAATAATTACAATATTTATCTACTGTACAATTGGTGTGATAAGCTCATATCTCATAGTATAGATATACACATTTATATATATACGCGCACACACCTACCTTTTTTTTTCCTACTTTTTTTTTTTTTTAAGATGGAAGGAGCATTTTAATAAAGTAGAATCTAGAACAAGCAAGATACATTTCAGAAGAACTGCTGTGCTTTAACATCAGCCAGCGACCAAGCCCCATGCAGCCACTGGCTCACTCCCCCCACAGTGGGATGGGGGAGAGGATCGGAAGAGTGCAAGTGAGAAAACCCCTGGGCTGAGAAAAAGGCAGTTTAATAGGGAAAGTGAAAGCTGCGCACGCGAACAAAGCAGAACAAGGGATTCATTCCCCACTTCCCACGGGCAGGCAGGTGTCCAGCCATCCCCAGGAGAGCAGGGATCCAGCACGTGTAACGGTTACTCGGGAAGACAAACGCCCTAATGCCATATGTCACCCCCTTCCTCCTCCTTCCCCCAGCTTATATACTGAGCATGACATCCCATGGTATGGAATATCCCTCTGGCCAGTTTGGGTCACCTGTCCTGGCTGTGTCCCCTCCCAGTTCCCCGCCCCCCCCAGCTCTCTCCCTGGCAGGGCCCGAGAACCTGAGAAGTCCTTGACTCAGTATGAACATCACCCAGCACCAACCAACCCCACCCGTGTGCCATCAGCATTGCTCTCACACCACATCCAAAACACAGCCCTGCTCCAGCTACTGAGAAGAAAGTTAACTCCATCCCAGCCGAAAGAACATATTGGTACTCTGAGGGCTGCTTTGTTCTACAGCGTGCCTGTAGCCATTCCTAATTATTTTCCTTGCCAAATATTTAATCTATTATTTTGGTTTAGAAGCTCCATATTACAAACTATGGTGCTAGGATGAACAATTCTTGTCATCTGTTATCCTACACTCCAAACCCGCCAAATGTAGCCCATATATCATCCCATCCTGTGAAGTATTGGTCACATGTTGAAAGACTGTCTTAAGCAGAGCTACTGGCTAACAAAGCTCCTGCCTCCCACCATTGTTTACTACTCCAAATCTCATACTACTCATACATACATACATACAAATCATAGGAAAATATACTTTTGCTGCCACTTTCTTTGTCTGGCACATGCACTTAATGTGAAGCTGGTTTCTTGTATTTTGGTGTTGTTTTGTTGGGGTTTTTTTGTTTTGTTTGGTTGGTTTGAGTTTTGGGGTTTGGTGAGGGGGTTTTTTTGTTTGTTTTTGTGGGTTTTTGTTTGTTTGTTTTTTTAATAAGGAAAACACTAATGTTTTTCCCCTCTCTCATGTTTCCCTGTCTTACATTAAACATGAGCACCAGTCACCAGATACATTGGCACAACTGAGGCTATACTGTAGGTAATAAAAATGCAGCATCACCCTGCCCCAACCCAGCTTAGCAAAGCTCTTCATTCATTTGTACATACTATATGTGTAACATTTCCCTAAGGAATATGCAAGCTTAGAGTTTAATTGATTTTCTATTCCCATCAATAAAATACTTTCTAAACCACCAACAACAGTACAGAGTGGCCCCAAGGAGAAACCTAAGCAACAAGAACAGGAAAGTATAAACAATGATCCTTCCCTGACTGATACTTTCTCAGCCTCTGATCACATTTACTCTTCCACGGAACTTATCACAGTTTGTTTAAACAGTTTTTCTTCCAGGCATTTCTCCAATCTACTCCTGAGCCCTCACAGATGAGTGAGTTTCTTTTGTCAAGATCATCCACAAATCTACTGCTCACTGCATAAGGATCCGTCTCATCTTCCTCCTTTTGAATCTGGTTGCCACCGATTACTATATTGGGAGAAAATGGGAGCATCAATCACCACTCGCCTTCTCCATTCAAGTAATGACTTTGTAGACAAGTATCATATCCCTTTACTAGGCTGAAGAGTTACAGCCCATCCAAATATTTCTCGTATGGAATTGCTCATCTTTCCTGTCCTTCACTGGACCTTCTAGAGTCACAGAATAATCTGGGTTCAAAATGGCCAAATTAGTCAAACCTCTCTGCTCAGATCAGGTCGCCCAGAAAAGTTTTTGGATTTCCATTTGTCACGGTTAGACTCCAGCAGGCAGCTAAGTACTATGCAGCTGCTCACTCACTCCAACTCCTCAGCAGGATGGGGAGGGGAATCAGGAAAAAGGTAAACCTCATAGGTTGATATAAGGACAATTTAATAATTGAAATAAAATATGATAATAACAACAACAATAGTAAAGAAAAGAGAAAGAGAGAGGAGTAAACCCCAGAAGACAAATAACAAGTGATGCACCATAGAATTGCTCACCACTCGCTGACTGATGCCCAGCCAGTCCCTGAGTAGCAATCAGCAGCTTCTCAGTTTCTATACTGAGCATTATATTCTATGCCAGGGGTCCTCAAACTATGGTCCCCCGGGTCCTCAGTCTGGCCCCCGGTATTTACAGACACACCCCTTCCCTGCCCCGCCGGGGGCTGGGGGGGGAAATCAAGCAGCCGCAGATGACTCCCTGCCACTTCATCAGTGTGCCCACCCCTGTTTAAAAAGTTTGAGGACCCCTGGCCTATGCTATGGAACATCCCTGTGGGTCATTTGGGTCAGCTGTCCTGGCTGTGCTCCATCCCATCTTCGTGTGCACCTGCTCACTGGCAGAGCCCGGGAAACCTGAAAAGTCCTTGATTCTATAGAGTAAGCACTACTTCACAACAACTAAAACATTAGCATGCTATCAATGTTATTTTCATACTAAATCCAGGATGTCATCCCTGGAGGTAGTCAGGACTAGGCTGGGCAATTCCCTGAGTTCCCTTAGACCTGCTTTGAGTACAGGATTGGACTAGAGACCTCTTGAGGTCCTTTCCAACCCAAATGACTCTATGAGTCTGCTATATTTAATTTTTTTAAGTTGGTGAGATCACACTGCCAGACAGTATTCAACATGAGAATAAACTATCAACTCATACAGAAAAATAATTATATTTTTTAAGTTGCCTCTAGTTATTTTTAATTTATTTATTAGATTTGTGGGTTTGGATTGCAAGATCTGAAATTTTTTTTTTTGTAGAATTCTCTGTCATGGCCCCAAAACCTTGCTCAAGAGGCGAGTTAGCTCAGAGCTCATCATTTTATATGTGAAGCTAGAATCATCTTTCCCCATGTGCACCACTTTACAGTTATCTGGGCTATACTTTATGTGCTGGTTCAATCTTGTAACTAAGCTGAAGCTAACAGAATTATGCATAGATTTAGTATAACAACTACAGGTATACTGACTATATACAACTAACCATGTGTTTTTTCAGAAACAAATCCATCAATTCATTTTTGGTGTGCCTTGGTAGTATATTGTATTCTCCTCACATGGTAGCTTTCCTTTGGCTTGAGGTTCTGCTAGCTTTAAGAATGTAGCAACAACAACAACAAAAAAAAACCCCACATATATACACACACCCCCCCCCCCCCCAAAACCTAAAACATCTGTCTGATGTCTGAGTCACTAGGTTGCTTTCCTGTTACTTTCTCAGTCTTTCATAATGTTCCCTTAATGGGTTTTGGACATGTAAGAGGTCACTGTTTTGCTTGATTACCTTCATTACTTTGTACTGTTTCCTACCATTAGATCATACAGAATTTGATAAAGCACTCTGTATAAGACCAGCCTCTTACTGATACAAAGTCACAGAAGAACAGGATCTTTTACTGTATTCTTTAGCATACATACTTCTAAATATAATCATAAATCACTACAGATTTTCACAGGCACATACAAATTACTGAACATTCACATAAACTTTATGTTGTGAAACAGGAAATCACTTGGGGTTTTTTTGATTGCTTGCTTTGGTTTTTTTGTTTGTTTGTTTTTCTGAAATAACTGTTTAGAGTTTTCCTAGTACATTCAGAACATCATTGTCCTATACCATGAATATACACAATGAAAATTTCATAATTTTCCTGTCTTTTTAGGTACATTACGTCCCATGTTTCTGCATCAATAGACATCATGTATTGACTGAAAGAGGTACAGAGAGATATAAACAGGCAACATTTCCTCATCAAAAACAGCCTGAAAAGGTACAGTTTACAGAGTGAGTCATTGCCTCCAAAAGAACTTTTGTATTAATATTTTCATGTATGTATTAAATTAACTACAACTAATGTGCATAAAGCTGTTTCCAGGTAATCTCTTTTGTGGTGGATTCACCTTACATGGTTGCCAAATGGCCACCCAGCTTCCCTCTCATTCTTCCTCCTCAAAAGGACAGGGAGGAAAAAAAAATCAGATTTCAAAGCCTGGGGGCTGTGGTCAGTCCATAACAGCTCCTCTCTGCAGTTCCTTCCTCCTCACACTTTTCCCCTGCTCCAGCGGGGGGTCCTTCCCACAGACTGCAGTCCTTCAGGATAAACCTGCTCCTGCACGTGTTGTCCATGTGTTGCAGCTTCCTTCAGTGCATGTACGCCTGCTCCAGCGTCGGGCCCTTGGCAGGCTGCCGTGTGGATATCTGTGCCACCGCGTCCACCTCTACAGGCTGCAGGGGAACCCCTGCTCGGTCTCCTGGATCATCTCCTCCTCCCCTCGGGCTGGCCGGGCTGTCCCTGACCCGTTTCCCCTCCCTCACGCAGGTTTCCCCACGGCCATGGCGGCTGCGGGGCCCAGCCGTGCCCTGCGCTGGGGCCGTTGGAGCCGGCTGGAACCGGCTGTGCCCGGCACGGGGCAGCCCCGGCCGCTCCCCACAGGGGCTGCCCCCGGCCCCTGACAGACCCTCCTGCAGTCAATAGCTCAGATTTCCAGATTTCTCAGAGACTTAAAATCAACTCAGACCAACTCTTTTTTCTTAAAGTAACATTACTTTTCCAAACCAAGAAGATGGAAAAAACAGTACATTCCTAACTTAGAAAGAATGTTCCCATTATAAGCAACAAAGCCAAAGCATTCCTGAGGAGCCAGCTCATTCACCCAGAAAGGAAAGGTGTTCTCGTCCAACGTACCTGAATTTGTGCTTTCGTACAGAGGTGCCCTAGAGAACAGCGAGATGAAAACACTGCAGGTGAGGAGTTAGTGGAACGTATAATGGCGCTCTCAGAACAAATGCAGGACTCAGAATAGGAGCCCTGTCCCATTAGTCTGCTCCTTTCTGTCAATGGATTAAACTTCCCCAACCTCTGCCTGTGGCACACCGGACGCAGGATCCACCTCAAAGCCCATCTGTGTGCTGCTCCCATGGTGCCTGTCAGGCTGCCTGGCTCCAAAAAAAGACATAGCAGCATGTGTGAGTTGGAAATTCCTGGAAACTACTTATTTGCCCTTTTTGAAGTACCCCAGAAACAGGGATGGTAAGAAGTGCCACCATCCTCTGAGACAGACCAGTCATCAAAACAACCATTGTTCTTACCCTGGGGGTGATGCTGGTGTCCCATAGTATCCATACACCATGAAGAAATTAGCTTACAAAGTCGCTGTTCCCAGACAGTGTTCAGAGAGGCCATGATCACAAGAGCAAGCCAATGCAAGGACTAACTACACAGTTTTATTTAATACACAATATTTGGCTTCTTTTAAGAGGGATTCATATCCTGAATTCCTCTTGCAAAATGAAGAAATTATGTGGAACTAGTCAGTCCTGAAAAACAGAAATCATGTGGGTGTTTTTAGGCAACCATAAAATAAACACTGCGTGATTCTACCTGCTACAAGGCAAGGCAAAGGGCTACTGATTATTTACTGCCATGCCTTGTAAAGCAGGAGTAAAATGCTAACCTTTTATGTAATACTTGACTACACTTTCTTTGCAAAAATGAAATGACTTCATAACATTCAAAGTTCACCTAAAACAAAAAAAAAGGCAGATCCAAGATCAAAGCAACTGATTCCTCACTATCTGTTTATAAATATTTAATCTGTTTATAGTAGAAGGGAAAAAAAAAAAACAACCCAAACATCTCAAACTCCAGGACTAACTCATCACCAGTAGGCTGCACAAACTCAGAGTAATAAAATTACAAGGCAAAAAGCAACAGAGAATCAGGTCTATTCAGGAAAAAAAGACACAAACTAAAACATACCAAAGCCAACCCAAAACAAAATAACAAAACCAAACAAAAAACAAGACCTGCCCACAAAAGCCCAACAAACAAGGAAATTGAAACCTGAGTTTGTTTAGAGCTTGACACTAATAAATTTATTCCAAATTGCCTGGTAGCCTGCTTGGAAAGTAAAGGTATTTCCTCGAAATTTTCTGTCTAGATTTTTCAATTACAGTTAGCAGACATCTGCCACCAGGACCAGAAGTGCATGTGTAATATGTAGAAGGAGGGTCAAAAATAAAACCTGCCACAGAGAATAATGTTCTTTTTTCTGGCTTCAAGGGGGTTTCCAAGCAAGGATAACAGGATCAGTCTCTGAAAAGCATTTTTTCAAGTCAGATTCATAAGAGGAAGAAGTAGGCTAATGCAAGATATAACCAATCCTCAAACACCCTAGAGAAATTTTCCAAGTGCCACCACCTATCAGCACACCTGCTGCAGAGCAGCACCCTCAAATCTGTAAGATGGGGCACACACCATGTGACACCTGCTCTTGCTCAAAAGCAGGTCGCTAGCTAAGAGCCTGTCCTATTGACAAAAAAAAAAATCTTTCCACCCATTTTCAGTAAAAGGTACTAAATTAGGCTCTCAAAGCCTAATTTACATGGATTTCATATGATCTTCCATTAATATGGATAAATGAGAAACAATTAACTGTGTGATGAAGTCAGAAGATTAAAATCAGCCAAGAAAGACGGTTAGCATAGTGATACTCGTACTAACCAGCATGGCTTCAGTTTGTTAAACAGTAGGATATCATTCTGCACATTCACTCCAGATCAATTATAAAGTGTTTTGGAGGATGCCCAGTGTAGATCCATCAGTTGTTGAACAGCCACGTGAGGCTATGCAGATATGTAATTGATCTCAGTAGAGCAGCATTTGTAGCAGAGTTACTATGCTCTGATCTGCGACATACACACCCTTCTCCCCATTGCAACCTTCACAGCATAACATCTGCAGGTTTTAGTTAAACAGAATTATTAAGAATTAATATTAGAGTCCTTATTTAGACCAGGATTTTAATGTACTGGAGATTATTTAAGTACATATGACATTAAACTTTGACTACGCTGTGATGAGGATAATAAAGTATGGGGAGGAAAGGAGGAAAAACAGCAAACTGGGGAAGCTGGGAAAGAAACATACAAGAATCACAGCAATGCTATAGCTCTGCAAATAGCCGTGCAGGAAATACAATTCCCTACTCCAAGGTTCTACTACTTAGGCTAAAAGAATTTCATCAGTGAGACTACAGCTCTAAGCAATTCAACCAATCTTTAAGAACTGGTGTTAATTTTTTTTAATTTCCTTGATTGTCTCTGGAAATACTTTCTATTGCAAGAGCCACACCAAACCCCCTCACTCTAATATAATATTTACTCTGTATCTATACCCATTACCAAATGTGCCTTCAATAACTTCTGAAGTTATTTTATTGTTTCTAAATCTTTATTTGCATTTCCTACTCAGTATATGAAATCCACCTTATTTCTTCCTACTCTGACCTTATCCTATCCCCAAATATATCAGCTGACAGATGAAACCCTCATACACGTTCCCTGTGCAGACAGAAGCCTAGCAGTTATTGAGAGAAATTCAATATCTACAGAGAATGAAGATTTCAAAAGGATGAATGAGAATTTGTATCTCAAATGCATTTTCTATTAAATACTGAATTCCCTAAAAATAGAATGATCCTGAATATAAGATGACCTCTGATTTTCATGCGCATGCATTTTAGTGCACAAAGATTACTTCTTTACCTTCTCTCCCCACCTCCCACCCACTCATCTACCCTCCCACTGCATCCTTCAATCAAGTTTTCCATCTCACATTTCTTGACCTTTCCTTCCTCCGATTGCACATCTCCAGTCATCCCACCTTTAGATAAAATGTATTCTGTCTCATACCTCTCCTATGTCTTAAACTGTGGAGTGTTAGCCTCTCCTGCTAGTTTTCTGAATGTGTTGTGGAGGAGGTGTTGGAATAATTGCCTATCACTGGTGAAAGCCTTGTCAGCTGGCTTTCCTGAGCATGAATCATCATCTCCCAAATCATCTTTCCTTGACTCTTTTGGCAAAGTGGGAGTTTTAACCATGTTTAAATGAGGCAGGAAAGAGAAAAACAAACTGAACCCAAGAAAAGTTGTTTTATACTTAAACCGAAGCAAGGGCTGAAATCCACCTCAGATGTCCCATGGCCACTTGGTGAAAAAAAATCTGCTCCATTGTTCTGCTTCTCTCATTAACTATTTCATAATAGAACTTCAGTAGGAGCAGTGAAGGAGTCCTGTCTCAGACTGTTACCCAGCTGAACATGGTTTTCAAACTAGGAAATGGGTGACCAGCATGCCCGGAAGCATGGTATTTGGTAGGTACTAGCTACTTTGTGCAGTCAGATACCTCGAGTTACCAGTACTGTATATGACCTACATCTAACAGATCTGGACCACTGCTAAAGACCAAAGTTACTTAATACCTAAAGAGGAATGGACACAGCCTTTAATCGTTGAGATGACAGGGATCACCGTAATTGTCTTTTAGCTTTAGACCAAGCATGCATGGTTGGATATCAACACGAGCATGGCTATGCCTACATGGTCTGAGTCTGTTGTATGTAGATCATAATGTCTTGTAGTGGCAGTGTTCACAGTAAGAAAAAGCATGTTCTGACCTGTCAGCCTAAAAAGGGAGGATACCACACGCTTCATAGGATATATAGGTTGCCAGGCTTTTGGTGGGCAGTAAGGACAGCCTGTTCTACTCAGAGAAAGTGCCAGATGGTTGCCTGCTCTCTCTGAAACAGAGCTCGATGTGCAGTGCTGGTGTGATTTAGAAACCTCTGGGTACAGACAGCAGCTGAGCTGTTTCAGATTTCAAGTTTTAGGTTCAATCACGTTGAACAGGAGCAGAGAACAGCATCCATTTGTGGAACCATATCGCCTAAGACCCTAAGTCTTTCTGGAAGAGTTTTAGTCCCTCTGAAAACAGTTTTCTCATAATTTTACCCTCCTCTTTAACTGGAAAGTATTATTGGAGTGCAGTGAGAAGTCATCCTTTCTTAATCATAGAGGTAGGCCTTAAGGTTCAGTTGACTGGGCAAAGAGGCTGGCCTCACTGGAGGGCTGTGGATGTACAACAGCTCTGGCTGTAGCTGGCAAGTCCAGTATTTACAGGCTTTAAGGTTTTTGTGGAGACTGCATTTGTCTTGCTGCAGATCTATGTCTATTCAGATTGATAATAATGAGAAAGCTTAGGGTTATTATAATGTCTAAATAATATATCAGCTCTGGCTAACAAATAGCTGCGCTGTAGCCTAATAGCTATTTATTAACATAAATAAATTAGGAGGTACCTCATTCATGCACTCAAAAAAAAAAAGCTGTTAAGATGAGAAAGATGAATGAATATATGATTTACCTATTTTGTTGATGGATAAACAGATACATCATCACAATTAATGTGTCTGTTGCTAATTAAAAACAATGTTTGCTGTGATAATTTCTGATGTAATTTTACATTTGGGTGGCTCATACTAGGCCGGGGAGGTTTTCAAACCTGTGACCTAATTTTTGCTTTGCTTGCTTTTCTCCCCTTCGCCTTCATGTTTATGATTCCTATCATCATCATTACCATTAGCTATTCCCCATGTAGCACTACTTTGTACCATACAAGGACTTATTTTTAAAAGGCACTTCACTAGAAGACAGGTATTGAGGTGCTGGAGTGTGTTCAGAGAAAGGCAACAGAGCTGGTGAAAGGTCTAGAGCACAAGTTTCATGAGGAGTGGCTAAGGAAACTAGGGTTGATTAGTTTGGAGAACACTCAAGGAGGACCTCATTGCTCTCTACAACTGACTGAAAGGAGGTTGTAGTGCAGCGGGTGTTGGCCTTTTCTCAAGTAACAAGTGATAAGACAGGAGGAAATGGTCTCAAGTTGCACCAGGGGAGGTTTAGTTTTTATATTTGGTATTAGGAAAAATTTCTTCATTGAAGAGGTTGCCAAGCACTGGAACAGGCTGCCCAGGGAAGCGGTAGAGTCACTATCGCTGGAGAAATTTAAAAGACGTGTAGATGTGCACTTAGGGACGTGATTTAGTGGTGAACTTGCCAGTGCTAGGTTAAAAGTTGGACCCAATGATCTTAAAGGTCTTTTCCAACATAAACAATTATAGGATTCTATAATATTTATCCCACATCACTCTACACAGAAATTTAGCTCAATGATATCAAAACCTACACAGCATGAAGGAAGGGGGGGGGGGGGGGAAAAAAGAGAGAATAAATGCAGGATAACATTGAATAAAGACATTTTCTGAGTTTGACTGAAGAAGTAGAAGCATTAGGATGGAGGCCAGAGGTAGAAGGGGAGTTAAAGACACAGATTAAGGAGAAAAGGCATACTTTTAGATTCATTGCTGCATAGCAGATCACAAAAAATCAAAAGCAAATATGGAAGTAGGTCTTTAACAAGTGTAATATCTGATTTACTTCAGATGAATTATGACAAATTACACAAGCCAACAGTTTTCTGCCCCTAAATTTGTGTAATTTACACTACCTTCTGTATCAAAAAGTCTTCAGTTTTGCTTATTCAAAGGTTGATCTGAAGGTCTGTGGTATCAAGAGACACCAAACTGTAGATTAGCAGTCCAAATCAGTATGGAGTAATTTATTAAATAACATTAGTCCTACTTGGACTCCAGATTTTCTTGGAGGATGATGCCAGAGCATAAAAGCAAGAAAAGGATTAGGGGAAAAATATTCTAGAAAAAGGGGAATGTTAGTGAACTCTCTAAGAAACATCAGGGAGGGAAGAAAGCTGACAGTTCCAGACAATTTTCTAATCATATAATTTTTTTCAATAAGGTTTGAAGGTAAATGGATTTTGTCTAGGTATGGTTGTCTGTCAGTTCAGCCTATGAAACAAATTATAACTTAGAGAGGATTGATGCAGAGCATGTGAACATTTTTTGGGACCTTTCTATCGATTTTAATTGATTTGGATCAACTTTTTAAAAGCTCGGCAATACTTCCCAACTGACAACTAAATGGTACATTACCCTTCACCAACCGCAATCTCCCTGTTTACTCTTCCTTTCTATTTTTGTTTTGTGATAAAAGATGTTTAGTGTTTTGATGCTCAAACCACAAAACTGTCATTATACCAGAGAGCTGGGAAAGAGGAAACTCTTCTACACAGCTCTGCCATTCAGTTTCTTTAGTGACACACATAACAGCTTTGCTAACATAATTGTTGGGTAGAAACATCAATGTATAAATCTGTAAAGGGAATATTGTAGTGTTGTCTTAAATTGTATAAAACCAGTTCTCATGGACCTTGTTCAGTTCTCATTTTTACTTGGCATTTTTGTTCATTGCAGATTATTAACACTTAAAAGATGGATCTCTACTTGGTTCAACCTGTTCCTACTTGCATACCTTTTCAAGAGGTGGGGCTGAACTGGTTGACATAACAGCAAATAAAATTTGCCTGAAAGCTTGCTCTAAGAACAAATAGTTACACATTGATAGGAAAGAAAGGGAAGTAACAGTAAGATGTAGCAGACTGAAAAAATATATTTAAAAAATCCATATATCCAACCTCATAAAATAATTAAATAATAATAAAAAAAAACAACCAGCCTTCAGACCTCTGAAAGTCCTGTTCAGAGAGAATAGGGACAGCCAGCAGAGAAGCTGATTTTGCAGCTCTGGTATCAACATAGCTTGAAGAGGTCAGAAAAAAGGAAACACTGTGAAAGTCATCTTTAGAGATGATTGACCCGAGAAGCCTACCAACTATGGATTATTGCTAGTGGTCAATAAGGGTGGGTAGTAACTCCCTTACCTTACTTGGAATTCAAGTTAAGCTGGAGGAAATTAAACACCCTTGTGTTTCTCAGAAGAGGGAATATGACTGTCTGTTACAGGACACTATTTCACAGCGGATTTTTTGTTCAGTGAGAAGGTAGCCTATGGTAAAACCAACCAACCAGCCTTACTTTCCCTTCACAAAAAGGCTTACCATCTTTGTCAACTCTTCTATATTTATATTTTCCACAATAAAAAATTATATGCAAAGTCTTACAGCATATTCATGCAGGAGGCTTAAAGCTAAGGCAATGTCATTCCAGTAGTATAAGTAACTTCCTTTAACCTCCATTTTTTTGGTTTGTAAATAGTTTTCTCCAGTAAAAAAAAAAAAAAAATCGATGGAGGACAACAAGTCTCTCTGGAGCAATGGTGAGTTTGAGATGCAAAAGCATAATGCCCCTGGGACTGCAGTCTGTCAGAAAAAACATGAATATATCATCTCCTGAGAAATAAAGTAACCTCAGCTTGCCAAGGTTCTGTCTTCTTTTCTGGTCCTTAGAGCCCTTCGATTTTTTATTTTTCTATTTATTTAAATGTCCCATGCCTCCCTTTCAAACATTTATTTTAGTAAACTTTTCAATTCTCTAAGTTTTCCAAATGCTCTCAACTTCAGCTTATAATATAATGGAAGTACTGCCCGAGCATTGAACTCCAGCAGTCTGAAGGGTGACTAGGCTAAATATGGAACTTAACGGTGGATAACTGACTTTGATGCAGTTTCATCAATCAGACAGAGATAAACTGCTTTCTCCTCTTGCAGTAACCCTTTTTAAGAAAAATGTATTGATTTTTTTCATCAGCTAGACATATTAACTAGCAAGACACACAATGCATTCTTCTGTCTGCATGGGCATTTTGAGCAGCAATTGATTTTTGTGGCTCTACGGGAAAACAGTCACTGTTGAGTGATAAATTCCACCCCCACCCCCGCGCCCATAGTGTGCTTCCTCTTGTGCTGCTGCCAGACACACAGAATTAACACTCACAAAACTTAATTTATGAAGGATAACAAAAAGAATACTCCCCCTCCCCCCCAGTAAAACTTTTGATTTGTGACTAGAGGAACTCATGGTAGGAGACTAGATACATTAGTAACATTAAAGAAAGAAGTATATTTGATTGCTGTAATCTTCAATTAATGAGTCTATCTTTACAGTAATTGGGCAATACAGCCAACTTGGGTCCCTTTGCAACTGATCATGAGAGATCCCATGGCACTCTTCACAAGGGTAGAGTTATCCTCCTTGTCCTTGCCAAATTCAATCACAAGTGATAATTTTCTTCTGCCTATCTATATTTTCCCTGCAGTTTTATCTGGATAAGACTTTGCTTTTCATTTCCTGTACAAAAATCGTTGTATAATGTTTCTGTGTTCTATTAAGGAGCTGCAGGTTTTTTACCCTGAAGATTACGGTATCAGATGAAATTATTTTTGTATTACGGATATGACAAAGCGTTATCATAGTCCTTTGAAAGTCTGTGGTACTTAACTCTGCAAGAGTAGGCCTATTTAGTGGGTTCTTAGCTGAAAAGTGGGACTACAGTAGGAAAAACTGGTTCTTACTGTTTTGATGACTATTTTAGAAATCTTGCCACTAATAGCAGAATTTGACCAGCAGAATCAGCACCACTTGAGAAAGTGCTGGAACAGAGAGGAAAAAAAAACAACCACAAGTGTCTGCACTGGCATTGCAGTGCTGCCAAATGATATAAGTCTCATGGATATGTGATTTTTTTTTTTTCCTTTTTTTGTAATGTACCTGTACACATCCAAAAAGACATCCTCGTTATATAGACTTCTACAATTTTAGTACAGAATGACAATTATACCTTTAGAAGAAAAGTTAATCATGTTGGCTAATAAAATTCTAGTCAATTCAATGGCAGTTTCTAAAGCATGCCATGTGGTCCTCATGAAGGAAAGACTGGAAACTGGACTCTAGTCCTGACTCAATACAGCCTAGCTGTTCAGAAGTTCTTGACTTCATTACAGCCTCATAAACCATATAGTCTAAGACAATAGATTCTGGTAACTTATCTCGTAACAGAGTTGAAACAGACCAAAATATTTTTCGTTTTGACTGGCTACCTACACACTGAGGGAAGGCAGAATCTTGAAGTTCTGTTTTTAACTAAAATAACCTCACATAATTCCTGAAGTAGCATAAAACACCCTGTGGTGTGGTTGGTAACCTTTTGTGTCTCTTTCCCTTTGCAAGGCAAGAATCTTTTCCTAAAAGGATGTCTATATTATAAAAAAAGCAATCTGTTTTAAAACATTTTTTATTTCATGTTTTAAGGATATATTTTTTTCTTCAGGGCAAACTATCCCAAAAACTACTATCAATTTGTCTTTTCCTCAAGGAATTTTCAATGTTTACCATCCTATAATTAAAATATCTCTAAGAATTTAGGTTTTGTCTTCAGTGGTCACCATGGCCCTATAGTAATGTGTCTTGGATTAAGATACCAAAACCTCATTCCAGTCATGAAATGGCAGCCCATGAATAGTTAAACAAGACAGCTGTGAAGGCAATGCAGAAACTAAGGGCAGGAACAACTTATATTAGCATTTCTACCAAAGAAATGCTGTCAAGCTACATAACAATTTAGGGGTGAGACTCTCAACAGCAACCCTGGAAGAACAGGAAGATGTGGGATGCTGAAGAAGAAAGGGAATGCAACAAAAAGGAGGCACTGTTGTGGTTTCTCACTTCTTTTGGATTACTGGGAATGGAGGCAGGTCCAAAGGCCAGGTTCCTAAGACTAAGCAATCCCAAGGGTTGTTTGAAAAGCTCCTCAGCATTATTAAAACTTGCTTTGCACTATACTTATCCCCCTATCTACTTCCCACCCTACCTCATCAGCCACTTTCATATGAGTAAAACAGGTTACAATAACAAGTTTCGCCAGACACACTGGAATCAAGTGACAGAGGAGAGAGAGGCAGAAAGATGGGAACCCTTAGAGACCCTTCAAATTTCTAGGAAGATTTAGAGGGCCATAGTTCCCCTTTTCCATCATCTTTTCCCCAAGTCATCGTATAACAAGTCAAATATTTTTAGCACATAGCCACTTTCCAACATAAATGGAGATTTAGTAATAATTTAAGAGGTGGACACTGAAAGTGCATTTCAGAGAACCAGGAAAATAGCTTCCTACCTTAGCACTGCAGAGATTGACTTGAGATGCATTCTTGGAACTTTCATACCACATGTGATTAGAACCCAAATCAGAAAAAGTTAAGAAAATAACATTTTCCCATAACTTCTTTCTTCCTTTTACGTGCAGGATAACATAAAGGAAGCAAATCTTTTCTAAAAACAAAATTTTAAAAGTTTTGATTAGGAAAAAAGTTGTGAGTTCAAGTCTGCTCTTACCTCAGTGGATTATTCAACTCTAATTAGGATATTTTTAAAGTCATTAGCAAGACAAATATTCTTATTAACATGGAAAATAGCTATGTTCATACAATGAAGTTTTCATATTAAAGGTTCTCAGAAATGAAATACCTAAATTCCCACTTGGGAAAATGTCTTTTATTTTATTGGAGCGTGACCACAGTTTTCTAATTTCTCGATTATAAAAGTTTAATCAACTCCTGACCTTATTAGAAAACAATGAGATCATGACATTTCAAATCTTAAACTAAAATAGAATATTTGTTTGCAAATTAAACAAAGAATTCTCAGTCTCAAATTTTAATCTCCAAACACTGATTTAAATCAAATGATGCCTAATTCTTTTGGTATTCAGCCCATAACAAACTGCTAAAAAATTAATAAGTGAGATTTAATCTCTGGGTGTTTTCTTCATAGCAAACTATATTAGAGAAAAGTATAACACTACCCATGCATTTAGACTTTGAAATAGACAGTTTCTAAAGTAGATATCCAAAGGTCTCTTTCTATTGTATAATCACCTAGTCAGCTGAGAGTTTAAGGCTTCTTTACGGTTATACCTCTACCCACACCCCCCAAGACAGTACTTTCTGTACTTCAACATTTTTTAAACTGTAGTTAAAAATTACAGTTTTGCTTGAATGAAGCTCTAACACTCTAACTTAAAACAGCAAAGTATAAACTGTACATCAAAGTATAAAATGTACACATACACAGAGTATGGTGACAATCTCTAAATATTGAAGTTTAGAACTTACTGAAACTGATGGAATCAGACTCTCAGGTGGCATACACCAACCCAAAGATGCCATGATTCAGGTGAGTATTACAAAATTATTTTTTTGCTGTTCATCAATAACATTACTTTCAGGAAGCAAGTTCTTAAAGAAAAATAATCTACCAGAAGCACTCCCCTCCTTGCTTCCCCCTACCCCAATATTGTTCACACCTAGAGAAAAAGGAGGAAAAAAGAATAAAATACAGCAACTAGATTTCTTAAATCTTCCCAGGACTATTAATCATAGGGATCACATTAGCACTCAGTGAAACATACCATATTATAGTAACCTATTCTGTTGACTGTAAATTAAGAACTTCTGTCCTGTCCCTTCCTCTGTTTCCAAAGGGGAGTTTCCAGAGGATGTTCCACACATAGGAGAGACTCTTCATGATATTTAAAAAAAAAGTGCCTGATTTTTTTGTTAAAGTGAAAGTTGTATTTAACCAAAATAATTTTATGCATGTTTTCAACACAGTTAAATAGCTCACAGTCACTAAACAAAACCAAAAAACCAAACACACTAGAAAGAACAGAAGTCTTGGGCAAACTGAAGAGTTCTACCTGAAGTCTAATAGGTGCTCTGCTCTTCAGGACTTTCAGAGTTCTGTTTCTGAGTCTAGCAAATCCATGCAGCAATTTTTTTATCAGTAGAAATAAAGGGCCAAAGCTCCAGACACAGATGTCTTAGAAAGGTGCTTTAGTTTTGCAGTAGGTTTCCAGCAGGAAGCATGCTGGCTTTAGAGGAAGTTCCTTTCCAACATACTGATGCAGCTGTTCATACGCTGCGCTGACGAGAATGGATGCTGGCTATACCTCTGGGGGTTGATCACAGAGAATCTAGTTTTTAGAAGTAAAAGCTAATGCTAAAAGTTTAGAGGTAGTACTTTCCCCCCTCCCCCCGCATATACACAAACACATAAAGACATTACTTCGTGCTAGTATACACATTCACCCTCTGCATATTTTCAAACTCATGGGGGAAAAAAAAAATAATGTTCCAACTTGTTAACAGGATATAAACATACCCCATCTGGTTCAGGATCTCCATGAACTGCAGTTTGTTGAAATCAGGAAGGGCATCTGAGCAGGAATTTTCATTATATGATTACCCCATTCATACTTAAGCCTGGTTTTCATCATTTCTGGGGAGAGGGCACTGGGCTGGATGGACTTTTACCCAACCTGTGGTTTTTATTGCTCAGTTAAAGGTGATGTTACTCCCTCAAAGCAGGCCAGAGCTACCCCAGATTATGCTGGGGCAGGGAAAGTATGGGCTGTTTCTACAGGTCAGTGACTTATAAAAGCCTTTTTCGTACATCACCTTTTTCAGAGGGAAAATAGAAAAGCTTTAGGAAAGGCACGTCTCTTACCCAGGTATGTTGAAAAATGTTAGCTAGCACTATATGACTCTATATAGAGAGATATATAATCTATATGATTCCTGGACTTTAATGCCACTGCATGTTGTTTAACATAATTTGTTTAGCTGTTAATATGAAGATAAACTGCAGAATTCAACTCTAGGACAGTACTGTAGCATGAATTGAGTAATGTTGATAATACACAGAGTGATCACTATGCATATATAAGTACAGTAGTAGGAAACTATTCACTAAATACCTTGAACAGTGGAGTAACAGATGTATTTCTTGGCACATTACTGACTAAACTTCAGTAAGTGTTCCTTTAAAAAAAAACACAAATACAAAAGTACAACAATTACCACCACATTTATTCATCACCATTTTATGGTGACCCTGAAATAAGGGATTTTTTGAGATGCATCCTATAAATTATTAGCTAGAATAATTTCTCACTTTCATTTCACTTTTGTTAATAAGGATGATAAAGACAGATCAGCCAACACTCACGCTCTATTTCCTAGTAGACCCAGTAGGTCTTAAGTACATTTTTCTTTATGGATTGACTGGGGTGGAGAAAGGTGTCTCACTCAAAAATAGATATATCTGGGGAAATGTTAAGCTTGGATAAATACTGTTATATACTGTTAAATACTTGAGATTGTTGGGAGGGTTTCTTTTGTTTGTTTCTGTTGTTGTTTTTTAACGATGCATGAGATTATACATCTTTATTTGCTTTTTCTTTCACCTCTGCTGTAGCTTGATAAGCAGCATTAATGTGCAAAAGTAAACAAGAGAAATTTATGTACACAGCCCTTCCTACTTGTTCTGCAATACTCTGATATATTGCATGTATCAGCAGAAAGGCATTACATAGCTCACTAATTGTGTTTTTACTTTGGATCATCATTACTATTTATATCGTATCAACAATGGCTAGAAAACCTGCCTGTGGAGTCCATTCTGCTAGTTACTGCACCAGCACTGTTGGCTCAGGCAGCATCCTGAATTTAAGCAGAGTTAAATAAATGATGTGATGCCGAGAGTGAAGTTGTCCAGCTCCTTGCAAATGAGACCTAGTTACGTCTGTTACTTTCTACCTTTAAATCAGGCTTTCGTGCCTAGGGGGCTGGTTTTATTTGAATTCACTGTGACAGAAGTGGTTAACTCTTCAGTTCACTTTTGAAGACAGATATCGAGTGGCCTTTAAATGCTACCCTTGCTGTCATGTACACATTATGAGAGGATTAATGCTTAAAACTCACCTGCTGACCTACAGAGTCAATACCTACAACAGCACCTACAATGGTCTGTACAGCTGGCCAACATCATTGGTACTTTGATATTCTAGCAGAATTTTCCCTGCTTCTAAAGTATAAGCTATTCTAAGCTTCTTTAGATATTAAGAAGATATAAGGAAGCAGAAACAGTAAAATAAGTTACTTAAAAACCTGTAACTCAAAACTGCTTTCAAAAATCACTGAGTATTGCTTATATACTTAATTAGGAAAATTAATACTCTGAAATACTTCTATACTCTGGTGTGCAATTCTGACATGCTAGCAACATATAGCTTAACACTAGACGTGCAACATTTTTTTTCTTGAGAAGAGAAAAAAATGAGACATGAAAAATTTTATATTGTTATGTTACACTGTAGGAGAATAGAAGTATTGGATTATTTATATTTTTATGTTGCTGAAATACAGTACATCACACCAAAATCCAATCACTATTCAGAAATGATAGCTTTTACATGTTTGCATCTGGGAAGCACTGAAGCTATTGCTTGTTAAATTTAAAAAGACTTGTATTTTGGAGAGTACACTTAAAATGGTATCAAGATCGCTGAAACATATTGATCTTAGCTTAAGCATAGGGTGAGTTGAAATAATATAATAATTTTATTTAATTTTAGAAGATTAAAATTTCAGAACCTGCTATGCATAAATCAAATTTCATATCTACAAGAAGAAGAAAAAAAAAAACCAGCCTCAAATTCACAGGAGTCTAATTCACCAGTTCCTCTGAGATTCTTCCTTAAATTGTTCAACAGAGACAATTAGAGGGAAGGAATCTTTCTTGTATTTATGCCTCAAAACTCTTCTGAAGATTCAGCAGAATTGTCCTATAATCTATATCTATGAACTGTTTTACATAAAAGCCTGAAATTTATGTAACTTCAGCCTGCAGTACCCTGGTTTAGGACACGGAGGATGCAGGGTTTAGGCCAGGGCGGGAGTCTAAGGAAAGTGACAAGGTCCCCTAAGCAATACTGTGGCAGAGGACCAGGAGCTGGTGATATATAAAAGCAATAAATGAAAAGATTATTGAAATGTTATAAAGGATTTGCTAGTGGCCATAAAGCATTTAAAAAAAATAATTTCTTAAAACCAATATTGCTTATTTACAGAAAAGCATACTGATCAGCAAGTCAGTGATTCAAGCATTTGATTCTCTCTGCATAATTTTTATGAGGGGTGGATGCCTCTTTGGGAGATTTTTAAGATGTTCAGAAGACCTTCCCACACCCTGAGGGTCCAGGACCTCTGTATTGCAGGTGTTTCCCCCCCCCCAGTAACATCTTCCAATTGCCACAGTCATAAGTTTCCACTGACAGCAGTGGGTTAATGCAGCACATAGCACAGTGCAGCAGCTGTTGAGTGTTTCCTGGTAATCACTAGACAACTTTGTGGTCCCACTTAAATAAAATCATCTTCAGAAACATTCTACACAAGACCAAGCTACCTGAGAAGCTTAACCTAACATTAACCTTCAACCACAAATAGAAACCATTAAACTAGGTCTCAGAAGATAAGATAAAATCTTCTGTTTGTAGTGAAAGGAAAGTCAGTAAGAGGTCAGATTTACACTACCTCTTGGCTAGCTTACCCCTCTCCATTAATCATGAGAAATTAAATGAAGTCCCACTGAAAAGAAGATTCAATTTACATGATTTTATGCTTACAAAACTGTAAATTTGCAAACTAGCTGTTTGGCTAGAAGTGGGAAAAATGTTGAATAAACTACACTAGGGAGTTTTGCTACTCAGCTACACCACACTTGGAATTACCAAAGTAGGCATTTAATACGGCAAAATCAGCACTTCTGTGCTTGTGCAAGTATGTGACACAGTTATCTGCAGAACCATCCAGGAATCTTAAGTCTTTCCTTTTATAGGAGCAACTTCAAAAAGTGTTTCAAATGAGAGAACATCATAGAATTGGTTTGCTTTCTTACTAACAAACTTAAAAATTCCAGTTCATTTGTATGGGAGTCAGCAGTGCCTGTCTAAGGTTCAAATCAATTTCTGGTGGTAAAGAGAATTTCCCTAGCATACCAGATCCCCTTTATTATTCTAACCAGTTCCAGCTGTAGCAGACTTTAAACAATACCTATTTCTGAAGAATCCAGGCATGAGAATCAGACATCTGGCAATGAGTACTTAAGTGACATGTACCATTCTTCCCCAGAAACGTGAAGAAAACGAGCCAAACAAAGGAAAAAAAGCTTATTAATTCTTGTGTTTGAGATTGCGTAACTGTTCAACATGGTATGAATTAGTGCATGTTAAAAAAAAAAGGTAAATCCTCATGATGCTAGAAGAGCTTGACAGGAATTTGACTTAGGACTAAACAGTTTGGGGGTTAAATAATATGTTTGTCAAAACCCAAACATAGTATCTGGTGGTTTATGGTCAATAAAAGTCACTTAGAAGTTTATGTTCAATTAAGCAAACAACAAAAGAAAATGAATGATTAAATAAATAAATAGATTACATTATTTAGATTGGAAAAAAATCTTTGACTTTCTTCTTGGCTAGTTACACCATTTTTTTTTCTTTGTAGATTTTTCTAGCTAACAGGAAAAAATATCAGGTCTTTGTATACCTTTTATCCCAATGCAGCTTTTAGACCAGTAGGTACTTTTCCTGCATTAAGCAGTCCCATGAACAGCAGCATTAATAAATCTGGGGATCCACTACCCTGAATATTACATTTCTGTATACAGTTCCAATGTAACACACACAGGCTATCCATTTTCTTAATGTTGGGAATTTCAGCCTAGTATCATCTTCAGCTGCAACCGTTATTCTCTATCATACTTTCTCCTTCTTCACCATAATGACATATACCCTTCAATACTCCTTACTAGCTAAGAAGTTCACAGTACATGTCTGTGGCTAACTTGAGGGATGCACTTGTAGACTCGGGCCTACCAGTAGGGCAACACACAAGTGGATTAGGGAATTTTTGAGCCCAGACTGAAGATTTTGGCTTACTCAAGTTCTCAATTCTCCTCCACCCCAGTTTTCCCTTTCACACATAAAACCTTATGGTCTTATTCCCCTCGTGAAATTGCTTCAAAAAAGGAGACGGAGATAAGAGCATTACACAAAGTTAATGATATCTGCTATAATAGACTCATGTCTTCATGGCAAATTATTAGAAAACTTTAGCTTACAAAACACTGCATAATAAAATACACAGATGATAAACAATGTTGGAAACAAAATTAAACCAAATAACATACTGTTTTGCAACACATTACCCAGAACTGACTGAATGACAGAATGAAAATTCACTACATAGGTTTTTCAACATGTATTGCTGCTCACTGTCAGATCTGGCAATATATTATTCAATTAATACTTGCAATACAATATTCACCCAAACATACACCTGTTTAATGCGGGGGGGGCGGGATGGGGGGAACAACAACACAAAAAAACCCAATGGTTTCTGAATATATATTTTTATATGAAATCCAGAAATACAATTCATAACTTATTCAGTAAATGCTGTCTAAACAGCCTTCCTATATGTGCAGATATTTATATACATACCAGATACCTATGCTTCTTATTTCCTCATGAGGATCCTCAGAAACCAACTTTCCATTTAATTAGTCAAGATATTTAATATTAAAGGGATATTAATGTCTGTATTCCATTTTGAAACAAACAAACTGCCACCAAAAAAACCCAACAAAATACCCACAAGGAAAAAAAACAAACCAAAAACTAACCAACAAAACCCAACACAAGCTTTAAAATGTAAACCACAGAAAAAAAATAGAACTTTTTGACTGCTTAAGATACAGCCAAACTAAACAGCAAAAACCTTAATGCTGTGCAAGCACTGTTAACAATAACCAAAACACCAGTGTGGTATCAATACTGTTTTAGCTACAAATCCAGACCAACACACCACCGTAGGCGGTTCTATGAATAAAGTTGGCTTGCACTTGGTCACAGAGAGCTTTTATGTGTTTGAATCCAGTTATCTCCTGATAAAGATTAAGGCTAGTACAAAATCCATACTAACAAGCTGAAACACGTATCACAAGAATAAAAGCCAAATAACAAGGTTAAAATACCAGTGGCCTATTGACCTTACAGCTCTGACTTTTAACAAACTACCTGAAGATTTTGAAGCTTTTGTAAAGCTCCAGACCGCATTTAGAGAAATAATACACAGAAAATTTGAACTCAAAAAGAAAAAAAAAAAAACCCAAATAAACAAACCCCAAAACCTTTAGACTTACAGTTTTCTTTCCACAGGACAACCCCACCCCACTTAGTCCTTATTTTATCATTATAGCAGCAGGGACAAAAATTCCAACAGGTTTAAGCAGTTTGAACACACAGGTGATATCAAGACTTAGGTAACTACTGCAAAGATGCCTTTGAACTTCACTTCCACCACAGGTGTGCTGAGCACTACTTTGATGCAGACGATTTCACTGATAATCTGACCCGAGTGTAGTCCATAGGAGTTTTACCACTGATTTCAGCAGAGTGAGGATTTCATGTCAGTATAATTTAGTTTAGTCTTGTAACCTGCTCAGAACCTGATTCAAAATACAGTGAAGTCAAAGGAAGCTGTATTGAATCAAGTTGAATTAAATTAATTAATTGTTTTTGATAGTATTTAATTAATTTTAACAAAATTAATCAGATTTTTAAGGTTTTTCTAGAAGGCAAAACCTATTTCACTCTAAATGCTGTATTACACCAATTTTCATGATATTATGGGATACCTTTTAGCTCTTTGTAAGTTTATGATAAGGGCTTAGCTTTTTTTTTTTTAGAGTGCTTTCATTGTTCCATCAATAAAAGGAAAAAAAAAAAACAAAAACAAACCCTACCAACCCTAATTCTTAAGTTGTAGAATCTCAGTTGGGTTAAGTGGATAGGATACCCAAGACTTCTGCCTTCCCATATTGACTAAGCCAGCTGAAGCATAAACATTTTAAAATGATATTTGCCCTTTATTAGAGTTGGATATCACTTACAGATCTAATATTTATTTTATTAAGTTTCAGCAGATCAGCAGCAATTAGCTACCTCACATGCAGGCAGACAATCCAGTTTGCAGTTATTGGACTTTAGAAGAGATATTACATTGTTCTAACTTCCCTATTGTATTCCTGTGCATAACAACTTTTTTTTTTTTTCTTTCTTTTCATTTTGGAGCCACTGTATATAAAACCTTTTGGCTAGCCATGTCAGAAAACAAAATATTCTAAAGGTTTTCTGAAAATTTATTTCCTATAATTATGCTATTGCCAAAATCATGCTGTAAACTAAGATTAAATTCTCATTTAAAACCACCTGGTACTAAAATACTTTCAGCTAAAAAGAAAATAAATTGAAGCTGTGTTCCACAGAAACAGCTGTTATTGCACAATTTGACTTAGCTCCTATGAGTAACTCCTTAAGGGTGTTTAAGAGACAACAGCTTAGTATTCTTAGCATTACCAGTATATGGCAAGAACAGAACACTCTCCTAAGTCAGAAATACCCTTCTGTTGAATTTTATGTCTCTTCCTGTGCAAGCCCCGAATCTGACTTTGTCTTTAGTCCTCCAGGACCAGGGACATCAAAATACAAGTATTGTCTTATCGTACAGACTTCTGCTTCCCCTCCTCCCTGTGTGTATTCATAAACTAAGCACAAGAGACACCAATATTTTCTGGAGGTTTTGTGGCTCTGCTGCACTGTAAGTAATAATTACACTGTAAGTAATAATAAAGATGATAACATCAGCTATGCATGCTTTAAACATCCACCATACAATTAATTCAGAAAGTAAATAAAGCTGTATAAATTAAAATAAGTTTTTATGATTAATAAAACATGCAAATATGGTAATCTTATTAGTGTGGGGAAAGGCAGAATTTAAATTTCACGGAGAATGAAATCAGAGAGATTTATTTCCAGACTGAAAGTAAACAGATGGGTTTGATTTTTCTCTGCTCATCTAAATTGAAGTTTCTTTTCCTGACCTGTGCAAATATTAAGTTAACATCTGAGTCAGCAAACTTTCAAATCGATTATAGAACTTGCTGTTATCTTCCAGGCCCCAGCAATGTTTGAGCTGATGGTCCTTGTGCATTTTTGCCTGCCTTCAGCATTCAAGATGTTTTTCACTGTTTCAAGAAGTCATTCATCCTTCCACAGAGGCCTCCTCTGATCTTTGTCACTACAGGATTTTACTTCCTATCTGAAGAACGTTTGGCCTAGGAAGTTGGTTTCAAAAGGAATGGATATTAGTCTTACGCAGTCTCATTTGGGGAGACTGAGCAGCTCTGGGTGCAGTTTCCTTCATTTCACAAAAATTATCATCAGTTAGTAGGAATTAAAGTATTCACTTCATCTGCCACTACAACATATTGAATAAATATATTTCTAACACGAGCCACTAATTTCCTTGTACAAAAGTACTGAAAAATCAGAGAGCTTCCAAACACAATATGTTCCAGTATGCTTTAGTAAAGAAAAATCACAGCTTCATTTGCCTGATGCTGAAAAAGGCAAAAAGGGTGCTAAATTCATCACTATTAAATAACATACATATGTTATGAATTAACTATGGCTATTCTACTAGCTTATGTACAATATGTCATCTGAATGTCTACTGATTTTAAAGAATATTATCCTTTTATCTCATTTTATGTTGATATACTTAAGAAACAATAGTGCCTTTATCTTTTTTATACAAGGATCAAAATACTATCCAGTCGATAACAATATAGTTGTTATTTCAAAGTTGTCAATTCAATAACATATTTTTAACATTTCTGCATTCACATATTTACATTCATTAGAAAGAGCTCCACATATATTCTAAAATATAACAGGAAGAAGTAGTAGGGAATAGCACTTCCTACAGCATGCTTGTCTTTGAAGTTCAAAATAACTTGATAATTTGGGTAGGTAATTTTATTTTATTCACAAAAAGTGAACTTAAATTAGTAGTATAAATAAATAATTTTATAAATAGGCAGGAAAAGTTGAAATAGTCTTGCGTAAAGTACATGTAGCATTTTTATTACATTTTTACTTTGGTAAAATGGATTTAATAAGAACATGAACAATTCTGATTAAAATTGTGGGGTTTTTCTGTTGTGTGGCAAGTTAACTGCAACCACGTG
The DNA here is from genome assembly GCF_023634155.1 of Falco peregrinus. Lineage (NCBI taxonomy): Eukaryota > Metazoa > Chordata > Aves > Falconiformes > Falconidae > Falco > Falco peregrinus. The sequence goes on along the minus strand of NC_073724.1, from coordinate 11,953,125 downwards.
TCCAATTGCTTTCCTGAGTTAGTAACTAGTGTAACACATCTTGCTTGTGCTCCTTGCAGCTACTTATTGTCTTTTATTAATTTCCGAATAGGTTTCTTTTAATATAACTGAAAGATGGATAGGAACATTCCCATCAATAATAAAGTGGAAAGTAAAATAATTCACAGTACTATGAGTTTTAAAATGTATCATTTCTATCTTAAAAAATAATTTTTAAACATTTTCACAATGTGCAAGCATTAAATTGATTCTCCCATGAATTGTATCTCAGTAACGAAACAGACATGAAAACAAAATATTGATATTTTCCAAGACAGTATGCAATGTTTCTTGAAAGATTTATTTTGATAAGGCCTGCCATGGACTTCACATGTGATCTTTATACTATAATTATAACCAAATCTCAGAAATCACTCAGGCATCTAGCTGCCCGTAAATTCAATTTGAGATAGTTGCCTTAAAAAGGAGCATATCTCATATCTCTATGAGAAAGTTCATCTAAAAATTATACATTTGGTTTAATCTAATTATGAAGGCTCCCTTTTTAGTCAGAATAAAAGGTAGATGAAATTGCTCCTTCATTGGAATTTCTGTCCATTGACCCCAAGGGAAAAATAAAATAAACTAATTAGTCCATTGTGTTTGAATGCATTCGGTCACAAGTGAGATTAATGTCATCCTCAGTAGTTTATTTTTCAATATTTAACCAAGAATAGTAAGACAGGACTTCTGTGCCCAGCAGTGAGGTGTGGAGGAATCCTTGCCCATGCAGAAGAGGGGTCAGTGTGCCTATGCTGTTGATACTGGTGAAGGTGCAGGGTGTCACTTCCCTACTCACAGCAGCATTCATCATTACAGATGTGTTTAGGAAACATGTAAGGTCCATGCATATTCTCGCATGCTGTCCTGGTTTCAGCTGGGATAGAGTTATTTTTCCTCTTAGTACTTAGTACAGTGCTGTGTCTGGGAAGTGGTGTGAGAACAATGTTGATAACCGCTGATGGTTTTAGCTCTTACTGGGTGATGTTTATACTGAATCAAGGACTTTTCAGTTCCTTGGGTCCTGCCAGCCAGAGGGCTGGGGGGGGGGGGGGGGGGGGGGGGGGGGCGGCACAGGAAATTGGGAGGGGACACAGCCAGGACAGGTGACCCAAGCTAGCCAAAGAGATATCCCATACCATGGGATGTCATGCTGAGTATAAAAACTGGGGGAAGAAGAAGGAAGGGGGGCACATCTGGCATTGTGGTGTTTGTCTTCCCGAGTAACCGTTACGCGTGCTGGATCCCTGCTCTCCTGGGGATGGCTGGACACCTGCCTGCCTGTGGGAAGTGGGGAATGAGTCCCTTGTTCTGCTTTGCTTGCATGCACTGCTTTTGCTTTACCCCTTTTTTCCCCATCTTTCCATTTTGTTATTATTACTGTTATTATTGTTCTAACCTTTTTATTCTGTTTAAATTATTAAATTGTTCTTATCTCAACCCTTGAGTTTTACATTCCTTTCCAATTCTCCTCCCCATCTCTCTGAGTGAGGGGGAGTGAGCAACTGGCTGTGAGGTGCTCGGTTGCTGGCCGGGGTTAAACCACGACACATGCTAAAAGCAAAAAAAGTTTTATCCAGCACTGGCATTTTCCAGGATCCCACCGACCACTTCATGAACAGAATTTTCAAGAACATTCCACCTGTAGAGGACACAAACAAAAACATTGACTCCAGAATATTAAATAAGAAAGACCCAGCTTATCCCCTCAAGCATCCTCTCTGATCTTGAGCTCATGCTCAAAAAAGAGTCAGAGTAAAGGGTACATGACCCCTATAAGATCTGTGACTTCTTATAACACTGTCCTTATAGGAACAAGGTGCTGTGATTGGTCGTAGTGGATCCTGTGCCACTTATCAGAAAACTATCATAACTGTTTTGCAGGTTCTGACTAGTTATTCTGGCTTTCAATTATACAACTGATTTGCTTCCTCATAAGTCTTTTCCTTAAATTATTTTTTTTTTTCCTTCTCAGTTCCGGTTGGCTTCTAATTCCTAGGATCTCTAAACCTACAGGTTCAACAATGTGAAATCCAGTTAGATATTTGAAAAAAAAAAAAAAAAAAAAATCACATTGTGGAAGATCAAACACTGCAGCAGTTTGCCCAGGATAGTTGTGAAACCTCCATCCTGGGAAGAATTCTGTGCTTAACTGGGTATGACTCTTGGCATCCTGATATGACTTGATACTTTTGAATTCAAAGCTACCTCTAACTTGAATGGGAGCTTGAGCAAGGTGACCTTCAGAAGTCCTTCCAATCTATGTTGGTTTAGGATTCTATGTTTCTGTCTTTGTCAGCTGTTAGTCTGTTATACAACTTAGCTGACACTTTATCAATTAAAAAATGATGAGAGCTGTTAACTTTTGAAATCAGTCCAAAATCAAATAATATTAAGAACACCACTGCTTGACTCTAGTACACACGAATCTTAACTCACACATAGCTATGGCTGTGTTTAGGAAGAAGCATGCAATTTCTTCTTTTTCCTGATCCCTGTACATTTATGCATTCAGCTGGTCCCTGTGGTGACTCAGAGTAGCATAGGATTTCTGCCAGCTATCTAGTGAGCTATTTCAGAATCTGTCTCTCTGTGACATATACAGAATCTCTCCTAATTCCCAGCACCTTAAACTCTTGTAGAATAAAGAGCATCGTTTGATCTGAAGATGTTTTTTAGGAATTTTGGGAGACTTTTAACTTATTTGTTGTTTTTTTTAAAAAAGAATACTTTCAGGGTAAGGCGCTTTTTTGGGGGGTTTTTTTGCCTTTTTTTGTAATAGACTTTAGTTTTCACAAAGATAGAGCAACTGCCTTTCATGGACTGCCAATCAATGTCAATTTTAAACGTGCTGAGTGCCTCCAGTCCTTCAGGTATTTGGGGAATCTGATTTTTCAGAGGTTAATGATTAGAAATAATAATAGGCTTGAAAAGAGATTTTATTTCATATGAAATTGTTGCTAAATTGAAACAATGTGCAAGTCTCTAGCTAAAAATTAAGCCCATTTTCTACTTTTCAAATTCAGTACACAGCCAAAAAGAACTGAATTTAATCCAAGAAAATAGAGTCTGTTTTACTTTGAACACTGAATAAGCTTAATTTAAAATATGAAGGATGTTATTTCTCACAGAAAAGTTAACTTTTGTGGTTGCTGGTTTTTTAAAGTTTCAAATACATGGCTGGTTGAGCTTGAGCTTCTTGGCCTCCCTTTTTAGCATTATATTTTAGAATTGAAAGCTGACCAAAATCAAAAGAAACTTGGTCTTTTTTCTTTCCCTCCATCATATACATTTGGGTGTTCTTATAGCTTCATGGTTTTAAGCAAAATGCAATGGAGTCATTATTGAATCAATCCTTGCCAAAGAACACCTTTTACTTTCTGTTGTCATTATAGATCACATTTCCTTTCATCAGCAGTTTGAAGGTCACTAGTGCAAAGTGATAATTCCAGAAACAAAATTGTTTGAAAGCTAGTTGTGATAGTGATTTAGCCAAAGAAATAGGTCTTTTCCCTCTACAGAACACTTCAGATGTTATTGAGACTCACTAGTGTAGAACTGAGTAACTAAGAAAAATGAGATTGAAAATTAGGACTTCTTTAAAAAGAACCAAATTAGATGCCTTATTAAGCCACAATTCAAAGAAAAATACAATAGCCAAGACTAAACCTCCATCTGCATTCCACAGCAGAACACAGAAATATAAAGTAACAAAGAATAAACGAAAGGGAGGGGGGGGGAAGACAGGACCTAGCATTTTATTTATATTGATTTTTGCCTATGAAGTACCTATCTAGGCTAAGGGAAGTCAGAAGCACAGAAAAAAACTGCACCGGCAGGGCAAAAGGACTCAAGGAAGAGAGATATTCTCACAGCTCTATGTTGTATGAACCCATAGCTAGATGGAAATAAAACTACTTTTAATGGGAATACCAGAATGATAGGAATTTTTAACAAATCCATCTTTTCTGTATTCTGAATCACTGAGGATAATTTAATAATTTCCAGCTTGTTAGTAGCACAGGAGAATGTTAAATAACATGTATTATGAAAAATAATACGGTTTTGTATACACAAACATCAATATAAATAATTTTATCTCCCAAGACATAAAAGTACCATTTAAGGTACCTGTTTATCTCTCAGAAATATTAGAGAAATTTCTGAAAACTGGAACAATGTCTTTAATGTTATTCAAAAGAGGCAAGGATGATTTCCTTATTATAAAAGAATACATTGCTATTTGAGTAATCTGATTAATTCCAGCCACGAACTTCAAGAGATTTTTTTGTTCTGTTGCATTTTTTGGCAGAGTTAACATGAAGAATGATATCCTCTTCTGTCCATCCATGTCTTGTTCTCACTTACTTTTTTCTTTCTATTTTTTAAACCCTTCCTCCTTTCACTTGCTTGTGGTGCTGGTCATTGTGAATTGTATCGTTGATACAAATGAAATATCGTTACACAAAATCGGAATATTTTTAATTTTATGAAAGCCAGCATGTCATGAAAAACACAATTTCAGTGTCGCTTGATGCTCATTTACCAGCACCAAATGGATTAAAACAGCATGTAAAAAGCTTTTAAATGGAGAAATCAAAGTCTCCTTCCCCCTCTCCACATTTTTAGTTGAGCTTTGTGGATCTGATGTATTTTTCTTCCCTTGATCATCTGGATGTATAAGATTAATAACCAATAAAAGCTGTGTGCAACAAAGGTAAATTGGAAATAGTTAAGAGGATATGGCAGGTATATAAGATGTAGCTTCATCAGAGATAGATGCTATCCTGGGAAGCAATTACCCTGGAAAGGATTTAAGGGCTGTGAGGGTTAGGCAGTAACTAACAAGAGTCCCCAGTGCAATAATGCTGCACAAAGGGCTAGAGATGGATGGATATATAAACTGAGTAATGAGAGGGATGCAAGAATGATTTTACCTCCGTCTGTGGCATCAGGAAGACCAATGATGTAACACTACACCCTACTCTTTGATCCCCATAAATAACGACTATTGAGTAACAACTGTAAGAACAATTCAGGGTCTGAAGAAAAAAGCCTGTTTAGTGAATGACTGGAAGACCTCAGTCTGTATAATCCCTAACAAAAAATAATTGTAGCATTCTTGTATAAGTATCTGCACACACGTACACACAGAGACAAAGTTAATGGATATCAATGAGCTCTTTATCCTACACAATAAAAATGAGCTGTTTAACCTACACAAAAAATGCAATTTATAAATTATGAACTAAAATATATAACAGTGATAGTAACTAACCAGTGAAAGGTCCGGAGCCTTCATCTTTCAATAGCTTCATAATCAGACAGAGCCTTCCTGAACGGTATGCTTTAATAAAACATACACTATTGGATTTCAGATAAAGCTGACATTCAATGGCCTAAACATACAAGAGTAAGAGAAAAGCAGTCCAGATCTTCTCATGTTCTTTTCTGTCCTTAACCACTATGAAGCTGAACACCTTTACACATTCAGAACATTATAGAAGTAGATATAGATTTTCTTAGAAAATCCCTGCCTTTAAGAAAAAGGGTAAAACGTCCACCATAGTTAACTGAATAGCACGAGGTAGTATGAAGCTCATGATGACAGGCCTAACAGGTAGTTTCTGGGGAAAGGAGAGGTATCAGTGAAGAATACATGTTAACAAATGTGCAAAACTCTTCAGCAGTGAAGGGAGTGATCCACTGAGAGGGCAATTTCCTCCTCAGAGCTCCCCAAGGCCACAGGTGTTAGGGGCTGCATGGGCTCCATGCCACCCCTCGTCCGCCTTAGGGAAGGAGGATCCCTAGGCTTTGTGCTTCTCCCACACCATCTGCCTCCCACCAGCACTCACACAACACAGAAGGAAAACATGTCTCCAAGAATTTAATGCTACATTTGTCACTTTTAAAGGGGCAAATATTTTTATTTCCTATATATTGGAAGCCAAGTTCAAAGAATCTGCAGACACCAATCTCATCCACCTTGGAACGTAAAAATCCCTTTGAACCGTTATTTAGGAAAATATGTGTTGTCCCTATATTTCTCTTGAGTCATCCCAAAGAAGCTCAAAACCTTCTCTGGCATTATCAGCTGACATGAAGCCTGCTGCTTCCCCAATAGGGAGGCAGGGAGGCCTGGCTAGCACAATGGCTTGCTGAGTCAGCATATGAATATAGTTGATGTACAAGGTTTATTTGAAATAATTTCTGCTTCTTTCTTTACTGCATATTTTAAGTGGTACTTTTCATTCAGATAATTTCCATGATCTTGTTCACACTGCCATTCAGGGAACAGTTTTTTGTACATGTGAAATGGGTGGCCACTGTGTGGAAGGGTAAGGAAGAGCAACCTGGTATGGAGCAGAGAGCTGCAGAGGGCTTCTTCCAAGGTCAGCCTTCCTGATGAACTTATCTACTAAGGAATGATTTCCTCAAAAGTGGACAAAAAAGTAAATTAACTGATACCAGCTGTAAGGTTTATTTAAAAAGCCATGGCCCAGTGATTCTATTATCTTCCCAACAAAAACAACTAGAAGCAATGTGGCTAAAATCTTCACTGTAAAAAAGTTACAGAGTTCCAGTTCTTGAGATACAGAACAATTTATGAAAGGGGGTGTAGTAATACCTAAGGCCCAGAACAGAGGCATATAGAAGTCATGCAAAAGAAAGGTAAGCATGGTTATGGGTGTTTTGTTTTGGGTTTTACTTTCTTTCTCTGACCTTTCTCTTTATATCTTTTTCAAATGTGATTTAGAATTAGATTTTTGCATCTATATTCCACCTTTCCCTGAATTAGCATTAGTGTTGTGTTTCACAGCTAGCACGAAATTTCTACCACCCTTTCTCTGACTGTACATCTCCTGTTTCCTTCTGTTTCTTTTAACCATTTTTCTACCTCTTTTTTTTTCTTTTTAAAAAAGAACCCAAAGTTGCACCTTTCCTTCACTTCTCAGTGGTGTCCTGTGCTTGTGTTCTTTGGCAAATGCAACAGAAGTTTTTACCAGAAATCTTGTCCTCTATTACATATGCAGCACTCATACAAATGTTACCTTTTGCTTGATCTACAGAAAGTTATTCAGCCTCCAGACAGAGACGGAACACAAATGGTCTGCTAAATTCTGTGAGAGACCTTCCCCTTCTCCCTACTAATCCACAGCTCTAGAATATAACTGCACTTTTGTCCTAGAAATAACAGTGTTGCTGTCCCTGCATGGAAGGAGTCAGACCCCTTTTCCAAGGAAACAGGAAAACTGGTGTGAGTTATACAGTGCATTTGGATTCTGTAGTCTCCCCTTTCCAGCTGCACTGTACTCAGTCAATTCACTACAGCAGCCAAAATGAATTACTGAGGAGTAGCAGCACACACCTCTGCCTTGCTTCAGGTCTGGCATTCACAAGCCTTTCCTCACTAATTCACTAACCAAGCAGAAATCTACCTAATTATGCCACTAAGTAATTTTTCCAAAGGGATAATGAATATCCAAAGGGAATAGCTCACAGAGAGGTCCCACGAGCATGAGAACCAGTACAAAGTAATTGTAACCTGCGCATAGTTGGGATAAATGGTGGCCTAACGAGGAACCTCCCCTCCAGCAACAAGAGGAAACTGTTACCCTGCATCATAATGAATTATATACTGAGAAAAATTGATCTAAACAGAATTCCTACTTCTTTTTTTCTTTTTTTTTTTTTCTGCAATTTTAAGTGGTACTTTTTATTCAGGTAATTTCAGTGATCTGAAATGACCATAGAATCATAACACGAGTGGTGTGCGTAGATCCCATTATCTGTCCCCTTGCTGTTATCACCTCAATTAAATGCAACCGCTTGTTTAGCCATGAAATGAGAAAAGGACCCGGATTAAAAATAATGCAGCATAAATTTAGAAAATTGTTACTTTACATCTATTCTTTCCTTTGGTAGGGAAGAGAAGTATCACTGGTAAAGGATGTGTAATGAAATGAAAACAAAGGTGTTTAAAATAGATTTGCATCGTTGTAGCCCTTTTAATATTGATTACATTCAAACTTGACTTACTTGACGGATCCCAATGGTTTCAGAGACATTTTTTGGGGGGGGAAGAGAGGTAGACGTGCCCAAAGCTGATTTTCTGTCATTTGAACAATAACATTAGAGCTTAAAGCAAGGGGTTTGATCTTGGTGTAATATTCAATAAAAGTTACCTTAAAGTTCATTCTTTCCTGAAGTCACGGAGATGAAGACAAGAAATATACCAAGTCAGATTCCTTAAAAATAACGTGGCGTTCACAACATATGTTCTTTTTTTATTAATTAATAAATAACATAAATAAAAATCCTTGGTTGATTTCTGATAACCAGAGATAAATGACTAAAGTAGCTTTCAGCACATCAGTCCATGATTAAAATAATTATAAAATTAAGCATGGACCCAACACTGTTTTAATTAATTCTGGCAGAATCGTTTCCAATTTCTAGTTGTAACTGGAGTACATATGCATGTGGATGTGGATATCTGTGTGCATGAGAAGAAGAAACTCAGATACAGTCACTTTACATTACTCTGTGAGCCTTGAAACAATTATTTCCTGCTGAGGCTTTGTGCTTTATGCCTATAGCAGACCTCCGAGAGCTCAACATGCCAAGACGACACCAAAGAACAGGTCTTAGACACCTGTTGATTTTTGTATTGCTACTTCCTACCTTCAACTGATTAGAAAACTCTACAGTTCTATCTTAAAATTGCTGTTAATTTACCTTGCTTAAAACAAGCAGGAACCAAAAACCCGATGGTCACATCAATAACCCTGTGATTTGGCCAATCGTTAAAGAAAAAAACCAAAATGTGTTTTCTTTCATCTGAACAATCAAAATAATGAAAGACAGTTATAAATAGTGGTGGATAAAACCAATAAATTGTGGAAGTAATAAAATTGTCACTAGGAAAAGACAAGAACAGAATGGACAAGTATGTAAATTATTTATTTGAAGTATCCATTCAGACACGGCATGCTTCATTGTCTTTCATTAAGCCTTGAACCCATGCATAGGCCTGACCTGCTGCACTGGATGTCCTCGCTGTTCTGTTTTCTTCCCTAAATGCATGACATTTTTTGCAGACTAACCATGAGTATTTGATTTACTGATAAAGTATTGTCTTCATAGTGTCCGCTAATACTGACAGTCTTAACCTATGCCCAGCAGGTGATTACCTGGTGGAAAACCTTTCTATATAGAATGATAAAGGTGTTTTTTTTTTTTTTTCCTGCATAGAGATCAGAGGTCTTCGAAAGCATAGTTCAGCTGATAAGCATCCAGTTAGAACATATGAAACTACATTTCAATGCAAATTATTTATTCTTGGGTAAAAATATATCCAACCGGATTTGTTGGGTCAATACATGCCAGCAGGTCCAAAAGCATAGGCAAGCAAATAAATGGTTTATACCTATTACTGAGAAATCACAGAATGGATGGCAAGATGGACAGAGATTGATACTGTGGGTGTAATGAAAGCAGTGGTCTTCAGGCTTTGTTTCCATTTCATTTGGTTCAGATATCTGATGGGCAACCTTTCATTAGCAAAAGGCTGGAGCAGGCAGCTAGGTTTTAGGGTTTTAGCATGTACTTTTGACTTGAAGAACTCACTCCTTCGCTATTTTAGATTTCCAAGCGCTAGCATGCTTTTTTTTTTTTTTTTTTTTTTATTCATTTAGCCCCTACTGGGTAATGAGAAAGAAAAGGTGGCAAATTATTTTACAGGCAGGAAACAATTTAAATGCACTATAACTTCTTGTGTGCTGAGTGTTCCAGTTGTCTAGATTGAGGGTAGAAGCCAGAGAGAAATTTGCCGCTTCATTCTGTTTCATTCGATGATTGCCTGACTTTTCTTTCTAGCTCCGGGAACTACATCTGTGAGACATTTTGCCAGTGTTTTGAAGGATGGTTGGGAGCATGAAATCTACTGAGTAGACTGAATCCCCATTTCCAGTATTTCATGGAAAACTAGTGACCATTTTATTTCTGCAGTGCTTCTTGTCACAATGACTTTGCCAAGAACACCTTTATGAATTAAAGCAATTCTAAGCAATTTCTTTAGCCCAGAAGCATGGTGAACTGCCAACACAGAACATATCACAAATTTTACATAGCATGTTGCTAGTCTTTAGTGAACCAACTCTCAAATCAATTACATCTGTTGGCAAGGAAGCCTTAACGCTTTAAATAATTTAAAGTGCAAACTGTGTGGCATACAATTCCTTTCATCAGCAGCAAGATTGATTTCACCTTGTAGTATCTCTGCCCTACAGAAATGGCCTTTTTTAGTTAAGTTTTCAAAGTTATCACAATAAAGCAGTAAAATCTGCAGCATGTAACACAAGTTCTCCGATAGAACAGTCATTAGTCAAAGTAAAAAATTACTGAACAGGCAACATTAAACACTCTTTTCCACTCTCTGTTACAGACTTTCAAGAGGATTTTGTTGGAAATACTTTATTTTAAACATTTGTAAAGTTTAGCAGTTATTCAGGAGGAAATTCAGAAAGAAAAGTAGGTTATTTCAGAATGCATATAAAACTTAGTCACAATCAGTTCTTTCCATTTTGTTAATTTGCTTGCCTAATATCCTAAGCAAAGTTGATAAGCCAAATAGATCTGAATGGATCAACTGTATAGACAATGTCTTTTCTGAACTTAAGAGAGGACTGTGAGCTCTTTATCTAAACCCAGTGGCTAGAAAGCTCAGGATGGTTTTACTTGTAATGGTTATGAAAACATTCTCCATTCTCCTCTCTCCTGGGAGGTCTATATATCAGAAAACACCTCAAACTAATAATGCCTTAGCCAGTGTGGTTTCCCCAAAGCTGTATGTAGTGCTCAAGTGTGAGGAGAGAAAAGTTCCAGAGCTAAAAGGGGTTTATATAACCGATCCTTTAGATCCAAGTCAAATTTCTCTGGCTACTTTGGCAACATACTGCCCTAGTATGAAGACTGCTTCCTACAACTAATCTAGTGGATTTGAGGAAAAAACACTTCTTCTACATGTACTGAAAAAAATTTTGCTTTTTATCAAACCCATAAAAATTCAACTAGATTTTCAGTTATAGAATATGCAATTGGTTTCAGCAAATTAGGGAAAAAATGAAAAAAGAAAAAAAAAAAAGAAAAAATGTTTACCCACTTAGCTTTAGGATTACAGTCAATGGCACACTAATAAACTGCACATTTCTCTGCTTATGGAATAACCTTTGAAATCTGAATGGTGAGTATGTTTTACAAACACTATCTGCAAGTCCAGCAATAAATAGATTTCATTAAAATAGAATCTGTATGGCTACCTATTCCATTGCTAGATCAGAAGGGCTGATATTGTGTATGAATAGATTTTTAAAAATTAGGGCTTTTTTTGCAAACCTTGCAGATGTAAAAGGAAGTCCTTGGACAAAGTCAGACAGGAATTTTAGCAGAAAGAACCTAATTTCTGTTATGTATAGTGGTATTTATTTCTAGACCAGTTTGCCTGCGGAATACTGTAAATAGGATCAAAACTGAGGTATCACGTTTTGGATGACAATATTTCCATCGACTTCAGGACCTTTTAAAGTACTTCACTGTAGTTCAAAAGAATAAAAAAACTGAATGTTTAAAAAAAATACCCTCAAACCAAAAGAGGTTATTCAGTCACTTTTGGCAGGCATTTTATTTTATTTTCTTACTTGCCTTCTATTTTATCTTATGTCTTTCAGATCCCATGCTGCAGCACGCACAGTACCCCTTTAAGCTTAAAACACCTGAAACATGAAATGAGTAAGAGGAAAAAGCTGGTGTTTCTTCTGTATGTACTGACACACAAATCTTCTGTCCTTGATTCAAATGCCAAAATGAAACCCTATACAAAATCCAGATAATGAAATATATAGACATTACACAAAACTGAACGTTCAAGTACATGCCAATGTTTCCATATAACCATGTGTATGAAAGTCATGCTGCGTATCTTCCAGGTGAGCTTACTGGGTCAGCTGAACCATGTTGCCTGACGACCTGTGAACTCCATATATTCACCATAACTACACAGAGGGACAAAACAGAGCATTGTTCAACAGCAGAAAATATGACACTCTATACACCTGCAGCTTTAACTTCTGCATAGACAGACTGCTTAGACCAATGCTCTACTAAGCCGCCGTAGCAAACCAGAGTGTATGTTAGAATCAGACTTCATATTCAAATACGTTTTCAGCCATACCTTTCCTTGGGTTTGCAGAAGGAGGAGATGTTCACATTTGGCTCAAAGATAGAGCCTCATAAAATTACTGCTACTGTATGTCATTTTTCTGAGAGAAGGAAGAGAGTAAAACTATAAAATGAGCCAGTTGGGCTTCCTAGGTACTCTGTTTTAAATAAAATACCTGTCAGAATCTTTGTCAGTGTTAAAGGGGACTTTACATTTCAGTGTGTTCATCATCTAAGTCAGAGAAGCTTATTAATTTCAGTGCATTTTCATTAAAATCAGGACCATTTAATTCCTGTCCCAGAGGGGTTGACAGATGCATAGCTGCTCCCAGAAATTCATTCTCAAATGTTTGTTAGTGCAAGGATTATGATCTTGGCAAAGGTTACAAAGAATCAACCCCAGATTTAGAGAGAAAAAACCCCCAACAACTTTGGAAGGAGTTTTTTGTTCTGACTTTATAAACACATATTTATTTTTTTTCCTTCCTCTCATTATTGTCTTAATTCCTTTATTTATTTTTATCATTCAAAGCAAAATTTATTTCTGCTTAGAAAGCATAGCAAGAAATTAGTACAGTAGTAAGTCATGCATGTGGAAGGCACAACTCTACCTGTACTGGCCAAGAATGTCTCTGAAATTAACCAGTTTGTAATTCATGGAGACAATACCTCTTCACCTATAGTTCATAGCTGAGTCCTCTTAGAGAAGAATTACCTCTGGTAGAGGAAAATCCACAAACACACTTGTAGATTAAAGTTCTTTGCACCCCTGGTCTGCTCACTGCTTATCACAAGATGAATACTTTGAATTTTGGCACAATAAAAGAAATGCCCTTTTTGTTTTCATTTATTTTCATGAGATTTCAATAACTAAGGAGAATTTGAGTTGTCTGATGGGAAACCAAAGAATGCCTTACAGCAGTGGGATTAGATGTTCATTAGAAAGCAGTCTCTGTAGGATGATATACAAGCACTTAATTTGTTCAAGCAGTATCTTTCACATGAGGGAAAAAATGGCTTGAAAAACTCTGGGTATCAGAGGCTTTACAAGTGCCAGGTGTAAGCCACTCTGCTGGAGAAAGGTGAAGAGAAGCAGCTGTTGTGCCACTGAAGGGGAAAAGGGAAGATGGTATCTTCTCATGCAAAAGCTATCTCTTTGAGCTTCTTTGGGTGTTTATTTTGTGGGTTTGGTTTGGGTTTTTTTTTTAACTTATTGACAGATTCAAGAAATTAAAAACTTTTTTGATTGCCTTTTGAGTCTTATTTAAATATGTACTTACTGAGAGAAAGGCTGTTGAAATGAAAATATTTTACAAAATTAATGCCTTGCTCCAAGTACTCAATTGCTCTAAGGCAAAAGACATTATTTTTAGCCAGTTTCATTGAAATACAGTAATTCTAATAGACTCAGTTTATAAATTAGGTGCAAATTTTGCACTTCCTGCTGTGTACAGAATTTTGCTGTGAAGAAACTCAGATTTAGCTAAATATAACTTCTTTAAAAGGTACTTCAATTCTTCAGGTGATAAAAGTATCTTATAGCTGAATTTCTAGAATAAAAAGGTACTAAAAATCCTGTAGTGGACAACAATTGACCTAGAAGGGGAAAACTTTGTCCTCGTTGTCATGCAGTCACTATCTTTTTAGAGATGAAGTTGCCCATTTTCAATCATCTCTAGCATAGAAGTTTCCCATGTCCATGCAAATGCACTCTTCTTATGAATCTCAGTAAGCTTCTGTAATTAAGTTTCTCTCACAGCAGCAAATTTGACAGACTAATTAAATGTTTTGCAAAACGGATCTTTTTTCCAATTTGAATTGTGTTGTGTTTCAGTTTCATCGACTATTCTGGCAGTGTATAAAGCAGCATTTGATTTATCTTCTTTATCTCGTCCTCTAAATTTATGTTCATACACAGCCTGACTTACCCAGTAGTTGCATTAATTAGCAGGAATTGCATTTTCAAAATCATACAGATTAAGCTTTCTCAAAACATACAATGGATTTAGAAAGTCTTACTTGCAAATCGTCTTTTGTTTTGCTTCATCCTCACGAGGGCTTTCTGGAGGTTTTAGCTCCTGAGACACCATCACAGTTCATAGGAAGAAGGTAGTGCATTATGTCATCAACTTTTACAGTTTCTCAAAATGGCAAGTTTTCAGTCAAATTCTGCTTGTTTGCTTTCAGTGTAAATAGTATTGCTGTTTATACTCCTATAACCATAACATACACGACCAAGACTATAAATATAGTTCTTTTAATCTACTCTTCAGCTAATAAGCAAAAGCATTTATATTGTTGGGGTTTGTTTTCTTTTTTAAATTAACTACTTGACTATATGGTATACACATTATTGAGAGCCTTTCTCACACTTAACAACACAGGAAATATATCAGCTGCAGTAGCCAACAGGGAAAACAAACTGCTTATTTGAAGAGGTAAAAACAAAGCAAAATAAACTGTTGTGTAAATTATTAATCTTTTGCTTTAGAGCTTTGCTGTTTTTACACATATAGCCTATGGTTTTCTCACTGGGGATTGACCTGAGGTTGCCCGAAGAAGTGTATAAATGCAAACTGACCAAATACACGTGAGCTGACCTCAGATGTATTAGTAAAATCAGATTTCACAGGGATAAGTTCCCCTTTAAATGGGAACTACCTATACCTTTTAAGTCAATAAACTCCCTCAGGCTAACACCACCTCTCCTGCTCAACCTTCAGCTCTTCACTTGAACTTCTGAGACAAGGGATGTGAATTACTGTGCAGATGAATAATGATTATTCACCACAACCATCTTTCCTAAGAAACAAGTTGTCTCACTGGACAGGACATAAATATTAATAAAAGCCATCGTTGCAGGAATCAGCGGCAAGATCAGAGAAGTAAGAAGTATCCACAACCTATGTAGTAAAGCTTGCCTAAGGGGAAATGATACTACCTTGGCCATGATGAATCTCTGTATCTATGATAAAGGTAGAAAGTAAATCTCAGTATTCAAAAAGGGAGTAAATTGCAAAGGTTATTGATATTGGCTGGTACAGTCTGCATCTGCGGGGCAACCTTACCACATCCTCCATTTTAGAAGTAAAATGGAGTTTTAAACAAACAGAAAAATCAACAGTCTTTTTTGTTCAGCTGGTTGGAGGGGAAGGAGGACTGCCACTTGAAAGGCCAGGGTGTGTTTAAATAGCACCTCTAATCACGCACCTTACAGCTAAGCTTAGCACAGCAAGGCACACATTGCACCTTGCACAGATTGCAGCAGAAGGAGCAGAAGTAATTGGCTGTCCATTGCCCTTCGTCTCCTCCCATCGCATTCTCTACTCTCCTCTAGGTGATGGATACTGAGAAAAAAATTGGAGCCTTCTCAAGCTGAAATACAAGTAAGAAAATTTACTCAACCCCCACTGCACCAAATATCTCCTTCCTAATCTCCTCAAAACGCTTACTGCTAACAAGGGTAGGCCAGGTTAGCCTACTCTTACAGGTTTCACCACAGGAAATAAAACACTCCAGCAGGAGCTGTTACTGAATACTTTGCAAACTGATTGACAAAATACTCTTCAGAGAATTGGAAGACCCCAGTCTAAATCTTCTCTTCTTACCTGTTCCAAGTATTTAATTCCAAACTTTGCAATCTGAATCAGCTCTGGGTTTGAATCTTCCCATCTCTACACCTGGAGCTCTTGATGTACTGCATAACTGATAGAAATCTGAATAATTTTGGTAAAAATGAAATACTGGTTATCAAAAGATTTACAATTAAAAAGATTTCTACCTCTAACCACAGAGTTAGCATCATGCCATATATGCACACTATTGTCTAACTCCCTTAGCCCCACAAACATATTTTATTGTGAAAAATATCTTTTTTTAGTCTCCTTCTTTGCTAGACCTGGAGAAATAAATGGCAAATTGTACCTTTATGCCGTTACTAGGCACAGAAGAAGGCTGGACTTTTCTATCCTCTACATACTGATGACACCACAGATCTGCATAAGCTGGATACTGTGCTGGTTTGGAAAGTGAAATTTAACAATATGTACTATCAGATGTTCTGGGTAGCTCTACAGGGAGGAGGGATTCAAATAGAGAAGGCATCAGAGTTACGAGCATCTCTAAGCACCAGAAATGTATTTTAACAAGTTAAAATGCCATGAAATGGGATAGTAATGACACAGTATCGGCTGCCTGAAGTTATTGGAAAATATGGGATGCTTGCGGTTTGGTTGCTGATGAACTTCTCTCCATGGAATAATCTTCCTGTCCTAAACTTTGTTCTGAAAATCCCATAATTATTTTCAGCTTCTTCTACAGACTAGACAGCTTTTTATCAATTGGAATAGCATTTCATTACCAGAAGTTCAGAGGGGATGAAGGGGAAAGGACTGCTCTGCCTTAAGTGAGTTTGGCATGGGTGGGGAATACTAAATTACAGGCTGTTTTAAAATGAAAAGAAAAAAAATTATAGAGTAGAATATGGGAGACCTTCAGAGCCTGTAAAAGCACTACAGCAGGAATTAGAGGTTTGATAAAATGAGCATGTCATTTACTTCATGAACTTAGTAACATTTTGCAGTACAAAAGGATTCATGACTAACAGTAAAAAACATCTCAAAAGGCCTGGCAATACGAAATTATATAACGATATGGGTATATAGGAGTAAAATGCTATTGGAGTAATGATTTATACAGATTTTATTTTTGCATAGGCAAAATGCTTTCTATATGCTAGAGTCCACTTATAAACTGGGAAAACAAAAAGCTTTCATGTGGACAGAGTTCCAATAAATGCTCCCTTGTGTTTAGTTTTTTACTGTACTGTGACTCAACATATACAGATGAGTTATAAAAGCCAGGAATA
Organism: Falco peregrinus; assembly: GCF_023634155.1. NCBI lineage: Eukaryota > Metazoa > Chordata > Aves > Falconiformes > Falconidae > Falco > Falco peregrinus. Next base: position 11,936,000 of record NC_073724.1, on the reverse strand, counting down.
TAGTAGAAGAACGATGAATGAGCACGTGCAAAGCAATTAGCATGCATAAACATAATCTAAGCAACTTAAAAAAACATAGATGTTGTAATTGTAGTGTGCAGTAAGCTAGGCCTGAGTATTGGAATCATCAATTATTTTGATTTTTCTTCCTAACTATTGTCAAATGTTCCTTAATTGTTCTCAAATAAAAAAAAAATAAAAGTAATTACTTTATATACAACAGCAATAGTACAAATGCCTGGATTTGGTCCAAAGTGATATTCAATTCAACACAAGAAATCTGTGCAGGAGTTTTCTTATTTCTGAAGGCCTGATCCCAGCTTTTGGAGCTAAGCGTCTTGGTGCTTCTGTATTACAGATATTGCAGGCACTTCTGCAACTGACCCACTGATATGAACTTTTCTGTGTTTTTGTCCTTCTGCTGTTACTAACTTAGGGAAAATATTAAAGCAGATATTCATAATTTACTTTTAATTTTTTTTTTTTTCAGTATACAAAGGAATCAAAATAAAGTTTGGGAACAACAACAAAAACAAACCAAAAAAGTATTTTTTAAATGTAAGAATTCCCAAAGGACAAAAATTCTGAATTTCACTGAGAAATGCAAGTATTTTCAAGAGTGGAGAAGACCCTTATCCAGCCTGTTGCAGTTGACACCCTAAGAAAGAATGACTGGACTAGGTGATTTCCAGAGGTCTCTTTCAACCTTTAAAACAAACAAAAAAATCTATATCATATATATATATATATATAAAAGAAACATAAGCTTAAATATTTGCATAAAATGACTATCAGCACAGTGCCACTGTAAAATCTGTTATATAAGTATTTTTTTTGTGATATAACTTTATTTAGTGTTAAAATTTTTCCATAGACATAATCAAAGGTTTTAGACTGTACCCATAGTTCACCAACATTTTATTTAGGAGAATTCTATTTTCCATTTGGAGATCAAAAGAGCAAAAACATATGTTGGAAGAGACATGGAAGAATGACAGCTAAGACCTTAGTATTGAGAACATAAATTTGAAAAGTTGAATCTGATAAAGAAGTGTCCTGTTTCAGCTGGGATAGAGTTAATTTTCTTCTTACCAGCTGGAGCAGGGCTGTGTTTTGGATGTGGTGTGAGAGCAATGCCGATGGCACACGGATGGGGTTGGTTGGTGCTGGGTGATGTTCATACTGAGTCAAGGACTTCTCAGGTTCTCAGGCCCTGCCAGCCAGAGGGCTGGGGGGACACCGGGAACTGGGAGGGGACACAGCCAGGACAGGTGACCCAAACTGGCCAAAGGGATACTCCATACCATACCATGGAGCGTCGTGCTCAGTATGTAAACTAGAAGAACTTGGCTGGGGCCTGCTGATCACTGCTTGGGGACTCACTGGACATCAGTGAGCAGGTGCTGAGCAATTGAATTTTACATCACTTGTTTTTTTTTTTCACTTTGTATTGTATTGCTTTCCTCTTATCTCTCTCCTTTTAATAATATCAATATTAATAATAATAACAATAGCAATAATTACAACTATAGCAACAATAATAAAAAAGTTTTATTATTATTGTTATTATTATTATATTTCAATTCTTAAATTGTATTGATCTCAACCCTTGAGTTTTACCTTTTTTTCCAGATTCTTCTCCCCATCACACTGCGGGTTATGGGGGACAAATTGAGCGGCTGCACAGTACTTAGTTGCTGGCTGGGGTCAAAACACAAGATACTAAAGTTAAGCTGAGATGCACTTCAAAAGCAAAGTTAAATTTTAGGGACAGTTAAAAGGGGATTCACATAGAAATTTGCTTTTAAAATTAATGAATGCTTTTTGGAAGTTTTGGATAGGTTTAAAGGAACTGAGATGGGAGAAAAATGGTATCAAGGCATGAGACAATAATGTATTTCTGGGGTGATTTAGCATAACCTGTTCTTTTCTCCTTCCACTCCTCTTTTTGATTTGTTGTGAAATGCTGAATACTGTGTGGGCAATCAACCTTGGCGATGAATCCCTAACTTCAGTAGTTAAAATTTAGTTCAACCTTTCAAAGCTTATAATGGGCAATGGTATAATTTTTTTTCTTCTCACTTTTATTATATTTTATGTGAAACTGTAAAATATTTAGTGTTCCAGATGTACTTACATTTCCATAATAGTTTTGCAGATGTTAATGCTAAGTATGGTATAAACCAAAACCAGATTCAATACGTAGGGATGGATCTGACTTATATATGCAATTGCAGTAAGCATAACAGAGATTTTGATCCAAATATTTTAATTTGCATTGAATTTTCCAAAAATTCACAGAAACCTACTCATTGACATACCTGTGTTTATTTCTTGTTAATCTATGGTTTTTATTTCTTAATACATTTACGTTTAAAATTATGAAACATTTTGGGGGTTTCTAACAGTTCTCACCTCCTAGCAACAGAATTTCTTCTTGATTTGACTGTTGTCAATTTCTGTGGATTGTGTAAAACTCACATAGCTTTCTTACAGAATTCCTATGTATCTTAGCACTAACTCAATTTGTATGTTTCAATTTTTATCAACAGATTAATTTATTTCCTGAATTGGCCAAGTGACTATAACATTGGGTATAATAAAAACTTAGCGCTTTACCACATCAGCATTTCAAAAACATATTTAAACCAAGAAGTGAAGAAAAAAAGGTATTTCCTTTGTAAATTTACTAGAAAATAATTTTGGCAATATGCTTTTAAGCATGTTTCTGAATACCTATTTACAGGTTGGTAGAAATTATTGTTTCTCTGCAGTTTCACTTAAGGTCAGGTCAGCCTAATTTACAACCCTAATTCATGGTCTAGAATAACGTCTTTCTAATATATCAACATATATACCACTAATGCTTACAAATGCTGCTAGAAACACACTGTTCCCAGAGAGCCTTGGAAGATCCTGCTGGAAGTCATTGTGGAGCAACTTGTCAGGCACCTCTGGAACAATCCCAAAGGTCTATTGTGTGGGCTAAGCAGACCTCTGCTCCTTTGCTATATAAAGTCTTACGTTTAGAATGAAATAAAGTTCCAGAAAGTTAAGATGATAAGCCTCTGACAATAAACCATGGGTTTGGTGTACAGAAATATGTAACCTATGCTATGGCAAAGCAAATTCCAACAGGTACTCACTGACAGTAAAGAGTTAGACGAAAGGTGTTAGTGAGTTCAGGCTAAAAGTTGTACTGGACCTTGCCCCTCCTTTACCACACATGAGACCCCATGATACATGAAACAGTACTTTCTTTTTTTAACTGTCACTTGGTAAAATAAAATAAAATAAAGTAAAATCTGTGCTAAGGCAGTAACCTTTGGAAACAAACTTCATGTGAGTGTAAAGAACAAGATTTATGAAATGTAATCATCCAGTAGATTTACAAAATATGCAACAAGTAAGTGACACTTGAGCTACATTCATGCAAGACTATATATGCCTAACTGACTTTCTTTTAAAATATGTCCCATTTTTTTCCATCTTTGGCCTAATAAAACATATTACTTTTATCTAATTTAACTATATTTTATCTGTGATTAATATGAATGCTTCTTTTGGTTTAACCATACCCTTAGCCCATCAATACAACAGTAATGTTAGATCACTTCTGAGAAATTCCATCCAATAACTTACGAAAAATAATTGACTAATAGTCCTGATATTCAGCTTTGCATTATCGTACCTAAATAAGTTCCACGCAGCCTCAGCCCATAAAATGAATTAAAAATTCTTCAGGGTGTGCCTTATATACCACAAAGGCCCAGACAAATATATTGGTACTCCTCTCCCTGCCATCATTCCCCTGTCATGCTCTTCTCCCCGTACAAGATAAGAAGGACAACCAAGTGAAGGGCACCTTTCATTCTGGGGTCATTTAGTGCAAGGCCGCCCTCATGAAGGAGTCAGCACAAGTTACCTAGAGGATCTGTGTATCACTTTTTTTTAAGTTGAGAGTGCATAAAAACAAATATCATATAGTTAATGCACCAAAAGGAAGAAGAGACATCACACACTAGGTGATTATTGTATGTTGAAGTTGGATCAGTCTTGCTACATGGTGATGTGACAGTGTCATCTGTTGTAGTGAGCTTTGCATTCTTCTCAAGCTATATGAATCTTTAAACAGTAATGGAACTAATTAATTGGACTAATTAATTTCACAAAGACAGAGAGAGAATACCCCCAGCTAACGTGCGGGTTTATGGACAGAGCTATTAGCTGTCATTTGGAAAAAAAGGGAATTCCTGTGGAGTAAAGATTAAATCAAACAGCTTAGTGTGACTTTTCCTCTAAGAGGTATTATTCTTCCTGAGGCTCCCATCTGCTTTAACTTCTGTACAAAATGCAGGTGGTTTCACTTTATTGACTTGGGAGGCCCCTCAGTTCATACATATGTGCCCATAAAATTGCTCTTGGTGATTGTGTGAGTTTCTCCTATAGCATATATCATAATTTGGTTTAAGGAAAAAAAAAACCACAAAAAAAACAAACAAAAAACCCCAAACAAAACAACAACAAACAAAAAAACCCCAACAACCTACCAAAACAAAACAAAACAAAAGCACCCCAAAAGAACAAAATACGAAGACCATAAAGAACAGAAAATATAAAGGCTGGATTAAGAATGAGTTAGAAGAGTGTCTGTCTTTCTCATTACGTCTTTCACAGGACTCTACCTTATCTTCCGTACTACTCTGAAGGTAAATCCAAAACAATGACAAGTGTTAGTGATCACGTGGGCTAGAAAGTTCCTGATCGCTAGATAGTTTTAAAGATTCTGCTAAATGCTTTATCCTGAGGAACAGACTAAAGAGGATATGCATCCAGCTTTGACATATGGCTATTGACATATATATATGTAAACATCCATTTACACAAGGATTCAGAAGTGTTGAAAGGAAAGAACAAATTCAAGAGATGTTCCTGGGGTTTTGTTGCTTATGAAGCCAGTTCTTTCATCCACATATTCAGGGCATCTGTGTTACTCTGTGTGAGTCTCCTTGAAAAGAAACATTAAGGATTTTGACAGAAAAACTGAAAAGAAAGGATAAAAGAAAACAGCTGATTTTGTAAACATAATGTAGGTCTTGACTAATGGCCTTTGTTCTCGTTTTTCTTCTAGCCTCAGTACTAATACACACACACACATATGCAATAGAATATAAATATTTATCCATGTTGTAGCTGTATGGTTTTGCATCAGTGTGATCCTCCAATTTGTGGTGAAAACAACTGGAAAACATTAATTCAAATCTATTTCAATTTGCATGATTTATTGCCATCATATATAAGCAACAAAATGTCTACATAAGCTGTCAGACTAAAATATAGTATGGAGACTGCACTTTATCAAATATATGCGCAATACATGCCACATGTCATAGTTTGTTTGATTTTGTCCACTTTCCTTGCTAATGGGCAATACAGACAGATTACCCCACAGGTGCTAGCACAATTTACGGAATCACAAGGGAAGGAAAATAAGGGTGCACAGATGTTTACTTTGGCCCTTACAGTGTATACAACTAGTAATAGAGCCAGTATGGGAAAGTAAGTGCTTTAAAACTTTAATTTGCCAACATGATGACCATTATGACTTATCCTATAGTCACTTAGAAATATGTTCCATATTTTCAGGGATGAGTCAATATTAATATTTTTGCTTCGAAGCAGTCTTTACTCGCAATTTGCCCTCAAACAAGTGACTAGAGGCCATTTCCTTAGATTACATTTTTACTAGAAAACATAAATGGCATGGTTGTATTCTTTGTCTGTGAGCAAAAGTGGTGAGCAAATACGGGATTTCTCATGAATTTTCTTGTGATTAAAAAACTAAACAAACAAGGCTGTTTGCTTCAAATGTATTGATAATCCACTTGCATTCTCTAAGCTTTCTGAACCATGTGCTTTTCTGAACTAACATGCTCAGAATACATTGATGATTCAGTTCAATTGATTTCTGGAGTTTGAAAAAGACTAGACAAATGCCATCCTTTGAGAAACTCTTTTTGAATCCCAAATAGTCGGGAGCTGGGTAACACTGTTCTCGGGGCAAAGACAAGAACTTATCTACTTAAAAATTCCGTAAAACTGAACAGCCTAGGACCTTTTCTGAAAAAACTCTCTTATTCCAGATCATTAATAGAGGAGACTGGGCTGTTTTTTTGTTGTTTGGGGTTTTTTTTGGTGTTTTTGTTTGTTTGCTGTTTGTTTGTTTGTTTTGTTTGTGTGTTTGGGTTTTTTTGGTATTATTATTATTTCTTCTGTTTTGTTGTGTTTTGTTTTGTTTTTTAGTTTAAAGTTCTCTCCCATTTAAGTATTTTTTTACAAACATACCTGTTTCTGGAAAGACCTTATGTTGGTTCTTCATCAGCACCCTGGCCAGTGAGACAGACTGTGCCTTAGTAACCTTTATAAAGGGAGATGAACAAACTGGGGAGAGCCCAGCCAAAAGCCACAGCAATGGCTCTGGGGTGCACGGTGGAGATGTTGGCTTTGCTTAGTGAGGAGGAAAGGCATTTGCAGGGCAATTTGGCAGTCTCTTGCCACCCAAGGGACAGCTGTTATGGAGAAGATAAAGCCAGACTTTTCTCGGGGATGTACAGTAAAAGGACAACAGTCTAAGTAAAAAGACAATTCTCCTCATTGCCTGTGGCAGAGCAATGGAACAGGCTGGGCAGAGAAGCTGTGGGTTCTCCAGGCTTGGAGATTTTCACAAGTTAACTAAGCAAGGTATTGACTACCCTGTCTAACTTCAGTGTTGGATCTAAATTTAAAGTTGGTCATGGTCTCAACCAAATGACCTCCAGAGGCCCCCTCCAAGCTCACTTATGCAATTATTCTATTGAAAGTGTTTAAATTTAGAGCACGGTATTTTGGTACACAATAAGTTAGACAGACCATGGATTTGAATTTCATTTTGCATATGTCAGATAGCAACCCTGCGCCACTGAGGACTGAGTTATTCAAGGTAATTATATGTAAATGAATTTTTAACCACCACTTTAACTGCTCAGTGTGGAAAAATCAACAAGTGAGATTAGTCATTTTTCTTTTGATTTTCTGCTCCCCCAGCTAATTAGGGTAGTGGGTTTTTAGCTGCTTTTTTTTTTTTTTTTTTTTTTTTCCCCTAAGATGACTAACCAAAGCCCTCACAAAGCTCATGTCTTCTGAATCTGACTGGAACTTCAAGGTCCAGTCATACCAGATCTTTAGATTTTAGGTCTTCCCTTTTGCAAGAACAACAGTATTTTCACCGTGATGGCGATGCAACTGAACCCTACCTCTTCACTGTGGGAGCCCAGCTGCTAATATTTTTAGTGTAGACATAACCTGAAGGCCTACTGAAGGAGAAGATGTTGATAGAGTTTAATGAGCTGTAGATCCAATGAGCAAACACTTATGTTCATGATTAGACTTCCTAAAATGGGAGTAGCATCACAGTGTTACATCCCAGTATTCCTGACACATGGTTGAATAAATGCACGTGTTTTCCAGCACTGGACCTCAGGTTGCAGTCTTTACCAGTTACTGATTGTCTTTTTGCCAACCAAATTCTTCATTCATAAAAAATAGCAATTAATTAAAACATGAAAACAGGAAGGAGGCAGGAAAAACTGTTCATAAAAGCTCACACTTCAAAATATAAAAATACTGGGTTTCTATATTTATATTTATGCTATTAAAATTATACTTTATCATAAATACCACTAATAATTATTATTACAATAACAGATGTAATTAAATAGCTATATTATTCATAAATTATGTTTATATAGTTATAATATTTAAAATTGTTGCATTAATTATAGTAACTCCGTATTTGCAACACTTGCACTTCCAGCAAAGATAATGATGGAAGGAGAAGAAATGCACTTGCAAATGTTATTGCCAATGTACAATTTACAGGAGGATTTTATATTCTTCTTGTTAAATGTGCCTGCAAATAGGCATGCTACTGCCTTTCCACTGTATGGATTTTAAAATAAGTTCAGATTTTTCTTTTTTTTTTCTGTCTTTATATGAAAGGAACATGTAAAAGATAACAGAGACTATGATCAAAAGGAGAGCTGTGGGGTTTTTTTTCTCAGCAATTGCAATCACCTTCTACTACAAAGCAGATGATTGCTTTATAAGTCTTTCACCTGTTAAAAACTTGGATTATGGCACCAAGGCTTTGTCTCTAAGCCTCATTTTTTCTAGTTTGTTTCTTCATAGCATGTCTCAGGAAAAACACATTGCATATTTATTTAAAAAAAAAAATACCAACGCTATTCCCCAAATCGAAGGGGAAAGATTTGTAGAGATTCAAAGGACATGATGATTGCTTCTGTTGTTTGCTGGTTGCCATCTTGGTTAACTGGTTGAGACACAGGAGATGGACTGGCAGGTTATCTTTTCTGCATAGGGCCCAAAAGTACTGTATCATTGAAGAGCTCTATATAATCTGAATTAGATCCCAGAGCTCCAATCCATCAAGTTAGGTGACACCACCATTTTGTGTTGAAAGTTGTGTTTGTAGCTCAGATTGCTGTTATTCTGAGAAATTACAGGTGTGTAAAAAGGCATGCATATTGAAAGAATTTTCAGGTGTCTATTATATGTCATTAACAAGTGATTAAAGAGTATCTAATGTTTTCCCACCTCTTATTTTCCTCCTTAACTATTAGTTGGGTGAAGACTACCAGCTGAGCTCAGAGCGTTAGCGATAAAGGCAGAGGCGGAGTGGCATGCTGGGCTAGATTCTGCCAAGGATATGACATTTAGTGTGAATTTATGGTAAGTTACTCTTCTTCTGAAAGTCTCTTGTTTTAATATTGTCTTTCTAGGATACTGAATTTTCTCCATATGTCTTATTAGAACCCCAAGGGTTTGTTTTCTAGTCCTTCAGTAATTTGGCAATTCTGTTTTAAAAAGGCCATTCTTTAGTAGATTTTCCACATAGACATTATTTGTGTCTATTATATGTGGAATGTCTATTTTCTAAATAAAACTAATATTCATTAATAGTTAGGACAAAAAGAAAAAAATCTTTTGCTTTATTTTGCATTGGTTTCCACTTTGAGGTTTAGCCAGCCTACTTAGAGATTAACAGTCTACACGATTTTCTCCCTTTCCTTCCTCCCTTTCTATAGGCTTTCAAACATAGCTACACATGACATACGCTGAGTTGATTCGTTACGTTTCTTCAAGACCAGCTTCTGCCAACCATAGTTCCAGTGGAGAATGCTCACTTACAGGAGGACCTGGGGGAATATATGTGTGTGAGTAATTGTGAACCTTTTAGCCCCTGTAGTAAGAAATCTACTCCTTAATCTGTTTGCTAATTCCCTTAGTTATCATTACAGATTCCTTGGTTTTACAGGTGTCTCAGCGTGCTGTAATTTCATGTTCCACAGATACAGAAATGGTTTTGCAGTCACTGAGATATGAATTTAATAGTTCCTTCATATTTTGCCTTCCCCACTAGATGTAAGAGGTTGATAATTCTTACAAAGTTTAAATCTATTTCAGAGGCAATTTATTTCAGTAGACTTTATTTCTTTTTTTATTAGTCCACGGCAGTTTAATTTAAGATTTAGAAGCTGAAAGTGCACTTTCTGTAAAAATGGAAGATAGATATCTATAATACATCACAACACAGCCATTAATAAAACAAGTACGTGTATCCATATGTACAAAATCTCCCTCTAAATTTTATTTATTTTATATACACAAATGATACACGTGCACAGAGGTATTATACTGCTATATATGACTGTCACAAAAATGTAAAGTAGGTATCAATATGGTATATTAATATAAATCATTGGTATTTACTGAAATTATACTTGCCTGGTTACAAGCAAATCATGCACCTTTTTTGGCTTAATTTTATATTATTGATGCCTTTGACACTGACAGAAATAGTTACAGAAAATTCCTTTGTAAGAAAAGTTTTTTTTTAAAAACAGAGTATATAAATTAACCATGAAAGACAGTTCTGTCTTTTATAATGTCTTGTCTTTGCATGGAAGAGGGGAGAGAGCCAGCATCAGCATTTTGCATAGTTGAAAGAAAACTGCTCCAGAGCTAAAGTTTAGTTTCATATAACTAACTGTACAAAGTGAAAATGTGGGATTCATATACTAGCAAAATGATGACACTGCACACAATTCTTAAGCAAATTCTACTAATAGGCTTTGTCTGCTGCAACTTCATCATCATTTTTGGATTTGGCTGGGCTGTGTACATCATTCAATTGTACTCCCATAAACTAGAGTTTCTTTCTTTACTCATTTTCAAGTAATTTTCATCTGTAAGCATTTCCATTGTGCGATAGTTTAAAAACTATATTATTGCTATTATTTTTAAACAATATTCTTTTTTACAATTTTCAAAGCTAAAGTTCAAATGCTTAGGTGATATCTCTGAAGCAAAGATACACAAAAAAACCCTGAATACCTAAACCATGCTTGCATGCATCACTTGAAACTTGTTTCTTAAGCAGCAAGTTTCAATAACAGTCTTTGTCTTGCTACAAATATATTCTCTAAATATAGGCTTACAAGACTGGTCACCCTTCTCTGAACGAGAAATATTTATTCATAATGGAAATATGTATTTATTTGTTCTGTTTAGATATCATGTATGGAAATTATAGGTAATCAGAATGCTTCACTAAATTTTGTATTACCATGCTGTTGTAACTTCAAGCTTGTATCCAGATAGCAGCTATTAGCTGAAATACCAGAGTATTCTAAAAATTGCTGTCACTGGAGGAATCACTCTTGGGGATCTTCAAATCAAAGAAACTGGAACATGTTGGTACATAAAAGGGAAAATTCATGATAGAGAGTGCATGCACTGAGTCCTTAGATATCCCTGTTCTAGCACTAAGCTTTTGTTCTAGACATGTTTGGGGGACAACATGAGGACGTAATCTTTTGAAGGAGCTATAATAGTACTTAAGATTATAAAATTTGTAAAATTATTGAAATGTTCACAGATTTCCAATTTCAAATGTAAATGTTTGTTTGTCTTTCTTTTAAAGTCCTTGCATATCTTTTTCATGCCTATATTTCTTTTCAAAGGATCTGAAGTCTGCCAACTCACCTACCAATACTGTCTGGCTTTTCATCAGAACAAGGACACTGATAAAATATTCACAAGTAATTATTAATTCTGGATGCCTTAATTTTGCATATTGTATATGAATATCCATAATGGGACCTGATTTCTTTCAAAAGATTCTGGTTGTCTGTCTTGGAAAAATCAATTTCTTTTAATATACCTCAAAGTTCTCAAAATTGAGGCATATAAACCCCCTTTTTTTTTTTTAAGTTTCTCAGTCTAGAGACTCCTTGTGACTCTAAACTTCATACTTGCAATCTGTCTACCCAAATTCACAGCAAAGTCTCAAACTAGATATGTCACTGCCTGTTCTTATCTTTAATTAAATAACTGCTGCATAACATTGGTTCTAAGTGTGGTTACATATTTCTTTCCTCTGCCTTGCAAAATTTTTCTGCAAATTAAAGTTTAAAAGTGATTTGAACTTGTCAGTTCAAAGGTGATACAGAAGAACAAATAGCATTCCCAGACTGCTGATATTAAAACCTGTTGAAAAAGAGCGAGGAAAAGTTTTAAACTGTGTAAAAACTGCTTGTATTGTAGTAAGTCATTGAAGCGGCTCTGTGTGTCAAATCCCAACAGGTCAAGGTAGAATTTTTGTTGTATTTAATGAAGAATTTCATTTTCTAACAGGAAACTATCTCACTGTAGCCTGAACAAAATCTATGAAAAAAAGTGAATCTTTCCATTGATTTCTTTGACTGCAAATCAGGTGAGAAAGGGAAGAACCAGTGTCTTGATTATACTTACTTTATGAGGAATTTGGCTTCTATTATTTTCCAATTATGTTAATGCAAGCATTTCTCTCATCCACAAGCTTGTCTTTCATCTAGTTTAATTATATGGTGCCACTTCTGGTCACTACCTACTATAATTGGGAAAATTAACAAAAGAATAACCTGAGACACTGATGTTCCTCACATCAATTGTCTTTTTCTCCTCTAAAGTGACACAAGAATTTTAGCTTAGTGGGGATTTTTTTTTTTTCTTTGTTTTGCTGGGTTGTTTTGGTTTTGGTTTTTTTTTTGTAGATCTAATTTATGTAACACCAATGCGTATACGACTAAAATAATAGATTCCTCCATTGCCTGCTAGGTCATTCAGTTAGGTTCTCTTCTCCCATTTTGATTGACTGAGCAAATGAAAAAAAAACCAAACAAACAAACCAAAAAAAAAAAAAAAACCAAAACCCACCAACAAAAAGCAACCATGGAGTGCCTCATTACAGAGATAATGAAAAAACCCAACTATACACACTTGTTTCTTTTTTGCAAAAAGAGCTGTATACATATCAAGTCTTGTAAATGCATTTTTATGTAGTCCCAAATACATTTATTGAAAGAAAAAAGCACCTAGAGTATTTTTAAGCTTAACCATGTCACAAACACCAAATATATGCCATATTTTAACAACGTAATATTAAGAAATTGCTCACTTTCCAGCCTTATATTTTATATTTCAGGTAATGTATTAGTGAAGAAGCCTCCAGAGTTATGAAAGGTTTGCTCTGGTCTCCTGTTTTCCCCACACCACATGCACTATTTTAGCATTTTGAGGTTCCTATTCAGCTACGGATATTGGGCCCATTTTATCCTGCTCCCAAGTTTTGGTAGCACAGCTTTCCTCAGTAGATAGATGTTACGTAGTTCTGGGGTTTTGTGCTCCACTGTGCCAAACAAAGTGGTAAGAAGTAAATAGGGTCCACCATTTTGTGAGTCTGGCAGTCTGTCAGGGATCTAGTGTTGCAGGACTATTTTGGTATCTGTCTTCCAAAATATTTTTTTTTCCCCTTTGAATGTTTTGAAACATGACTGAACCAATTCTTGATGTATTTTTTCTCCCAAAGTTTCACATACTGCACTTCATGAGGATGCTTTGTAGAATTAGAGAAGATCACTGGAATTCATGAGTAAAGTGAAAGAGGAATTCATCTGAGCTTTTTACTTATAAGCAATGGTGACTTAAAAGAAATTTGCTTTAAAATAGTCATAAAATTAGCACAAACAATTTTGCATACATTTGGAATGCTACAGGAGAGTCTGATAAGTAGGAGTTGAGGCACATTTGCAGAGTTATATTTACTACCTGTATATAACCAGGTGTGTCTCTAGCCAGTTTTTTCTGTCTTGACTGCAAAGAACCTGATCCACCCAGAAGTCTCTAAACAACATCCCAAGTCTCTAAATTCACACAAATGCGTTAATTTAATAAATGAAAGCTGTAATATACTTGGTCAATTGCTAGTCTTATTTTTCTATTTTTGGATAAAATTAGTCAATCTATTTACCATGCACATTGGCCTAAACTTCTGTCTGGTGATTTCTGTGAATTGAAAACTCATTCTGAAATCTCATTCAGTTTCGTAGGAGGCAGTAGCTTCTCTGCCAGATGGACTGGAATATTAGAGGGGGAAATCTGGACCATTATGTTAGCCACAGAATGAACATTTCCTGAAGCATAGTTATATGCAATTTGCAATAAAAGTTTACAATAGAAGGGCTGAAGTCTGTTTATATGTATGTTGCCATCTTTACCTCTAAAAAGTTGAACCACAAAGATTCATTCTTTAAATGTGATTAGATTTAGAAATGGTCTTGCCTGTTTTTTTTTTTTTCTCAGTAACTTACACTGCAAATATGAAACTGCAAATGTCACAGCCTTGGATTTTAGTTGTTAAGTAATGAAATCACTAGATTGCTCAGGATTCACAATAAAGATTCTTGTTAAATAATTCAACGTCTATGTGTGTGATTTCCTCTCTCAGCACTTTCATTTATGTTTTTACTAATGGGCAAACTTGTCATTATTTAAGAGGTGTGTAGGTAATAGGGGTTTTTTATCAGAAAATATTGTAAAAATAATTAAAACCCTATAGTAATAATTGCAGTCCTTTTCATATAAACCTTAAGAATATATAATGTGCTTCTCCTATATTACATCATAAAGTAATACTTTACATAATTATTTTCATGCAATAATTTCAAAATAACACGTAAGACCCTTTCTTCATACGATCAAAAATAATTGCACGTCAAATTATCACATCAAAGTTGAGAAAAATTTTGCTATTATTTTTAAAAGAAAAAAGTTATCTGATCTATACTTACATAATTCTTACTTATGTATGCTTACTAGTATAAACCATATTTTGAAACTCAAACATGATGAATTACTTACATATCTCTGAAGACAAAGCAGATGTTTGGTTGTGGTAAATTATTCCTGCAAGTCCTGATAACCTTCCCTTGACTTCCATGGGTGTTGCATTAGCCCTTAAATGATTAAAAAGAGAAAAAATTATGGCTCCCACGACAATAACCACAAGGTTATGTGTGATTATTCGTACTGTAGATACTTACAAAAATGAGTATTCCTTTAATCCCTTCTCTCCCTTCAAAAAAAGGAAACCAGCAGAAAACTTTTTACTTCAACACAATTTGTTTAGCATTGTCAAATTGTTATCAGGATCACAGAAAAAAAAAAAATATGTCAAGAGTTGTGGCTTTAGGCCACATACTGGATTTACAATGCAGAATATTCCTTTATAGACACATCTGCACAGAACAGTGTAAAGGCCATAGCTCTTTGAACAGAAACATTTGTAAGGATGTTGTCCCTTGCTTTTCTCTTTCTGTAATTTTTTTTCCTGTTAGAAATTGATGCATTACTTTCATTGAGGAGGCAACCACCATATATGTATCCTACCTGATACTAATGCCACCTAGGGCAATTGTTTCCTTTGGTCTTTTGAGTGAAGTGTTCAATGAGAAATAACACTTTAGTTTATTTGAGCTTTAAAATATATGCATACAAGTAGAACTTTCTTCCAGTTTTATAGCTATCATTTGCAGCACACACGTTAGGCCCAAACTCCCTCTTCCAAGGAGGTTTGCCATTGTTGTGAGGTGTTCTCACTGTCCCCTACGTCCCTGTAAATAGTGATAAAGTTAAGTCATTTACTAAAAATTCTAGATCTTGTAACAAGTGATCTGTGTTGTTTGCATTAATTAGAATTCCAGACAATGCTTATTAGAGAAATATATTGTTAAAGCAAACGAAAATTTCCATTGTGAAACAGCTACCCAGCTTGATGAAGCACATTATAAGAAGATTCTCTTGATACTACAAAGTGTAAATATTTATGTGGCAATGATTTACTAGTATTTGTGTTCCAGCTGGGAAAGTAAACAAATGTTACTGGATTTCTTCTTTCTAAAGTGTTCTTTTTAGTGGTTAGGAGACTAGCAGTTCAACTTGAATTCCTACACACACACACACACACACACACACAAGCAGTCTTCAAATGTGGGGCTTCATATCGATGTGAACAGGTGTAGAAGTTTTCAAGACATGCTCTAGAAACTAGTTTAAGGTGAATACAAAGAACAACACACTAATGAGACACTCATCCTGGTACCTGAGCTGGTACAGCACCATATAGACATCTTAGCTGCTTTCCAGAGTAGGACTAGAAATTCACAGCTGAAGGCATTGCCGCTGCCTATCAAGTGTTACCATTTTCTTACTCAATGCCATCAACCCCTCCCAACCTCCTACTCAGCTAATTAATTATACTGATGCTTCCAAAATTATTTCAGTCAAAATGATTGAAGTTAGTTTAAATAGAATATATTTTCAGCCCTAAAGCATTTTGCCTGGGCTGGGTTTGAGTGGATTTCACTGAGGTTGTTAGCTGATAAGGATACTCACCTCTAGCAGGCACAAATGATAAACCATGGTAGGCAGGCGGCGGGTTGGTGTCTTCATTCAGCACAGCAAGATCTAGAAGAAAAATTGTGGTCAGCAATAACTTAAAACTCTATGCCCAACAGAGAGGAGTACTATTTAATATGAGAATTGCATCGCAGACACTAAAAGCTACTCTATAGCTAAGAGGTAGGAATCTGATTTGGGTATGGAAGATACTGATTCAAGCTTCACGTATTTTGTCTCTCATTTTGACCAGTGAAGTTCCTGTAACTTGTGCTTTTTACTTTCCTTATTGAAATTTCCCTTGCAACCAACGGGGCTTGGTTTGGTTTTTTTGTTGTTGTTTGTTTTGGGGGGGCTTGTTTTTGAAGTTTTAGTATGTCTTTTGACCAGAGAGAGATGCTCAGCTGTGTTTTATAACTCAACATCACAGAACAAGCATGGAGCAAACATCTGCACAATAATGGAACCCACACGGAGGAATGTAAAGAATTTCCTAGCTTTGGCTCTCTACAGTTACTGACTCTTGGAACCTGGCTTATTTATGAAAGAAAAACTTCATAATTGATAAAAAGTACTTTTATGTAAGGAATTTCTACAGTCTTCTTAAAGTTTTTGATTGGATGTTAAGTCTAAAATATTCAAGTGTCCTTTTGGATACTTTCTTAACCAATTTCCATTATTTTCAAGTGAATGTGTAATGAAAAATATTTTACACCATTCATTCTGGAATGATGGGGGGCGGGGGGGGGGGTGGGGGAGTAATAGTTCTGCATTATAGCATGGATACAAATGAAAAATGAAGCTATAAATACTATCTACTATTATTTTTCTGTATCATTGCTTTGTATTTTGTCCCTTTTGCTGACCACATGCATGAGGCCCACTGGTCTTTTACTAGGAAGTGTCTTTGGGTCCAAACAAATGAGCTTCTTTGAACTATGGTCCCTTGAAGGTGGCTTTATAGAAAATGCTTTCTTTAAAGTGACTATACAGAAAATGATCCTTGAGCATCTCAAATGGAATCACTAAAGCAGTCTAAGAGAAAGAGCCCTTTTTATCAGTTCTCAGAGTTTATAGTTGTGAAGTCCTGCCAGTGATTTTTGAGACAAAGCCCATGGGACAGTATGGATTTAGCTGGAAAACCCTTGGAAGGACGCATTCAGGGGCCTTCAAAACAAAAGTTTTTCTTGTTTCATTTTCATCTGATGACTTGAGTGTTATGTATCAGATTATTGCTCAAGCGCCAGTGTGAAGGTAAATAAAGTGTGTCCTCTCTCACTGTCTCTGTCTTCTGCTGAAGTCCATAGGCATTATAGCTATCCAAGCCTTTCACTGCCACAAATAAAACCAGTCACCAGTCACTAAAAAATCATTAGAAAACAGGTAGCTCCTGCAAGTCCTTCTCACAAAAGTAATTTTTCTGAGAAACAGTTTTACTTTGAAGAGCAGCCAAGAAGTGAATGCAGGGCTAATTGGTTGCAATGATAATTGCCAGCAAAGTTGATTTGTTAGTAAACATTCATACCTTCCAGAGGGGCCAGTCTTCTGCACAAGCATGGAGAATCTATACATGTAACTCCTCTTTATGTTAAATCTTAAACCTATTATGATTCTTCAGTTTTAATGATACTTGTGAAATGGCCGAAATGGCACAGAGTAGCAATAATGCAATAAAATACCTCTGCAATATTCATTTGCTATCTACAAGAGTGGATATATGCAAAGCTTCATCTTACCACAAGTTTTATG
The DNA here is from genome assembly GCF_023634155.1 of Falco peregrinus. Classification (NCBI taxonomy): domain Eukaryota; kingdom Metazoa; phylum Chordata; class Aves; order Falconiformes; family Falconidae; genus Falco; species Falco peregrinus. The sequence continues at coordinate 11,918,417 of NC_073724.1, read as the reverse complement.
CAAAGATAACTGTTAATTCCCAAAGCAAAACAAATACATCAGGGGGGAGAGTAAGTGTTTGTAAAACATCTCTTCCCTAACAGTTCTTTACAGTGACGTGAAATTTCATCTCTTACCGTTGTTAAGTGGGCAATTTCCAAGCATGACTTCTGGTTTTTTTATGTTGCCATGACTGAGAAAGATACTAACTTTAGGTGTAAAGTGAGATAATTATCATTCATAGATCTGAACAGAGATGAATCCATAGAAGAGTCATTTATAAGATATAGCAGGAAGAGATGTCATCTGGGTAGACTGTTTATGTTTAATGTGAAGTGAGGAAGGAAACTTCTTGTCATCACACTTGGAAGCCAAATAAAATAAAATCTAACTGGCAAATGTTAGTATTTAAAACTGAGATTTCCTCAAAATAATAATAATAATAATAATAATAATAATAATAATAATAATAATAAGAATAAGAATAAGAATAAGAATAAGAATAAGAATAAGAATAAGAATAATAAGAATACAGTAAATTCCTTTTTCCACAGTTCCACATGACTTTCAGTTCTTCAGAGCAGCCAAGCTGATGGGCTGGCTTTTATTAATACATGAGACTGGTATTTTCAGAGAGTTTCTTTGCAAACAGGTTGCCTGAACATGTCCTAAAATTTTCTATCGGCTGCTCAGGAGTGAGAATGGCATCATCCCGGTTTATAAAGTCCCTGTGCAGACTGAGTTTCTTCTGTTAGATCTGGAAATTTTTACTTAAGCAGAGAGATTAACTGTACTATATTAAAACTGAATGCTCTGCTTAACATGCTTCACAAGGGGTTTGAAAGTTTTCTAAGGAACAATTAGGAAATCATATAATCCATTTTCTAATCATTTCTTACATGTGACAGAGATGTGTTGGATAAAGGTGGGATCTACTCAGATATTGGGTTTGTTAAATACCATTTCAATAGTAACTACTGATGCTTAAGGTGGAATATTAATGGCATTCAGACCATTAGGATTATGTATGAATATTAACGCCATCCAGACTTGCAAGATTTATTGCATGAAGTGAAAACCCTTGAAAATCTACTCATTCAAGAGCTCAGTGGCCACAAATGTGGTCCACTTATGTTAAACTATAGTCTGTTAGGAGACTGAAAAGGTTTAAAGAGAAGCAGTGGAGGAAAAGATTTGTTTGTGGAAAGCCATGTACTTGAAAGCTAAATAGCATACAAAGTCATTTGAAAGATTCTCTCAATCTAATTTCCTCTGTTTCCATACATCAAAAGTAGATTACAATTTTAAGATGCATGCTACAATTACTCACAGAGCTTATCTGTAAATGAAATTCAAGAACATGACATGAACATAATGTGCTGCCAGAAGACACCGAGACACAGCTAATCAGCCTCATATCACACTTTATGTCACTGTTCCCATTCAGAAGGAAGATGTTGTGCACTTGCTTGAAGATGTTGTGAGCACTGTCACGTTTTCATTCATATCCTTGACAAGACCTCAATGTAAAGCTGTACATTTATGTTAATTATTATCTTCTGTGTAAAAAGTAAAATAAATTCCTATCAAATATTAAAAAAATATAAAAACTGTCTGGAAAATATTTTTTTTCAGATTTTATCAGAAATTAATTGGCATGTAAATGCACATGAAAAATGGCCTCTGCAGGTTCTCAAATCCTTTGTTGTCCATAAAAATACATCATTAAGTAAATGGTACCAGTTTTTCTCCTCCTGTTTAAATATAAACCAAAAAGTATTACAAAGAAAGTTTTCCAGATGCATTTTCACAGAAAATTGAAGATGAAAGCACGAACTGTGATAGTATACCTGTATTTGCACACTAAATAGGAGATAAAAAAGAATAGCAGGGACCTGAGTTTTTGCATGTTTGAGGATCTTAAGTACTTTATATTTCCCAGAGAATTTGTATTGTTCAGTACAACAGAAAACTAAAACTCGTGCAACTTCATTGCAATTCATTTATAGGACCGAGTCAATTATTAGGGTTTGATAGTACGCTGTCACAGGGTACAGTTACACATCTGTGTGTTTTGCTGTTTATATATGTATAATACACGTACACATATATACATGCATACATATATGTATACATGCATATATGTTTATGTATATACATTCCTTTCTTGCTTGTCAGTGCCTTCTGAAACGCTTAACTGTATTTTCTTTAGATGCTGTCATCAGAATAGAGCCCTTCTAGAACAAAACGCAGCAAAGGAGTGTTCAAATTAGTTCCTCTCCAATAATACTTGCTTAAGGGGATTCCCCACCTTCCACAAGCATTCTGCTGGTCTCAGGGACATGGTCTGTTATAATACAATCCAGGAAACATTATTTAGGATTTTACAGAAATATATCACTACCAGAAAATCCAGTCAGATGACAACAAATAGCCAAACTTCACAGATGCAATGTATGCCTAACAAACCAGCTGGCACATTTAATCTCTATTTCTAGTATATTTCAGGTGGGCAATTATTTAACAGCAGCAAAACCGCAGCCAAAATAGCAAATTGAACAGATCATACTGGCTTTTTACACTTCCATGATACACATTTAGGGAATAAATGCCAAATATCAAAACTAAACTAAACTAAGTATATGCATTATATCTTGCATGATAAGCTACTCAGAAAAAATATATTAAAAAAAAAAAAGAAACCAAAAAAACTATATCTAACTATTTTTGATAGTGAATATTCCACCATCAGCTAAGGATCTCTGGATCACCATTGCTATTACGTACTCCTAAAGTCATAAAATGCTGAGAGATTAATTGACTTTTTTTTGAAGGAAAACTGATACAGAAGAGAACTTAATCACATCTTTTAAGCCCCACACCAGCACTCCTTAGGACTAATCTTGCTTGTTTAGTAGGCGCTTGGTGCTCTCGAGTATTGTAAAAGTTCAGGAAGGTTTGAGGTTGGTTGACTTATTATTTAGATTGCACCAGGTTGTAGAAAATGAAGTTTTTAGAAAATACATTGTTACACTGTGTATATACACAAGTATTCGAAGTTTACTATATCAAACTTTGCATATAAAGAAAAAACGGGCAACAGTTTTTCGCAACATTTGAGGTTTCGTTAGCAGCTGCCATGAAGTAAGTTCTGCATTCCACATTTATTGACGTTTCTTCTGCAAATAGTAATCTAGAAGAATTATATTTTCATGCTGTCGTTCCCTCTGCATTTTAAGATTTCTGCTGACATCCGTTATGACTGTCAATATGATGTTTTGCAGCAGTATGATAGATCTGCTCTCTGTGATTTTCTTTTTTTAAATTCTTAATAGTAGAAGGGTTTTTTTTAACAGAATTAAAAAATATAAGTCATGGTAGCTTGATGAATCATCACAGCAAATTTAGAATTAAATTAAATTAAATTAAATTACCCACACACACACATTTCTTATGTACCCAGCTGTTACATGACAAGCAATCCCAGAAAGAGATCCCAAACTAGATCTCTGTCAACACTGTAATATGGTTTGTGTACTGAAATACATCCTGAGGTTTTTATGCAGCCAGTCCTGTTATCTCCTGATTTTTTTTCTCTATCATATGATTCTGGTCATGACTCACATGAGTTTTTGTTGAGAGATGTTCTTATTATTTTGTCCATCATGGAAAGCAACCATTGATTATCTGATTTATACATGGTCCCAGATGTTTCATAAAAGCAGCTAATTAAAGCCTCAGCTGTCCTCCTCTGTTCTCAAATGCTAATGATATATTCACAGGAAGAAAGTGATGGGAGGAAATGGAGAAAAAGTTCTTTGGCACTACCAACTTCTATGGCAAAACCAGGTTGGTTTATTCTTTGCTTCTTCCACCTTCTCTCACCTCAACATTAGTTTTGGGAGAGAAGAAAGAGGAAGCCTGCAAGCTGCAAAAGCTGACGTTGGGGAGTGGAGAGTAAAAGGTTTCTGAATCATAGTGAGGCTGTGGAAATGCCAAATCTACGTATTTGAATTTTCAGGTTTTGAAGGGGGAAAATGGAAAAAAAATATTCCCACAGTATCACAAAGAAAGGTCAAGAGAGCTTCTCAAATGCGACAAGAACATCACCTAAATCAACAGGCACAAATTTAATAAAAATCGTTTCTTTATATATCTTTTTCTTAATCAGCAGCTACTTCTGAAAGTTCAAATAAATTAATTTGCTTTTCAGGAATGTTTCATATGGATTTTTAAAATATGTATTTCTTACCATTTGCTTCCTGCACTTCATTATGGCTTTGATTGTTATGCGTATTTGTGGTACTACAAGTAGGCTATAGCAAAAAGTTTTTACCTAGGTGGAAAAATTGCAGTTCTTCCCTTCAGTTAAAGCTGACAGCACTTACTAAGGCAGAAACTTGGACAACATTTTTTTTTTTAAACAGTGAAAAATTAATCGTATAAAATAAACATTCATTAAAGGATCTTGCCTATTTTAAACACAAGCTGCAACAGCTGGCTGCCAACAAATGCGATTTCTACCTTGCCTTCTCCAAATTAACAATATCTTCTTCTAGTTGATTCTTTTTGTTCTTGGATTTTGTAACAGGGAATTATTCCCTTCAGGACTGTGAACTCCCGTGTCCAAGTGTCAGATCAGAGTATTTAAGTAATCTTATTCTAATACAGAAAATGTATTGTTTCAACAGTTCATTTTGGTTTTTATACATTAAATTACTTCAGCTGTTGTAATGGCCTTTCATCACTTGGGCGTGCCAAGTTAAGCAATGTTAAGATAGGAGTATGCCCTTCAGATGGCAGTCCAGAACCAGCGCAGAGCAATAGTCCCTCCGTGGAGGAGCCTCTGGTTCCTGCACACTGGAGAAATGCAGCATTCATTTCACCTTTAGGTTTACTGGCTGTATGGGACATGTGGCAAATACAGAATATGTCAAAATACATTGTTCCCAGTCTTCCCAAGTGAGAATCAGTCTTGAGTGATTTCCAGTTGCTCTGAAATGTGCTACTGAGTGTGGTAAGAGGGTTTCTGATTTCAGTTGTCTCTTTGAGGAAAACTTCTGTCCTGTTTTTTGACTAAGAATTACAGGCTCACGCTACTTGACATAATGGTCATTTCTACACAGATAACAGTATTTTAATTGTCAGAGCACTGAGGCACTTTTGTTTAGTATGGATGAGTATAATTCATCTTGACTAGTTTCTCAGCTATTTCTCTAAATTACCTCTAATTTTCTTAAGAGTTAATTGTACAGAAGTATAATGTAAATTCAGTTGGTTTTGTCACAACTTGCCATTCCTGCAAATCCCCCAATGGCTGACAAGTGGCTTTAATGAAGCATCTGACCTTTCACTAAGTCATCCTCAAGCTTGTTAGCTCTCTTGCTAACGACAGAGTTTGAATAGATATTGCGTTTTGTATTCACAGGCACATGCACACACCGTGCTGCATTAAAAAAAAAAAAAAAAAAGACATCACTGAGCTTTTCATACAAAACATTCCTTAGCAGGGAAGTAGCAGAACTGTGGTTTCAATGCAAACTTATTTAATGTATAGATAGAAAAAGACGTGAATTACTGTTTAATTACTGTATTATTCTCCATTTTTTCCTACAGGAACTGAAGGCATTTACATATAACAAGAAGTATTTGTCATGGTTTAACCCCAGCTGGCAACTGAGTACTATGCAGCCGGTGAGATGCAGAGGAGAATCCAGAAAAAAAGGTCGAACTTGAGGGTTGAGATAAGAACAATTTAATAATTGAAATGAAGGAAAATATAATAATAATAATAACAACAACTGTAATGAGAAAGAGAGAGGAATAAAACCCAAGGGAAAACTACAAGCAATGCACAATGCAATTGCTCACCACCTGCTGACTGACGCCCAGCCAGTCCCCGAGCAGTGATCGGTGGCCCCTGGCCAACTGCCCCCAGTTTCTATACTAAGCATGACGCTCTATGCTATGGAATATCCCTGTGGCTAGTTTGGGTCACCTGTCTTGGCTCTGCTCCCTCCTGGCTTCTTGTTCACCCGCTCACTGGCAGAGCCTGGGAAACAAAAAAATTCTTGATTTATGGTAAGCACTACTTAGCAACAACTAAATCATAGTGTGTTATCAATGTTATGTTCATACTAAATCCAAAACACGGAACTATACCAGCTACTAAGAAGAAAATTAACTCTATCCTAGCTGAAACCAGGAGAGTAGTTGTATTGTACCCCACAATTACTGTGTGGTACTTTATATATCTTTCTTATTTGTGGTGGTTTAACCCTAGTAGGTGGCTAAGCATCACACAGCCACTTTCTCACTCTCCCCACAGTGAGATGGGGAAACAGGATTGGAAGGGTAGAAGTGAGAAAACACATCAGTTGAGTTTAATTTTAGTAGGTAATTTAATTTGATTTAATAGGTAAAGCAAAGCTGTGAGCGCAAGCAAAGCAAAATTAGGAATTCATTCACTTGCAGGCAGGTGTCCAGCCATCCCCAGGAAAGCAGGGCTTCATCATATGTAATGGTGACTTGGGAAGACAAAAAACATCACTGCCAGCATCTCCCCACTTCCTTTTCTTCCCCCAGCTTTATATACTGAGCATGATGCCATATGATGTGGAATATCCCTTTGGTCAGTTGGGGTCAGCTGTCCTGGCTGTGCCCCCCTTCCAACCTCTTGTGCACCCCCAGCCCACTTGCTGGTGGGGCCAGGTGAGAAGAAGAAAAGTCCTTGGGGCTGTGTGTGATCACCGTGAACTTGCCTGGCAAAGCAAACTGTCTTTAACTGAATGATTAACAGTGATTCCATGATTCTGTGAAGAGCGGTGGGGGGTCGGGGGGTGAAACCTTCAAAGCAACAAACACAAGGAAACTTATTAGTTAAAAAAACAGAACTAGGATGACAGTTTTCAATACCGTCACCTGGGTCAATATTAGTTTCAAAATGTTCCTAAAATATCTCATTCTAAAATAAACAACCCCCTATTTTTTAATATTTGTATGTATTCATTTACATTTGGGTTTAGATGTCATGTTCATAATGAAATTAACAACTTAAGAAAGTGTCTAATGTGAATCATTGAGGGTTTTGTTTTCATTTCACAATTTCACTTTTCTAGACTGGGTCAGGTTAAAAAAAGTTAAATATCTCAATCAATGCTCACATTTTGTCACTCTACCTGTAACAACCTTTGAAATAGGCAAAATGAATGATGTGATCCTGATGAATGAGAAAAACTTGCATCAACATTTCACAATTTGTCAGGCCACTATTATCATTGACAAATGAAGGATTTAGTATAATGCTTTTCTAAAGTAAACTCTGTATAATAGATGTTTTTCCTCCTGATATGACAGAGTATTAAAATGCTTGGCATGTATCATGGTATTATTCACTCCTCATAAGCTGAATATGTCAGAAGTAACATGGGTGGAAGGTACTTAAACAGAAGCACCACAGGCAGCCAGTACGCCCAGTGGACTGCACACTGAGCAGGACCCAGATCTCAGGCTTATACTTGGCTATGACAGCAGCCTGCTCTAGGACTTTGGGCAAGTCCTCCTCATCTCTTTTTTTTCTGCCTGTGTAATTGTTCTTGTCTACTTATATTTTAAAGGTTCTTTGGCCTAGATTGTATCTTTCAGTATTTCTGCACTATTGAAATGCAGAGAACACAAGCAAATATCTATACCACTGTGCAATACTGGAGTGCACGTGATGCCTTAGAAGATATAAAAGTCATTTATATAGTTCCTGAATCACAAAATCTGAAAATAAATTACAAGTTCACTAAAATTATTTTCCCCAGTTTTATGCCATCATGCTCAAGGAATGTATATGATGCATGCCTACAGTGGCACTCCAAACCACATTTTTATTTCAGTAGTTCTTAATGATCCCTTAAACTTGATTTATTTTATAAGCATGTGATGTGCCATTTACAGAAGTAATATATTTCCCACTAAATTTGGTTAAACTCCTTTTGAGTATAATGGAAACTGAAGGAACATGGCACCTTCTAATTATGCAGCACTTTTCTAGCCTGAAATCTAGAATAAGCTTAGCAAGTCTCTATGACTATATGTGCTCCACTGGGAGGGAGCTAACATTGTGAAATGGAAGTTTTTGAAGTCTATCTTATTTTTTATGATGTTACTTGAACGAGGCACATAAAATATAAGTATGTAATAGTAATAATTTTTAGAACCACCAAAACGTAGTGTGCATATATATAAATAAAAAACTATAACATTAAAAATTTATATATATATATAATTTATACATATATGTATGTGCATCCTTACACACACACTGCTATACACACACAAATAAATATAAATATAAAATCCAAGTAGTAAGCAGACTATTAACTTGATTTTTCCTCTCTTAACAGTAGGGTTGCTCATTTCACAAATCATATTTCTGTGGGAAATGAAAGGTGCTCTGCTGCCAGCATTTTGTAAGAAATAATGACACACTTTACTACCTGTAAGTGCTGACTGAGTGTTTCTGCTTTTCCTTCCCAAGGTGACTGTAACACAGATTGATGAAAGATTCGGCAGGACTACAAAGGTTAAAGATGCAGACCTGGAGCTAGAAGGCAGCACTGACACTGATGGAATACAGTACAATGAGAGTGCCCACATTATTGTCCTATCCTCTGATAACCAGTGTAATATGAAAACTGACTACAGGAGAAGGGAACAAATTAAATCCATTAATCAAGCATATCTGTGCTAAACAGTTGCTCTAAAGAGATGAACAAATGAAAAATTTACTGTTTGTTTCCATGCTTGCTAGCACTGGAGAAGAAAATTAATTATAAGGCTATGGCTAAACTATTAGTTAAGTTTTTTCCTGAGAAAACTATTTATTGCTTTGTCAAAGAACAAATGAACCTCATTAGTGAGATTAGTTTCAGCTGATTATTTTGCATTAGGACAGTCTAATAATATACCCTTTAAAGATACATTGAAGGAAATAACTTCGAAGAATCAGGGTCCATTTTGTCCCTCTTACTGCATTAGACTTAAATCAGAAACTTATGGTTTGTCACTCACCTAAAAAACAGCTCCATTTTCTTCATATTGCTCTGGTAAAGTGACTGTTATGTTGCCTGTAGTCAGCTGTTTGTCAGGGATTCACAAAGGGGTCTCTCCAGTCAAGGGATCTCACAATTCACTCCCCAAACTCCACATTTAAAGTGCATTATCTGAAACATAGCTAGTTCTTAAAAGGAAATAAACTCCCCAAAATAGGGATTTAAAAAAAAAATAAAATTAAATTACAGTCTTATTAAGTCTCAATGAAATTCTTCCAAAAGCTTCTATTGATAAATGGAAGCAAGATATATGGAAGCTCTCTAATCTACACAGCAAAGAGTACAAGCTGTTTTCCTATATTGCTCTGTCATCCCACTTGAGACTATTATTAAAGTAGTCACTCCATTCTAGGAAGAAAGGAACTCTCTATGAACTGTAAGCCTTCATAGCAAATTATTACCTGCTGAAGGTCAAAGAAGTTATGTCTTGTCCTGATTTCAGCTGGAATGGACTTAATTACCTTCTTAGGAGCTAGTGCGGTGCTGTGTTTGGGCTTTGATGTGAGACTTCTTAGTTCCTCAGGCCTTGCTAGCGAAAAGGCTGGAGGGGCAGAAGGAACTGGGAGCGGACACTGCCAGGGCAGCTGGCCCGAACTGGCCAAAGAGGCATTCCATAGCATGGGATGGTATGCCTGGTATATATACCTGGGGGGCTGGCTGGGGCAGGCAGGTCCTTGCTCGGGGGCTGGCTGGGCATCGGTCAGCAGGCAGCGAGCAGTTGCATGTGCACCACGTGTTCCTTTCTTCCTTCCCCTCTGGATTTTATTCTTTCCCTTCCCCTTTTCATTATAACTATTATTGTCATAATTGTTGTTATTCCTTTATTTTTATTCTGTTTCAATTATGAAATCGTTCTTATCTCAACCCTTGAGTTTTACATTCCTTTCCAACTCTCCTCCCCATCCCTTGGTGTGAGGGGGGGAGTGAGCAAGTGGCTGCGTGGGGCTTAATCACCAGCTGGGGTTCCACGACATGTATCTATCAGCAGAAGTGAATGAATGTTTTCAGTACACCATTTATGACAAAGTTTCTAATCTCTTTTTAAAAAGGGAAGTTCTTCATGGTGAAAGCCTCTGGCTTGCAGTGGGCTCTGCTGCAGTGCTGGATTTCTCATGATGCAAATGCCTCCCATGGGGAACTGAACTGAAATCATGAAGATAAAACAGCCAGACATCAAACAGTAATTAGATTGTCACTACTCAATTGACCTGGTTCCCACTGGAAGTCTAAAGGCAAAGAAGTAGTTGTCGAACATCATAGCTAATGAAGTCTGCTTCCATTGTTTTTATGTCTTGTGAGTACCAGCCTTGGTGGGTAAACCTGTAGGAAGAGCTTACAGAGCTCTTGGTACACTTGATAAACGCTTTCTCCCATATGGGGTTCTTATGTCTCATACTGCAAGAGCAACCTCCTGTTATTCTTCACATTTGCAGCAATGATATTGTGTATTTTCCTGCCTATCAATTTATTTTCATAAACCTTGAATAAAACTGTATCTTGCATGCACCCACTGTTGGAACTGACCAACCAATTAAAATGTTACTGAGGGGAAAGAGGAGGAGGAGTTATAACAACACATGGAAACACCTAGATATGCCCAGCTCCATAGGCTTGATTTTCTTAGAAGCCCATGTAAGCGTTGCTATATCCCATTATTACTCATCTCCTGATCCACCCAGCAGCACAATTTGTATTCTTGACTGCTGAAAAAACAATACTTAAAGAGAATTTTTTTGCAACAGTGAAAGCTTGCCTTTATGTTTCAAAACCCCCGTCCCCCAAACCAAACACCGCCACCCCCTGCAAAAGACCTATTATCAGATTAAAGCATTTCATTTTTAATATAGTTTGTTTATCTACTAAAAAATATTTGGAGCAGGACTAAAAATCTCACCCAGTGTCTCCATTATCTTCCTTCAAAGTGATTTAGCTGGCTTTCTCTTCCTAGAGTACATTGTGAGATGCCGTAGAAGTTAATCCAACAAAAGCAGCTGCAAAGAGATCCCTGATAACCACTCCTAAACCTTAATTTCAGTTGCAAAAATGCATTTCATACAATAGGGGCTGGTGATTCCTGGGGGTGATGTTCAAACCTACCTTGAAGATTTCACTGTAGACCTCACACCCATATTGTATGTCCAGGCATTCTTGCAGCTTAAACAAGACGACTTGTCTTTACACTGTTTTAACTCCATTTAACAGCATTTTGGTAACAAATCCATCCAGCCTTAAGCGAATTTAGCAGGAAAGAATATATTTGCTACAAGTCTTACATGGTGTTTCAATGTTTGTCTTTCATAATCCAGCTATGTGATAGGTGTCCAGAGGTTATCTTTAACCATATTTCTCTTTTTGGTATATGACAGGATAAAATCTTTGACTTTATGTCTTTAGCAGGAGATGACTGCATTAGCCTGTATTCCCTATAGTAACATTTGACAGATTGAAGTGCAAATAGTGATATGTGGAAGGTAAAGTGGCATGGGCATAAAGGCCCATGATTCAAAACCTCCCTTCTTGTTTTTCCACTACTGGAGCACTTAGACAGCCTTAGTAAGAATTCAAGTCACCCTTTGTGGAAACAGCACTTTAAAGGTTATCCAGAAGAGCCTTCTCTTTTACTGCAGTAAATCTGTGAATAATGGGCAACTGGCTACCATAAAAACCCAGTATTTTCTGCAGTCTGTACAGTCTCTGATGACTCTGGCCTATAGCTACACTCATTATTTTGAATGATAAAAGTAGCTTCTACTTTTTGCATGAAGGATGTGTGGTATGTTGTATAGTAAATGGAGATGGCACGTAATAAAACTATCTGAAATATCTATTACTATGAAAGAAGTTTACAAGTCAAGGTAGGTGAGTAGAGAGACATAATAATGGCAACAGTAAGTATTTGTGAAACAATGGAAATAATAATTTGGACTACTGATGCTTAGCCACAAATGAGAAAAACCACATTTGGATTTCCTTCTAAAGTATATGGGAGGGGTCTAAGTAAATGAACTAGAAAATGGATAGTGGATGCTATTATATCTACAGCATTTCATAGAGTTGAGTAGCAGCAAATGATGGATTCACAGAATATCAGAGAGCTCAATAGAATCAAAGGAAGGATTCACAGAAAACGTATATATGTATATATATATATATATATATATATATATATAAAAGTTATTTGCTCAGATTTCCTATTGGAGGTAAGAGAATAATGAAAAATGGAAGCTGCAAGGATAAGATATTTAATTTTTTAAGAGTCACAATAGATGACCAAAATAACTTAGGGCTGGTTTAAGATGAGTTTGAAAAAGAAAAATTCCAAATTAACTTTCCACTGAGGGTGTCATTGTCTGTGTTCTGAACAGTTGGAACTGATGGTCTGAAATAAGCACATCTTCAAACTCAGTGTCTCATTTTAAAAGATAAATGTTTTATTGTTTGTGTGGGATGAAGTATTTTCTTCTGATTTTTTTTTTTTGATGAAATGCTACGAAAATTATTTTTTTCAAGGCAGAATAAGAAGAAAACTTTATATTTTTATGCATTCAAAAATTATTTCTTGACAGATCATTTTTATAGGCTGGATTTACAGATCAGTTACAGCATGAGAGATTAGACTTTGGACTCCCTGGAACATTTGTATTTTTGTCCCCTGCCTTACTGAACTAATCTATTGTAGTCCCATTTCAGAAAATTATGTTGACACAAAACCTTTTTGCAGGTTTTTTCACTGAAAGCTCAGGCTTTTATGCTATATTTTTTTTAGATATAATTTGTTCTGATAGAATGACCTCTCTTGAGGCCTTCTTCATAGCTTTCACAACAATTTTGTATTTCTTAACATGATATTCTGTCTAGTGGGTTTGGCTACTTGCTAGATATGGAGTCTTCAAAAAGTCATTTTTGACTAAATATTTGAGAGTATAATCTGACAAATGTGCTTGTATTGTAATTTCATCAGAAATCTCAAATGACACCTAGAAGCATACTGAATTCAGAGATGCATCATGTGGTAACTCAGCCTCCTCCTTCCCCAAATATCCAAACATAATCAGGTTTTAATCTTGGAAACTTCCAGTTTGCATGAAGCAGTTAGAAGAGGAAAAGTTATTATACTTCAGTAAGGTCTCTGAAGACCTCATCTTCCCTGAAAAAGGGGGAGATTTTATTGCAAGGTGCAGAGTAGTGTTTCTAGGCACATCCTTCCTAGCACTGCTGCATGCATCTGTACAGCACAGTAGGAAGATTTCTCCTCTTTATGCTCTTAGAGCTATCAATAAACTCCATGAGACCCAGGCTTTGGTCACGTGAACTGAATTAATTACCTTAAACTGCAAACACACTGTGACTCCTTACAAATTCTCATTCCTGCCAAGATCAAGATCAAGCTTCTTCCCCAGTCAAGAATTTTGACCACTAACCTGCTCTTTGTTATGAAAAAATGAACTTCTCTGTCTTCAGTACTCTTAACTTTTCTTTCTTCAGAAAGCTAAGTCCTAATGGTGCTGACCTAACGTATTTCTTACCTTATTAAACTCATGCATCTCAGTGAATGCTGAAAGCTGAATTCCTTTCAAGAATCACATATTTCTTAATAATCTTCTCCATTACATAAGTAGTTTGCTTTCTTAATGTATCACATTCCAGCTTTGACCAGTGAAAGTATTTCTCCTTGCAGAGTTAAACCTAAAGTAGAGAAACGTAAGAAAAGATTAAAACCAGAATTTAGTTTCTTGGTTCCCTTAAACTATTCTTTTCTAGTTTGTTCAACTTTTTGAGACAGAGTTTGTCTAGGTTGTTTATTACTTTAATATCATAAGAATCTGTTTCTCATACATTAAAAGTTAATTTCTAATGAAAGAGTAATGTTAATGTATGCTAATCTCTCATATTACAAAAAAATTGCTGCTAGTGTTATCAAATGTATGATAATTTCAAAGACCATAAGAAGTTCAAAATTCTCCAGCTATAAACCAAAACTATAAATCTAGACATATGTCAAAAAGGCTTTTGTTAACTAGATCCATTATTACATATAAATTAGATAATAGATAAAAATACAACCACAACAAAACCAGATTATTTTTCCTTAGAACTTCATGTCAGAAAGCATTATTCCATATCTCCTGAGAAAGGAATAGAATTCAGAAAGAAAAGTCAAGTAAAATTTATTTTAATTCTAACTATCAATATTTGTTACGCTTCAAACAGTTCCTCTTACAAACAGAAGTTTTGTTCTCTTGTTAAGACAAATTATCAGGGACAAGAATTTGATTGCAGTTGCTCCCATCTGGAATGACACAGTAAAGTCATTTTAGTGAGATTGAATAACTATATCAAAGCCTATAATGTTATAGTCTAAGTCAACATAGGTCATGAGGATTTACACTGAAGAAACTTAAATCAAGTTGTGGCCACTGATGATCTAGTCAAAACCAAAACCAAATAAGCAAGCAAAAAAACCCATAAAACTTTGTAAAAGGAAGTTTTTAACACGAAAGGTAAGTCACTCTTGCAGAATTTCTGTTCTTTTAAAGAAACTCCATAATAAATATGATTTTACCTAGTCAAAGAGCCCACTTTTGTAATGTCTACCGACCTGTTAAGTTCCAGTTTAACTGATTCAATAACTTCCATTTAACAACAGTATTAAAATTTATGTATAAGCAAAGAACTGATGGTCAGGGGCTAGACTCCAGATACCAAACAGGTTTCAGATATACCTGTTTCTCCCATCCATCATCTGCCACCTATTCATTTTTTCCAAGTTCCATTGTTCTGTACTGTAATTGAGTGAATTTGCAACAAAATAAAAATAATTTTACCCATGTCTCTGAGATGAATGGAAACTAACAGGAGATCAGCATTTTGAAAACTTGGGCAGGTGCCTAACTACGAGTGTGGGCTTGTTTCTGAAAATCTTAATCACGGGATTTATTTCTCTGCTGTAACATGTAATAGAATGAACAAGATTGTGAAAACCATAAACTATTTCATTTTCACTTGGTTGGATTTCTAGACAGGTAAAATAAAGATAAATGCTCTCCAAGTCAGGCTTCTCATTTTGACATTCTTTATAAAAATAAATCAATTTGTATAAGAAGCCCTCCCTCAGATCTGAGGGAAAGAGTTTTCACATAAGGATTTGCAAATTTATGATCAGCATTGTTGCTTTGTGTGTATTTGGAACGGTAGTATTTCAAAGAGTTTTTAACTGGAGATAAAGATCCTGTATTTCCCCATAAGATTACTCATTCCTTTTCCAAGTCCACCACCCAGAACACCCTACGAGGTGGATGTTACTCCATATATAACATACAGCCTCTTACTGATGCAAAACACGTTAGCAGTTATCCTTAATTTTGACATCTTTTCCATATTTCTTTGTTTTCTGACATCTTTCAAACACTACATCTTGTCATCCGTTAGAATACTGTAGCTATATTGGGTTTGGGTGGCAAGGTGTTGGTGCGGGGCTGCAGGGGCGGCCCCTGTGAGAAGCTGCCAGCAGCTGCCCCCATGTCCCACAGGGCCCGTGGCAGCGGCTCTGGGACGGACCCGCCGCTGGCCGAGGCCGAGCCCGGCAGCCGCGGGGGCAGCGCCTCGGGGGGGGTTTAAGGGGGGGGGGACCCCAAAACCCAGAGCGAGAGCAGCCAGAGAGGCCTGAGAGCGTGCGAGAGCCCCAGCCCCGCAGCCCCCCAGGCCGGGGCAGGAGGAGGCCGGGGGGCTCCAGGCGCCGCAGCAGAGCCCCCCCGGCAGCCCCTGGAGAAGCCCCCGGCCAGGCGGGCTGTGCCCCCAGCCCATGGAGCCCCCGGGGGAGCAGCTCCCCCCCGCAGCCCGGGCAGGACCCCCCCGGGGCAGGGGGTGCCCGCAGGGGGCTGTGACCCGCGGGCAGCGGCGCTGGGGCAGCTCCTGGCAGGGCCCGTGGCCCCGCGGGGAGAGGAGCCCGGGCTGGGGACCCCGCGGGGACCCCCCTGGGGCCGGCTGGGCCTGGGGGGCTGCGCCCTGGCAGGGCCCCGGGCTGGGGCAGGGGCAGGGGGCGAGGAGCCTCCCCATGGGGGGCAGGGGCGGCAGGGACAGCTGTGAGGGACTGACCCCAGCCCCGGCCCGGCCCGGCGCTGCTGGGGGGGCCGGAGGTAGAGACACCGGGAGTGGAGCTGAGCCGGGGAGGGGGGACGGGCGGGGGGAAGGGGGTTTAAGTTTTGGTGTTATTTCTCATTATCATACTCTGATTTGATTGGCAATAAATCAAACTAATTTTCCCAAGTCAGGCCTGTGTTGCCCATGAAGGTAACTGCCCAGTGCTCTGCCTGCCCTTATCTTGCCCCAGAGGCCTTTCCTTACATCCCCTCCCCCCCGCCCAGCTGAGGAGGGCAGTGACAGAGCAGCTCTGGTGGGCACCTGCTGTCCAGCCAGCGTCAGCCCACCACAGTAGTATAGTTGGTTTAGCTACTGCATGGACAGTGATATTACTCAGGACACAGTCAAGGGTTCTATCTGCTTCTGTTGTATTATATGACTTACTCTGTCCAATAATTCATAGCCCTATATTTCATTAAGTCCTTCAGAAGGGGCAGAATGGTTCTTGAGAACATGCTGCATCTTGTAAGGCTTCTTACGAGTTTCTCAATTACCTGTCTGCTCACTGCATCATTTTCCTTTTAATAGTTGGTCTGTGTTTGATGTTGATAAACCATCATCTTGTACTAAGGGGTCCCAATGTGCATTATGCTTATGTGGCAATCTCCTTATTCAATAGAGTAAATATCTTCATTAAGGGAACTGCATTCATAAGCACAGCAGAGGCCACTGAAAACTGATTATCCCTGCAAAAAGGGATCCATGGAGTTTGAGGGGACCTGCAGGGAAATCAAGGAAGCAAAATTACAGTATGTTGTTCCTTGCAGAAGAGAATATTGCAAACCCCTGCAGGAACACCTTAGAAAAGTGAAGTGCTGAGAAGCAATAGATCATAAAAGATGGTGTTTTGACATGAGTCCTAAGATATGCCCTTTTTATTTTTTTTAAACTCCTATGGAAAAACAGCTTTGAAAAGATTGTGTGTGAAAAGAACAAAACGTTCAGATAAAGGTGTGAAATAGAAACTAAATATCAGACACTGGATTAAAAGTTCTTTAAAAAAATACAGTATTACAATACTAGATAGTAAGCAGACAAAAAGTTAAATAGAGCTTGTCATCCTTTCATTTAAAATATTATTATTTTTTTTAGGTTGAGAAAATCATAAAATAATGCAATTTGAAGTTTCGGTATGAAAGAAAAAATATTTGAAATTATACTACACAATATTAGAATACAATGTTTACAAATAACTAGCTTCCTTTTGGAAGTAGTCATTTATCATTTTCACAGCACATTCAGTTTTGATGTTTTACCAGCTGATGTACCTTCCCTGAAGTAAGCGAGGAAACAGAAGTTTGTCATTGGAGAAACAAAATCAAACCAAACCAAACCAACAACAACAAAAAAAAACCAACCAAAAAAAACCCTCACCCCCCCCAACCAAAAAAACAGAATAAACAAAAAAACCCAAACTCCCCCAACCCCCCAACCCCCTCTCCCACCACCACCCAATACTTTATTTGTGTTGAATTGTAAAGGATTTACCCTGAATGCATAAATGCCTTTCTGGATCATTTCAAGAATAGAAGCTTCACATATATGTGCATTTATAGAGATCTTGGGAGCTGTTTGGAAGTCTGTAAGGCTGTGCCATAAATGCTTAGGCTGACCAAGGAGATGTTCCCTGGTGTGCAGAGAAAGCGTGGGATGTCTGGCTGACACCAAAAGGCTGAATGAGATCAAATTTCTGTCATGACAGCAAGGAAGAAGGTGACGTTGTATGTAATCTGAAGACAATAAACAAATGTAAACACAGAAATTTGACAACTACTTCTAATGCTGCCATAATTAGACATAAGTAAATGAGAAGTATTACATACATAAACACCTTATTGTTCTAAGAAACCATTTCTGTGTAAAGCAAGCAAGCAATGGCCCAGAATTTATGCAAAATGAAGGACCATCACACAGACTTCCTGAAAGTACAGGCCATGGACAATGCCCTATGGCTGTGAATACAGGTGGCCACCTATTGATCTGCCTGAACACAAACAAGATTTGGGGCACAACAAAAACAATGACAAAAGAAGCCTGTGCGGATGGCTTAATTTGTTCTGAAGAATACTGAGCAACACAGAAAAGTATGGAGAAAAATCCCTTGTCAGAGAAAACTGGAATCTTGAGGGATAATTAGGAACAGCAGGAACTTCTGTTCAAAATGCCAGTTCTGTGAAATAGCAGAGAACTGCATGTCGATCTATAAAACCTGTGTGTATCTAATGGCATAGGCTGGGTGGTCTTCAGACTGAATCTGTAATAAAATGGCTGGTTGGGCTGGCACCTTACTTCAGCATCTGCTATGCAGAATTGATCACTCTGATACATAGTACTAAGTATGTAAGTACTATTTTGGTTGTCAATAAAGGAGAATTATATTCTTATCACTTGTGTTTGGCCTGATACCCTGCCCTTGAATCCCGGTATTCATTGTAAATTCAACAATAATTCAACTGTAGCTAGCAATACAAATGAGATTATCGTTTCTGGCTCATACCAATGGAAGTCTGGGAGCCTTTATCTCCAGCTTTTGATTCATAGATAGAGACAAAAGATACCGTGAATTTAATAAGGCAGATAATGAAAACAGACCAGCACTACATCAGTGCTGACTTTCACTGGATATTTTACTGCAAACTCTACCTTTTACATTTCTAACTCTTCAAACAAATCAGTTTTTCACATTGAATGCCAGTTGGATTTTAATAGTTAAAAGGCAACATGATGTCCATATATTCTGAATACCTTTAAGACCCTCTTGCTCTAAGTATTATTTCTGTAACTGCTTGAGGAACTTACTTCCTTTGGAAATAGGTAAGGGTTTGTGTAACAGTATCCTAGATTAAAGTTCCTTAATGCTGGAAGGCAGCTGTGGCTGCCTCATCTCTGATTCACATTGAGTCACTGCACCTTCTCATGGTTTCAAAGTCAAAACCTTCCAGTCTAGGTGTAAGATGTATTTAATCTTCAAAAAAGCTTCAGAACATCCCGTCTCTCTTCTGTCTTTATCAGCATGAGTTCAGTGACACCAGGCTCTTCATCAACATTAACAGTGTCTACTGAGTGAATCTCTAAGAAGTAAAATGAAGGGAACTGAAAATAAAATATGCCTGCTTGGGTAGGTGGCAAGAACACCAAGTTTTTAAAGAGCAGCATGCTGCTTTGTTAGTGTCACCTATTTTGGATTAGACAAAATAGAGCAGAGGGAAGTAATTTTTCTGCAGAATATTGTGTAGAATCATGCCAAGGGTATAAGATCTTTGGTCTAGGTCCTGACACTAAGGAAATCCACTGTACATTTTCCACTGTTTGCCCCCATAATAAAAAATGCTCTACAAGGACTTTGATCATATCTTCTGCTAAGATTATTTAACAGAAGATGTGTTCAACTTAAAGGAGTATTTTCCTCCTAATCATTTTGAATGAACTTAATTTCAACACTTCTTCTGAGTGATGTCTTTGGTGATATTATTCTCTCTCTTAAAAAGGGAGGAATATCTGTAAATATTTGACAGTCATTGTGTTCTCCCATTGTTAATCACTCCAGACATATCCAATACCTGTATTTTCTTTTGTTTTCTAGAGTTAATTGGCCTTTCCATACTGATGAATTAAGAAATAGGTAAAGAGAGAAAATGGTTTTGAAGTGATGAAAAAAATAGGTTTCACACAATAGAAGTTTTAGAACTGAAGTGCCTTCATTTCCCTGCTTTTTCTGGGATAACCACTCCTATACCACATAGAAATGGGTGAGGATGTCTTCACATCCCATGCTGGAGGCTCCTCAGCCTCTGCATACTGTTGCTTACTCCTGCAGTAAAAAACAACTCAATTGTTGCACTATTCCTGTGGTGTCATTTGAAATTACTTTGATACTGTCAGATCCACAACACATTCTCTCCAAGAACCTGTAAAAAGCAGTGGCTGCACAAAGAGACAACATATAAAATTACTTCCCAAGCACCACTATTAGCATGCACTGGTACTGGAGCAAGATTATGAAAGACTAAGATTTAACAAGAAAGTTCAAGAAAGTACTTACATAAGGGTGAGTTTTTGGAAATCATAATTTTGCAAGACCAAGGTGTTTATCTGTTTTAAATCACAAATTTTTGCAATCAGCATAAGAAGGAATTAAAATAACTATTTTTGCATAGTTATATTATAAATTTTTGAGATTAGGTATTGGAAGAACTGCAGACTCTTTCATCAAGGAAGTAGCAAAATCTGGAAATTTTTGTTTTTTAAAACCTCTTTTTGCTGTATCAGAAGTTCCATAGTCACTGCTTTCCTAATCCTCCAAGAAAGCTGGGTTTGGTTGTTTTTCTTTTCTATTCTATAATCCAGAAAACAGTTGGAGCCAGTCAGCGGGGACAAACTAGGTATATCTTTCCTGCCATCATTCATTTTCTTAAGCTTTGCATTTTCATACATATACATACCTAGATTTATATAAAATCTTGGAGATTGTAATGCTGAGGTACAAATCATATGGGTAGAAGTGAAATATGCTCCCTTCTCATCTATAAAAGCCAACTTGCTAAGCTTCATGTTTAGAAATGAATCGGGAGAAAGAAGACACCTGCTGTTACTGTGGCTTAAAATGTATATTTTTAACTAAAGTTTGTTTGGAACTCAGATATGGGTTGCCATTTGAAATGTCAGTGTGTAACTACTATGATCTAGTTTCCTACAATATAAAGACTAGACTTTTAATACTTGTAGACATAATATTACCTGTGTAAAGAGGAGATAGGTACATAATATTACCTAGACTTCAATGTGCATTATACTGCCCTTTGCCATAACCCCACATACATTCTTTTTCAAAGAATAAGCTAGAATCTGGTCATCTTACAACAATACGAGACACCCAAGCAAAATCCAGTTTTAGCGTATGTAAAATCCTTTACACAGAAAAGGCACATAGAAGAATTATTACAGAATTTCTTAGCAAATATGCATTTAATAGTCCCAGAATATTGCAAACAGTATTTGAAGTATAACCTTTAAATTAAACCTACTAAATAATAAGGCTGCTTTATCCAAGAGTTTCTCACTCAGCTTTGTCCTGTTCTTTCCTTTAAACCTCAGATTAAAGCATTTAGCTGCTGGCTATATTTAAGCTCTAAAAGCTTTCTACCTTATAACAGTGATGAAAAGTCCTGTCTCTGTCAAATAAATGTTCTGATGGGCTGAACAATATTCCAGCGATGGGCCTTGACAACCTCTCAAACTACACCTGAAAGTGACATATTGCACTTCATTTCAGATGCTTGTCTTGGAACTCTTGCATGAAACTACACAACTGCCCAGAGGCAGAGGAAGAACATGTTTGGGGGAACAGGCTGATTGGTTTTTAATTCATTATTCTGTTACTTTTTAACCTTCTAAGAGCTAGCTAGCCATTTAATGTCACCAAGCACATAGATGAACGTTTTCAGTGCTGTGCCTTCACCCAGGCTTCTTTTCAAGAAACAAAACAAGGTAAAAAGAAGCATTGCTTAGTGGATTGATAGCTTCAGAAGATACATGTGAAAAGTGGTAATGGAAAGTGAGCTTTGACAGCAAAGATTAACACCACTGAACTGTCCTGAAATGTATTGTGGTGTTCAATATAATAGTTACAATCAGTCTTATTTAAAGTGTTCGGTACATATGTTCATATTTTGTTTTGTACCATTTGTTGAGCACAATAGTCATTCTCTTGAAAGAGGTGAATGGTGAGGAAAGGGCCAAGAGGGGAAATAATGTGGTAGATGCTAAAAAGCTACAAAGCACCAAGGGAAAACAGCACAAGTTCATGAAAGTGGAAGAACACAATGAATTATTAAATATACACTTACATACAGACAACCCTGGGTCAGACAGTCCCTGAGCAACAAATTGGTGGAGACTGGGAGAGTGTTCTGGGGTATATCACGGTGTGCCTGCTCGTCTTTTGCCCTGGTCCCTGGGCACCCTGTTTTGGTCATTCTCCAAGAAAAGATACAGGACTAACTGCATTCATCCAAGGGATATCAATATTACAGCTCAAAAAAAAAAATTATCTATGGCCAGTTTTATTTCATATATACAATCAGATCTTTAGAGAATGTTATCCCATTTGGTTTTAGGACGACTAATAAGGTAAAACTTGTTCATTATCTTTTCTGTAGTTTTATCTTCCCTCAAAACCTGCTTCAGAAAGGAATAGGTATAGTGAGCTAGGCAAAACTTGCCAGACCGTAAGCTCTAAGGAATTTCAAGAGCAAAGCTTTGCCATTCCAATGAAGTTCTCAGAACTAAAACAAAAAACATAGTCAATGTCACAAACCACTAGAGTTTTCTCCCTTAATCTATATTTGGAAGGAGCAATAAAAAATAGTTCTTGGCAGAACAGCTGATATAATTCTATGGATATTTTTCTTAACAACACTGACAATTTACATAATTTTTTAGACAACTAAGATTTGAGTAATGATTCACATAAAGGGTCTTCAAATACCCATGGAGTATAACTGCATAAGCCTGGAATGGCAGCTGCACTGATGAAATGACCGTGTATTTTGCAGGTCACATAGATGGCAAATAAGAGTTGTAATTTCCTACAGAGCAATATTATTGATATAATACATGCTACACTATCTCATTCCATATTTAATTTCAAACATTTAGGTTTAAACATTCACATTTCTTGTTCTAATAACTTGTTTAATGGGTATCACTATCCTTGATAATCATTCCTACTAAAGTGAGTTCCAAAGGTCTGCCCAGCCCAGTACCCCATCTCTTGAGGATGGCCATCAGAGGATGCCTGGAGAAGCACTCAAGGACAGAGCACTCAAGTTATTCTGGATTCTCTGGTAGCCTCTGGTGTTCTATGGTTTAAGGACTTTCTAAGACAGATTAAATATTAAATATCAGTATTTAATCTTTATGAATATCTTTTTGTTTAAAATAGCTGTATTTAATAGCCCTTGATTGTTTGTTTTTTTTTTTTTTCATCAATGTTTATGATCACTTTAGAAGCTTCCTAATGCCACAACATTCTATGGCAACATGGTTCACTCTTTATCTACCCATTACATGAATAAGCATTTACTTTGTTCCACTTAACAGTCACTCCCTCCTTTTTAATGAGAAACACCATTTGTTTTCTTCATCACAGTCCTGATTTTAGTCTTCTATCATATCCCCCCTTCAGTGCTCTTTCAGTCTGAAGAGTCCTTGTCTATAAAATTATTCTCCATATGGAAACCATTTCATAACTCCGTTGATTTCCCTTCTATCTTTTCTAGTTCTACTATTCCAATTTTAGATAAATCGTCTTGACAGCAAAAGATAATCTTATGGATAAGGTATTAGACTAGGGTCCTGGAAGAAGGGATTATATTCCTATTTGTGTCACAGATCTTATGCATTATTCAGTCTTCTTGTCTGCTTAATTTTGAGTAACCACTCACCGCTAAGTAAAAATATTCTTCAGCACCAATATTTCTGCTTCCAGCATGTAAAATATAACCACTACAGGATAATCTGGTTTGAAATTAATACTTAAATAACACTATGGCATGGAGTTAACATCTTCAAATCAGACCCATAAAGACCCTCAGAGGTATTTATGGGTACTTCATTTCCCCCATGTTATTTCAAAAAAGCTTTAGAAAAAGGACCAGTTTACAATGGGTTTGTACTTAGCCCAGACAATCAGGCATCCCAAACCATTGACACACTTATGGCTACCAACTGGACTCCTTTGTTTAACCTGCAGGCAAAGCAGCTATGCCAGATATTGCAGAATGCTGGTTAAAATACTGTACCTCCAAGAAGCAAGAAACTGCCTCAGTGTTTCTGTCTCTGCCTCTTTTTTTTTTTTTTTTTTTTTTTAACTGCAGCTTTTCAGAAGTAGAGTTTCCAAACTATAAATAACTCCAAATGATGAGTAAACTTGCAATAAAAATTCAACTGTGTGGATGACTATGTAAGTTAATAAAACAAACTAATCTTCCATTTAGGTCATATATACCTGGGTATTATAAAGGTGTAAAAACGAGACAAGCAAACAAACAGTTCCCAGTTTCCATGTTGCGGGTGAATTGCTTTTATAAATGAGAAGAACTGATTTCTCCTAATGCAGAAGCGCTGTTTAATAATTTATTTTATGACCTAAAAATGTGTAATGCTGAGAAATCTAGAAAGAACATTGTATTTTCTTATTGTAAATGCATGGTGATTTCTTCAGTGCTATTCACTGATTTCTGATGCTTGATCATCCAAATGGCATCTATTGCATCACCTTCCATTGCAGACCTGTCATTTATAAACAATATGAGGCTTTTATTTTTTCCTTTCCTAGATTGATTTCTACTGAGTAAAGAGGGAATCTTCAGCAAAAGCTCATGTGGCATGATGCCAGATAGGCAAACAAGGAGGATGTCAAACTAAATGAAAGAGCAGTTGAATTTCAAAACCCATATTAAAACATTGCTTTCTAATCAGTGGATAATATCCCTGAATTTCTGCGCCTTGCCATAGAGCCTTAGGCATCTCAGCTGGAGTCCAACAAGCCCTAAGGCCTTACTCACACTCATAGATCCAAGCTTAATTTATGTACAAAAAAAAGACTAAAAAAGATCCACTGTAGGAATCAAAAACTTTTAATTAATTGGGGGTAGGGGAGGTAGGGGGTGGGGGTTTGCAATATTTTCCAATGCACAACATTTGGCATAGTTAGTAAAGGCAGGAATATACTATAAACCGTATTTCTCTCTCTTTCATAAAGATTTATTCACATGTATATTCAAATATGCTGTGGCATAATATCTGAACATATCCTAAATATTTAACTGGTGCTTGTTTAATTGGGAAAAGTTTCCAGAATCAATGGAAAAAAACCACAAGGCAATGACATATATAAGATAGGATTATATTCAGTTGTTTTCTCTGTGGATGTATAGTTGGAGAGCTCTATTTTTTTTCACTCAGTGACCAGAAAATGTTTTCAGGATTCCCCACGCAAGCCAGCACATTGAGTTACAGGTGCCAGTGTTGGGTCCAGCCTGTCCTTTACAGAGGACAAGAAAACAAAACAGGGGCTCCTTTTGCACTAAGTCATTTCTTGGGTCACTGCCAAGAGACACACAGCCTTTCCCAGCAGGTTCCAACAAAATACTTCAGGTACTTCTATGTAGGAAGATGTAAGGTGCAACCAGGTGTTTTCCCTGGTATGATCAGCAAGTCAGCTCTAGACCCAGCAGCAGCACAATGATAATGCATTAAAAGTTGCCAGTGTTTTGGACATCAGATTATATAGGCAAGAAAGAAAAGGAAAACTGCATAGCAGCATCTTCCAAGGACGAATTCCCTCCTCACATACTCTAACCTCACATCAGAGTGCCATAGTTTAACCATTCTATTCTCCTGGCTTGCATTTAATTTGATTTTCCACTTAGGAAATGACTGCACTTAATCGATCCATGTAAAGCCATCTCAGTGGAAGAAGTGAAGCCTCCAAAATTCATCAGGGAAAAGCTAATAAACTTATTGGACCCAAACATCTCCCAGACATGGCCCAGTAAAGTTTTATTTCATTTTTCAGTGAGCGATACTGAAGCAAGGACTATTTGAGGGAAGGCATAAATAAATAAAATACTGTGGATGACTGCTTGCAGAACAAAAAGTAAAAAAAAAAAAAAAGAAAAAAAAAGCTTGGGTATAGTTATGTAAGGTAAAAGCTTGTGATGCAGCATGCTTACAAATGAACTGCATTAAAAGAAGAATATTGTTATCCTTTCCTTTTACGTAATGAAACAAAACATACCCTATAAATTAATAAGTACTGGCAAAATTCCAATATTTTTCATTACTTACTCAAAGGTCACCCCGACAGTAAAGTTTTCAAGATAACTTCATTTGCAAATGTTGCAGACACTATTTACTATCTCCAGGTATCTTATTAATCACACTGTAGATATCAGCAACAATCATATTTGTTACTACATCTGATCTTTTTTCAGGCTTTTGCTTTTCAAAAAAAATATTTTTAGGCAAAGAAAAAGTACTTTTTAGAAGGAATCTTCCTGACTTAGCATGCATGATCTACATATGCAGAAATAATGTTTAAGCAATTATATCACATTCCTGAATTCTGCTAAAAAGTAATCCTATTCAAATTAAACTTTGGTTTTGTCCACATTCTTGTTCCATGTGTACAGATATCAGAAGTCTTGGAGATTTTTTTCCTTTTACAAATGAAGACGTAAATTTTGTGTATATCTTTCTTTCATGATGTCTACACAAACACAGAGGTTTTCAGCCAGCTGAAGTTTTGCCCTGTAAGATTCTGCACAGAGCTGTGCATCACATCCCCTAACATCTTTCAGTAAGAAACTTAGTCAAAATTACTTTGTTCCATCATAACTATATTTTTAGCTTTAGCAGATCACTACGAATGGACTTGTTCTGCTTCCAAGCCAAATTCACAGACAACATGAAGATGCCTCAAAGTCCTTCAAGAAGAGAGAAAAAGATGATGTGATCAAAATAAAAACCAGAAAAACCTCTCACCCTTGCTAAAGCATACTTGTTTGGTAGAGGATTTCTTTCTTTTCTGGTTGCCAGACTCTAATAAGCAGTCAAGTTCATCTGCCTCTTCTGAAATCCTTGAGTCCTCACTGCCTACAAAATACAACCTGCTTTGCAATAAACAGAAGACTCTGGGGTTAGCCACATTCAGTACCTACTTTACAAGGGATCTTCAAGTAAACTGGGATACCAACTCAATTCCTTTAGGGATCTTTTTAAAGTTTCTAGCCTTTTTTTTCTCCATGAAATTAGACAGCTGGCTCACAAAACAAAATTCTAGGTCTGGTGTCCATCCGGATGCTGTAGCTCACGTACCGTGCTGTGAATTCCCTTCCTTACCTGCAGCTGGAGATCATCACATCTGTCAGTGGCCCATGTTTGCTTGTTCATGAGTAGCACTTCAAAAGCGACCTCCCAAACCACCTGCTGTACTTACCTGCTACTGATTACCCATTACTATACATTATACATATTAAGAACAATATTATTAATTGAATCAATAATAACATTAATAAATCTAGAGATGCAACACCTTGACTATTTTCTGCATGTCTTCCATTTGCTGTATAAATGCAGCATCTTCTTCTGGGCTACCACTTACCTTTCATTTGTGTCTCTCCATTTAGATGAACACCACCTTGAAAATTCATCTTGTTTATACCTTAATTGCATTCCTCTGACTATTACTGCACTTGTCTCTTGCAATATCTTCCTAATTTAAAACAAACAAATCTTTCATTTCCCTTTCAATTTCAAAACCTCTATACTTAGACATTAGAGTCACAGCCATTTGGATAACTAGAGAAGCACAAGAAAATTTCTGGGTATATCCACTAACTGTTGATACCCAGCATCAAAGTAGGTTGGGAACTTTGTAGCAAGTGATGATGCATTGAACTACCTATTTTCATTTATCTGCCAGTGGGAACACCTTAGTGTGAACAGTCTAGTTCCTGGATATGATCTTAATGAGGATCGATGTTCAGAAATAACAGAATCAAAACATATCCATGTACAATTAAGCTCTATATAAGGCTGATGAATAAATATAACTTTCCTAAAGCATTTACTTATCAGATCACTTATGCTGATGTGATGTGACATATGTCCTAGACCAAACTGCATGAACAATTACTTGTGTTACAGTTCAATAGTTTAAAATATATTCTGTTCATGGGACACATAATATTAACATATTTGTGAGATCATCACATACTAGAATTGGCTTTCATACAAGTTTTTAAACATGGAGAGATGAGTTGATAACATTGTATCGTGGGGGGCCCTACCCAAAATCCACTGAGGTTCTAAGCAAAATTTGATAGAACTTTGGTTTAGGCTCTATGAGACGAGATCTCAGTACTTACCAGATGAAAGTCAGTCTTCCTCCTTTCCTCTTCTTTGTGTAAAGGAAAGACATTAAAATAAATACATATACATTTTCACATTTGCAATACTAATAGACCAGGATATTACCATGAATGTGTCCTGTCTCTGCAATTTCCACGTAAATTATTTGCCTATTCAGACTGTTGTATATGTTTGTTTATACATATAAATATTGGTTTGACATCTCTTATTTTAGCTTCCCCGTTTGTAGCTCTTCACTTGTACAGTGTGAGGACTTTCTGCCTTTAATTGGCTCAGCCTCTGATTCAATATTTGCTTGTGTTAGCTCTGTGGAAACAAGGTATTGCAATGCTTCACTTTTATCTATAGAATTTCTTTTTTTCTGTAATAGTGTTGGTCCTTCCGAGGTTCTTCAAAGGAGTTTCATCTTTTTTTCTTTTTTTTTTAATTTTTTTTTTACACTGCACAGGACTGAAATATCTATGGAAGATCTAATAATGAGATAAGTTTGCTACTATACTTGTTTTTCACCTTGAAAGATACATTGCCTGAAAGTATGTTTCTAACTAGTAAACCAATGTGAATAAATACAGTGTGTTATTCCCTGTTAAAAGGACAGTGACAGCTATGTATTCTGCATTCACATGCATCTAAATATAAAGCACTTATACCTGGTTTTAAGTTCTTTAGGTTACCAGAGTTATTCACCCCTAATCCAGCCTAAATTTCTTGGATACAGAGGATTATAAACCTGCTACCATAGGCACAGAAGTCTGGTTTTGGCAACCAGATTATGTCCACATGAACAAGGAATTTGGCACAGATCAAAGGACCTGGTGCTGAGACACTTTAAATCTTCATTGTATGAGGGTTGCAGGATTGACCCGAGACTAGTTTAGCCATGCACTCACTCCACTTTCCCACCAGCTGGGCCAAATGTCTGCCTTACACTTGTATTCCAAGGCTTTCTGGGGCTACCCCACAAATCCTTCCTTCCCCACCTTCAGGTACGTCTGTGGAGATCTTCAGGAAGCACCACACTGTGCTTTTTTCTTTAGCTCAAGTAAATGACCTT
Organism: Falco peregrinus; assembly: GCF_023634155.1. Lineage (NCBI taxonomy): Eukaryota > Metazoa > Chordata > Aves > Falconiformes > Falconidae > Falco > Falco peregrinus. The sequence goes on along the minus strand of NC_073724.1, from coordinate 11,889,206 downwards.
AATGCACCACTGTTGCCCTTGTGCCACCATTGCTTGTGTCAGGCCTGAGCCAAAGCGTATGTTTTCCTCCATGGCTAACACAGTAGCTGCAACTTTCCCAGGGATATCGCGGTACTTGCTGCCTGTCCCCCCTCGCAACATCACTTTTGGACATTATTGGCCACCCTGGACTGCAAGGGAGCAGTTGCAGATGCGAGGCTGCTGCAGCTGTGGCAGAGGGACACCTGGAATGGACTGATATCTATAATCTGGGACTTTCTTTTCCTTAAAGACAAAAAAGGACCAAATGCCCTGGGAGTCCTTGCCACTGCAACTGATTGGACCAAGGCTGAGCAGAGGCTGTGGGCTTGAGGCAGGACTACATCACCTCTAGCACATGGGAATGACAACCCGTCAATGCAAACCTTTTGGGACTAAGAGGCAGGTGAAACTTCTTTGTCTTTAACTGTTCTGTGCCTTCATGAGTCTTTCACAGTGTCAGGAGGGGGCTGCTGGAGGGAGCCACAGCCTGCTTCTGGCCAGCCCTGAGGCAGGAATCCCACAGCACTGATGGAGGTCTTCAGGGGCTGGGAGTTCAGGCGTGTGGCTGGCTTCATGCTGCACTGATGCCAGAAAAGCACTTCAAAGTCTCCCCAGTAGCTGCACATCTTCAAAGCTTCCCCTAGACTCTTCAAGAATTTTGCACTATTCATCTTGAACATAAAGCAGCATTGCTCATTAGTCGCCTCACACCCAGCAGCATCCTGCAGTCTGCACGCTTCGGGTGTGCCCCTGCTTTGCCTTGTTGTTTGAGCAATGCATGGCCCTCCAGCAGCACAGAATTTGGAAAGATTAGGAAAATTCCTTAGGTGCACTGGTTGTTCCTTTCTGAATCTTCTAGAGGTGACAAAGGGCTGTAATCAACACAACTGATAAGAGTTTATTAGTGATACTACTTTCCTTATAATTCACTTCCATCTATAAAAAAATTATTAGACTAGATATTAGTTTAACAGTACATTATACATCTTCATTTAGCAAACCCTGCATGGCATTCGCTTTGTTTTTCCTGCCCACCAGATTTTTCATGGGGATTAAAAAAAAAAAAAAAAAAAGAAAAAAAAAAGAAAAAAAAAAGATTTGGTTTTACTGTTACAGAAACTTACGCATAGAAAGGTGTAAGCTGTACTTCAGCAACATTGGCTATGTAACAAAATGTCATCAAAACATGACTGATGGAGGAATAGTGAATAGATGCATTGAAGGTAAACTCTATTTCCTATCCAGAAATTCAGTTTATAAACAGTCCCAAAAGAAAAATTCGTTGTTTGAAACATATAAGTGTCAAATGTAATGAATGGTCTCTTAACTTCTGTAATACTTCCTGAAAGCCAGATTAAGGTATAGTAGAAAACTTTGCAGGAATCAGTAGAAGTATAATAATTAATAGTTGAAATATTACAAAATCCAATCAAATACCCTTCTAAAAATACTCTCTTTGCATCATTAACCTTGTCAGTCATTCCTTTAAATAAATCCCTATTTAAAAAAAAAAATAAAAAGAAGGAAATGTACAAGTGTGTACTCCTGGAGTGACTTCATAAATTGATTAATTTTTGAAACATTTGACTCTGATTAATGAGAACAAGACAGTTGAAATATGTGAACTGAAGATATAAATACACTCTACCTATTTATAATGCCATTTTTAAAGCTGTCTTTTCTGAGGATTATTAAAAATTTAATACCTTATACATTGCATGGAATTTGGCAACATATGGATAAAATCATATTTTTTTTTTAATCATAATGAAAAGACCTTTTATTATTGCTTTTCTGAAAGTAAAGGCACTGGTGACTCTATAGTTCTAATTTATGCATATCACATGTATAGTAGTACATTTGTGAAATTACAAAATTATTTTAGCACCACCTCACTAACTCTAGTATAGAACTTGAACCTACAATTTTCCTACAAAGGTGAATCCTCCATTTGTACTCTAAGGGAGCTGAACTCTGTTCAAGGATTCCACCAGGGCACCAAAAGAACATGAAGTTCCTTCACCTTCAGCTCATTATAGTACAAGGGGATTACTCACACTACACGTTTCTACATTATTGTCAGTGTGTGAGAGAATGGCAGATTCTAAGAACCACATCAAAAGACAGAACAAGCAGCCAACATATGCATTTAAAAAGGTAGAGGTGACTAAATTTCCAGGGGTTTACTTTAAATATGTAAAATCCGCTCTGAGTCTGGAAAATATTTAATATTTAAAAATAAAGTTAAAAAAAAAAAAAAGACTCTTGAGATCTTTTGCAGGTAACAAATATCACTCTGTGTTTTCCTCTTATGCAAAAGTAAACAAACAATTATTTCAAGCATAGTTTTACCTGTAAATTTTCACTTGCAAAGCAGCAGTGGCATGAATAGGAACCACTGAGAACTGGAGGTGCTGCTTTGCCATGAAAGCTGGTACAGAGTTTGTAGTAAACCTCTACAGAGTTTTACTGCTCTTTAGCATATCGCTTTTTTGTTGTTGTTGTTGTTGTTCTGAAGGTGTTACATAAGGACTAAATCTACAATTCATATTCCATAAAACCTACAGATAAAATTATTCTCATTGGTAGCACAGATGGTGAAAATAAGTCTATATTGAAATCAATGGGAGTTTTGTGTACATGAAAGCTACAAGATATAGGTGCTTATATTATCATCTTTAAACCTAATTTCATTTTCTGTGTCTTTGTAAGGAATTCAAAGACCTTTGGAAGGTATTTGGTATTTAAATTCCAAGGACTGCTGAAATCCAGCAGCTGAAGCTGAAGCTTGAGATAAAAAAAAAGAAAGGAAAGATTTTCCGAGAGAGAAAAGTAGTTTGTGCTTCAGCCTTAAATGATCCTGATATCTGATACAATGGAAAAACTGAAGAAGAGATTAGCCATTTGAAAAACGACCATTTCAGAGCTGTTCATTGATTTCCTAAAGGTCTATTCACTAAAAATACATTTAAAGCATAAATGGCAAAGATCCTACTGGTAGGTCATTACATGGATTCAAACTGCTTGTAGTCTGCTGCCTCCAAACAGTAAAAAATATTGCTAACCTAGCAATGAGTTAGCGTTTGCTATGATTGTGGGTGCCAGCTTGTGATGGCACATGAAGGGAAAAAGGTGCTTTTAACAGGATTCAGTGTAACTGCAGGTATATCAGTCCAAGATTGTGTTACATTTTACAACTATTTTAATAATGCTAGGGATAACTGGGGGATAGTAGCTGAGGTTTTTATTCTACAGAAAGATAATGCTGTATGCAGCAGAACTAAGGCTGCATCCAAGGTCCAGAAGTTAGGGTCACAAGCTTACAGCCACAGCGTCAATGCTGGATTCAGTGGCGTGGCAAAGCAAATACGGCAAAGGTAGGGGAGACAACAATTTATTTACAGCAAATTACTGGCTTCTGGTATATTTGGATTGTTACTTTATTATATCAGGATCAGATTATTATTTTGTGGTCATCTGGTATTCAGAATACTTGATATGTTGAAGACAGATGAGGTCGTAGAAGACAAGAAATAGAAAGTATAGTCACATTCTTTTAGAAAGGGAAATCAAAAATAAACAAAATATGGATCAGGGAATTAAGAACAGACATCTTAACTTCACTCCTTAGGGAAGTTCTGGGATAAATTACCAAACAGAGTACACAACACCTGAAAGATCACAAGAAAACACGTAACAGCTGTCAAGAGATTTTTTTCTAAAACCTTTTTAAAACAAGTTTAAAAGTCTATGAGTAAAGAGGGGGGGGGGGGGGGTGGCGGGGGGGGAAGCCATAAACCAAACAGCAGGGATGGGATTCAGTTGCTTGAATGTAATATTCATTACCATGAAAGGCATCCAAGACAACCATACAAGGCTGGCAGATATGACTTAGAACCCAAGGGAGATTTGCTGTCTTGAGATCTGCTGTCTTCTAGCTGACAGCTGGAGGCCAAGCCACATATTTTATGTTGCCTAAAATGTTACTGGATCTCTACACATAAGGAACTAAATTCTTCCCAATATTGTATGCCTTGCCTTTCAATATAGATTTCTAGGAAGTAGGTTCTAGATGAAAACCTGATAGAGTGGAGGCAAAAATGGCCTTATGGCCATACCAGGAGAACAGTTACCTGTGGTCATTGCCTAACCAGAAGCATTAAATCACAAGAGGTCCCAAAGAGCTTTTTCATTGACCTGATTCTGTGCAAGATTACCCAAGTCAGTAACCGATAAACCAAACTGAATTTCTCACAGCTTTTTGTTATTTGCAAACACGCCAGGTGATAATTCCCCTCTATTAAGCATACCTGGAGTATTGTGTCCAGTACTGGGCTCACCAGTACAATAGAGATGGAGCTACTGGAAAGGGTCCAGGGAGGTGCCACAGAGTAAGTTTCCTCTGAGGCAAGAGTGAGAGGGCTGGGACTCAGCCTAGAGAAAGCTTGGGGAAATGTCATTTGTGGCACTACTGGTATTGACCAAGTTCTGTCTTGCAAGAACTTCTTTGTTTTAAGTGATGAATGTAGCACATTATCCTCAAAATTACTACACAGCTCGTAAGGACAATTAATTTTTCTGAGAAATTACAAGGTAGAAAATTAATCTGAGTTAAAGTTAATTAAAATTTTACTCCTTTAGAGAAGTGTTGGTCCATTTAGCATATGTCAGTCTTCTTCCACTAATGACCTCAAAAAGAAAATATTATACATTCTTGAAGTATATTTTTAAAAGCTGTTGAATTCCTTCATATAACCCTCAGTTCAACAAAATGAAAACTTACATTTTTTTTCTGTTATTATTAGTTAATTTTACATAGCCAAAGTAAGACTAAATACTGGTAGCTTATTGTGACATCAGGCCTAATTAGTCAACCAGTTTTGCATGCAGAACTTTTGGTGTTTGTAATATACCAAGAATCTGAGGGAGATTGGGTGATGCCATTAGAAATGTAATTTGGGAAGTACTCAGCTACATTCTCAGGGAATGTAAAAATCACATGGCCACATACCACCTGGGCAACAGTTCCTGAAGGACTCCCTTTCGCACCATTCCTTCTGCTGTGGTAAGCAGCACTATCAGGAAAAATGTAATTATACATGCCCACGGAGCATGCAGAAATTGTGACCTGGAGACTGAGCTCTCCCTTTTGCCCTTATATCTTAGAATCATAGAATGGTTTGGGCTGGAAGGGACCTTAAAGATCACCTAGTTCCAACCCCCTGCCGTGGTCAGGGACACCTTCCACTGGACCAGGTTGTTCAAAGCCCCATCCAGCCTGGCTTTGAATACTTCCAGGGATGGGGCATCCACAGCTTCCCTGGGCAACCTGTTCCAGTGTCTGGCCACCCTCACAGTAAAGAATTTCTTCCTCATATCTAATCTAAATCTACCTTCTTTTAGTTTAAAAACATTACACCTTGTCCTACCACTACAGTCCCTACTAAAAACTCTGTCCCATCTTTCTTGTAGACCTCCTTCAGGCATTGAAGGCTACTATAAGGTGTCCCCAGAGCCTTCTCTTCTCCAGGTTGAACAACCCCAACTCTCTCAATTTGTCTTCACAGGAAAGGTGCTCCAGCCTTCTGATCATTTCCATGGCCCTCTTGTAGACTTGGTCCAACAGGGCCATCCATGGCTTTTTTATGTTGGGTGCTCCAAAGCTGAACACAGTACTCCAGGTGGGGTCTCACAGGAGTGGGTAAAGTGAGAGAATCACGTCCTTCAACTTGCTGGTCACACTTCTTTAGATGCAGCCCAGGATATGGTTGGCTTTCTGTGCTGCGAGCACACATTGCAGGGCTATGTTGATCTTTTCATTGACCAACACTCCCAAGCCCTTCTGCTCAGGGCTGCTCTCAATCCATTCTCCACCCAGCCTGTATTGATACTGGCGATTGCCCCAACTCACATGCAGGACCTTGCATTTTGCCTTGTTGAACTTCATGAGGTTGGCATGGGCCCACATCTCAAGCCTGTGATGGTCCCTCTGGATGGCATTCCTTCCCTCCAGCATGTCTAGCACACCACACACCTTGGTGTCATCAGTGAATTTTCCCAGAGTGCACTCGATCCCACTGTTCATTTCACCAACAAAGATGCTGAACAGCACTGGTCCCAGTATGGGACCCATGGAATTGTGCACCTTCAGGCTCCTTAGAGGGTCTCGAACCTGATCTCCTATAGCAGGCAGTTCTTTATTCTCCCAGTAATGTAACACATTGATGTCATAATATTTCAAATTAAGGATCTTATACATCATCAACATGCTTTAGCTGTTTAGCAGTGCTGAAGAGAGGCAAAACAACCATAAAATCCAGCTTAACTGGCTGGCATGCTCTACTTGCTTTAATGTGGTGCTGAATCTGCTCTTAAAGTTGAAATAAAATATGATTTAAGATACTAGGAAAAATCAGAACTGATATAGAAATATGGATTTTCTTGTGCATTATTAGTGTGTAGGTTATGAAATCTTTTAAAGAGAGTAAAAACACTAGGCAAACATATTCCTTAGACTATTTAGGGTATGAATTAGTTCTTCAAGCACAAAAATATCAAAAGTCTGTGTTAATCATCCTGAAATAATTATTATAAAACAAAACCACCTCTAAACTTCACACAAAGCAATGCTAAATGTACCATGGAGCCCTACCATGACAAAAAAATTATAAGGAAATGGGAAGGTGGTAACAAATCAAATTAAGAACATTTTTTTTTTTTTTAAATAAAGTACTTGGATACCTGTGAGATTCCAATGATCTTGCTTCTTAACAAATGCTAAAAATTCAGGAATACAAAACTATTTTTTGTAAATGTTTATGTGCGTAATACTTAGACTTACAAATGCTATTTCTGAGAAATCTATGAATAAACATATTCTGGCATTTCCAATAAAGCCTTCAACATCCTTTCTTATTTTATCTTAAGTCACCTTTATCCTTTCTTATTTCATCAGTTTACTCAAAGTATTTGAATACACTGAAGGAAAAACTGTGATTTAAATTGCACAATAAGAAGTGGAAAAAGGAGGTTTATTTTTCTTTGGGTTTAGGTCTTCGGGTTTTGGGTTTAGTTTATGGGACAGGAAACTGGAGAGAAACTTGTCTGAAATGTGTGTGTGTACACACATATGTTTTGGTGGTTTTTTGTTTTGGTTTGGTTTGTTTGGTTGGTTTTTTTTTTTCTCTAGAATAGTCTGGATTTATTTGAAATATACAAGCCAAAAGTTAGTAACTTCAAAGATATTTGGGTTACTTATTGGGGAAAGATAGAGTGACAGCCACCAAAAATTTAGACCTGGTACTTTTTAACAAGTTACAGTATTGTGCTGAATTTGGTCTAGACATCAAAACAGAGCTGATTCACAGTCTTTGGTATTAAGAAAAAGAGTTTTAATGTACTGAATTAATATAAATTAAAATAATATTAAAAGTATAACCACAGATCATGATTATTCTTAACGAGAGTGCAAAAAACACCATGGCATTTGAGATTTTGGCTAAAATAGTCTTCTGTTGAAAAAAAAAACGGAGAACTGTAGTCGGTTAGGCAATGATAACAGAAATAGTTCCAAGTGTGCTCCTAATTTCTGCAGTTCCTGGCACTGGCAGGAACTTCCCATTTCATTTCCAGGGCACCTTATGGCACCTGCCCACCCTGGTGATGGGACCAGACTGTCCCACTGTCCCGGTTTCATCTGGGATAGAGTTAATTTTCTTCTCAGTAGCTAGTACAGTGCTGTGTTTTGACTGATGTGAGAACAATGTTGACAGGACACTGATGTTTTTAGTTGTTGCTGGGTGATGTTTATACTAAATCAAGGACTTTTCAGTTCCTTGGGCCCTGCCAGTGGGAGGGCTGGGGGGGCATGGGGAATTGGGAGGGGACACAGCCAGGACAGGTGACCCAAGCTAGCCAAAGACGTATTCCATACCATATGACATCATGCTGAGCATATAAGCTGGGACAAGAAGGAAGGGGGGACATCTGGCATTATGGCGTTTGTCTTCCTGAGTAACCGTTACGCGTGCTGGATCCCTGCTCTCCTGGGGATGGCTGGACACCTGCCTGCCTGTGGGAAGTGGGGAATGAGTCCCTCGGTTTGCTGTGCTTGCGTGTGCAGCTTTTGCTTTCTTTTTCCCCCCACCTTTAAATTTTTTTGTTGTTGTTATTGTTATTATTGTTGTTGTTATTGTCATTATTGTTGTTCTTACCTCTTCATTCTGTTTAAATTATTAAATGGTTCTTATCTCAAGACTTGATTTTTACATCCCTTTCCAATCCTCCTCCCCATCCCTCTGGTGAGGGGGAGTGAGCCAGCGGCTGTGGGGGGCTGGGTTGCCGGCCCGGGTTAAACCATGACACCCACCTATCCAAATCACCCATTTTGAACAAAGATGTAGGAGGCTGAGTAGAAGTACTAAATGAAGACTTCACTGGGATCCAATTTTAAAGACTTCTGAAGCAGTAGGACATTTTTAGGCAAAATATTACACAGAAGAGAATTACTATTATTGATAAAGATCTCTCACACTCTCAAGGACCTGCAATTGAGTGTTGGTAATCCAAACTGATTTCCAAGGCTATAGGAATAAGTATAAACTAGTTAGAAAGGTTCAGTGTAAACATCAGTTCAAGGTCTAAAGTATTTATGACTTGAAACAAGCTTAACTAATTGCTAATCAATGGGCTGCATCCAGAGATACTGTTATTACCAGGATATAGATAATGGTAAATCTGATATGCAGTCTTGGGGGGTGGGGGTGGGGGTGGGGGGTTGGGAAGAGAAGTTAAAATACGTAGTTAGAATTGATAAACCAGATCATTTACAGAAAAATATCTTTCTCTTCAACAGCGGGAATTATTTTCCTGCATGCATCATCACAGAATGAATCTTTACCCTTCCCTGTTAATAAAGTAAAAAATTAAAAAAAAAAAATCGTTTGTGGTCCATATTTAGGCTATATAAACTTAATCTCTAAAGCAATATGAGTTATTTTCTGCTTGCTGTATTTAGTAATATGTTTACAAATAGATAACAATGACTTAATGAAACTCAAGCTTGTTGAATGAGATGTTTTGAAGCAGCTCACAGAATGCATATGAAGTTACAACAGTATAACTTATTTTGCTTTACATAGCAAAATTTAATCCTTTTGGTCTTTTGATGGATGCAGTAGATATAGCTAAAAACAAGAATCAGAAGATAGGAATTAAAATGATACAGGCAAGGTGAATTTGCATATCAACTTGAGAATACAGATGGAAATGAAGGTGTATTTAATCAGGCACTTTATATTAGCATTATTGATTACCTAAACGGTTCTGGCTGTCACAGGGAAATGCCAGATGCTCTAATTAGATTACTGTACAACTTGTATAGGAATTAATTGTACAGGGGATTGCATATATAAAAAAAATTGCTGTCATTGTTTTTCACACTTCCTTTTTTTTTTTCCTCAACAGATCTTTTACATCTGCTGGATGATGACACCATGAAATACAGTTTCTGAATGCAGATTTGTTGTGGGATGTTCAATAATTTTATGTATGCAGACAGTGTGATTCCTATCTCTGGTTTACCAATGGGTCTATAAAGCCTCACAGAAAGATTAATTACAGCTCACATCAATTTTGGCCTCTAGATGTCATGTAAAGAACATAACACCAAAGAGGAAGCAGAAGAATTTTGATTATGTCCATCAGAGGAAAAAAGAGAGAATAACAGGTAGGTAATGGAATTTTAAAAAGGATTGGGTTTACTGTTTGCATCTTTTATAATAACTGAAGTTCTTAAAATTAAATGGGAAGTATGAAGAAATAAGTTCAAGAAGAACTGTTACTTGAAGAAATGTTACTGATTGAAGAACTAATTCTATAAATCAGCAAGATTTGAGAAAATAATAAACAATGTTCAGGAACTCACAGATGCCATATAACGGATATTCAAGGTTAAAACTAGTACAGAAAATATAATAGCTGTCAAGGATGCAATAGAAATATAGTTATATGCCTGACCTTTTGCATCAAACTCTGCCTGCATTTCTCAAAAATACTTTTGGTAAGACTGATAAAAACCATTTTCCAAATATTCTATTTGCAGTTTTAAAATGCACAGTGCAAACACCATAAAAATATTTTGCTTCATGACAGCATTTATCCAAGGATCTTAAAATGCATTAGTCATGCAAATATCATAAAAAATAAATAAATAGAATTATATTCATTTTTGCAGGTCACTGAAGAGAAAGAAAAAGTTATTGAACTGCAGGTCTAAACTCTAATTCCAAATGGACAGCAAGGCCAGAAGAGAAACCTTAAAATCTTTTTTCCACTGAATTAAACATTCATTATCAAATATAAATAAAAAATGTGGCAGGAGATCACTCTAGATTCTATAAGCAATCTTGCACATCGGGCTTCTGAGATCGTGTTTTCCTGTATAGTAAAACACTTTGGAAGACTGCAGATGCCTTCTCATCTTTATGCAGGCGCTGTGCATCCTAACTCAAAATACCCATGTTAAGCAGAGACGCAAAGAAAATGTGCATCCTAAATGCTGAGTCCTGTGCAGTACATGTAAGACAAGCAAGTAGAGTAAAGCTGACCTTATCCTCAAGGCCACAAACCTGGTATTTATAAGCTATGCAGTGCTAGGGTTCTCCGTTGCCTCTCCATTCTTTGGATCTATCAGCCACAAATACCTCATGCGTCCAGCTGCTTGTGCCTTTTCCTGCCTTACACACTTCTCCTAAGGTGATCATCAGCACTAGCAACCTACCAACATCCAAACGCTATGTCACAGCTTCTGTCCCCCCTGACTAACTATCATTTCCAAGCACAGAAGCACAGAATAAGCTAGGATACAGCTTGTGCCAGTTGTTCACCTCTTGGCAATGGTTATTTCAAAATGACACCACAAGTTACTATAAAATGCCACTTAGTGTATGATAGAACTTTCATACTGCTCTAAATGTCCATTTTTAATTTTCTCTCTCCTCCCACTAAAACTTTTTTTTTTTCCTTTTGAAAGAATAAATGCATTAATCAAAAATAGGTGCAACAGACTGACCATGCCAATCACAATAAATAGATCTTATCCTTTAAGTATGCCTTTTCCAAGACTTAAAGAATAATGAGATTAGACTCCACTGGCAACCGATACATTCTGCTTGAAATTTCTAAATGCCTCAAACTCATAAATACACTCAGCCTTGCTACACAATATTGAGTGTTTTTAACCAGTCTTTGGTATGTTTACACACTTTGCAGCTTTATTTCACTTCTATCAATAGTAACGAGCGGAAGAGAAGCATTTCAGTGTAAGATAACTCTTACCTAACATTGTAACTCACAGAATTGGACCCTGTTCCTTACCTTGCCTTTTTGCTATCTTATTCTCTGATTCTGAGGAACATTAAATTTTAAGTAAACCCCACCTTTAATAAAATTGCCTCCAGCCTCAGCTTCTTGCAATTGTGCCCCAGCTGGGTCAGCCACTTTCCATCAGTCACTGCAAATTCCCAGTACGAGTCAAGAGTGCAGTTTCAAGCTTTTTTTTTTTAACCATGCAAACAAAAAATTGCAAATTACTTTTGTTCTCATGCAGACCATTTCTGCACCGTAACGGACATCTCATTTCTCAATTTCTTTGCAAGTAGCAGTGGATAGTAAAAAGCTGCCCAGTCCATTAAACAAACATGATATGAACTAGCTTATAACAAAACTTAAATGAAATTCTATATGACAAAACAGTAACACTTCTGCAAATGCGTGGGTTAAATGGTAACAGCTCGAGGTCCTTTGCAGTCAGAACCATCTGCTCAGGTTGGCAGGTTCTATTCTGTGGAGTCTCAGATTTCTGCCGAACTGGCCTTTGGCACATCAAATCTTTGTAGGTTGAGTTCAGGAGCTTTGGGATATTAGTTTATGAGTGCAAAGGATCCTCTAAAAGCATAAAAAGTATGCGGCAAAAAATTGAAAGGATTAAGCAGGAAATTATTTTAAGAGTGTGTTTTTTCACTTGTAAAAGACTCTAACCTTGAGAAAGAAAATAGTTTCTAGAAAATTAAACAGTGAAATACAAATGAATTTTTAAAACACCAGTTAATATTTTGTGTCTTGAAATTAATTAAATTAAAATATATTTCAGGCATACAAAGTGCCTTTTACTCAATTTAATCACTGGTTAATTTGATCCTTCATTTAATTTGATCAAAACCCCAGGAATCAAATCAGCTGTATTAAAAATAGCAAAACCTTCACTCCTTATTTTGATTAATTTTGATCGCCTTAGGCAAGTAATATCATATAATTCAATCACTGGTTATAGAACATTGCCATTTTAATTAATTATGAAAATGAAAAAAATTGAGTGAGAACAGAGATAAAAGCCCAAGGAAGAAAATGTATTTATAACAAAAGGACAATTACAACTCAATGTTGTGTTATTAAGACATTGTTACTAAAATTTTAGTCCTACCATTTGTCACTGTAATCCACTTGCTTACGGTTCAAGCCCAGTACACAACTTCACCTATGACTATACCGTAAGCACAGGAAGATCAAAATCCAATAAAAAATGTGCCACCTCTTGATATTTTCTTGCAAGGAGAACCACTCGTACAATTTTAAGCAGCATTTTAGCCTTCCAGGGAATTTCAGTCCTGCCCTGAGGCAAATCTCTTCAGACAGGCTGTTGTCTCTGCTTTCCCACCTCTTCAGGAAAAATTTGCTGGCAGAACTGGCTCAGGAAGCATATGAAATTACTTAAACAAAGCTGGGGAAGGAAGAGGGGGAAGAAAGTATCCAACAGGTTTTTTTCATTACTTTCCATCCCTCTTGCTGTGTTCTCCTTTCCTTCTCACTACCCACAGTGTCTGGTTGGAGAAGCAAAAGAGGCAATTCTGGTGACCCAGGAGAGAAAAGCAGATTCCCTGAAGTGTTGAGGCTGCTAGTACTCAGAATAATGTAAAAGACTGGTGTCATAATTAATTACCAGTCTAGCAGACTAAAACTATGTAGATAAGTGATTCTGTAACTTTTTTTCACAAATATGGTGGGAATGCCAAGGTGAGTGATGCACATAAATAATTCCAAATCCAGGGAACCAAGAGAATGATAACAGTAACCACCACCAGAACATAGGGAGAAAAAAAAAAACACCAAAAAACCAAAACACAAACAAACAAACAAACAAACAACTGTTAAAACATATCAATTTAGGGATCTTTCTTCTGGCTTGTTTTCTTGTTTTTCTCTGTTCTTTGTTTGTTTATTTTTTCAGGTTTAATCCCATTGATTTACGAGTCCCTGAACACGAATACATTTGTTCAGACCTAGTGGAAATTCAAGAGAGAATAGATATCTCCCAGTTAGGCACCAATCACATTTTTAGAGTTTAATGTTTTGCAGATTAAGATCTGTTAGATCTGGCCTTGAGGAGAAGTATGCACAACTCCCAGCTGCTCCTGGATTTTACTGATACTCATAATACTAAGAAAAATTAAAGAATCCTGAGTGCATTAAGGCTCTGATCAGTACTAACATGCAAACTGTTTTGAAATTACTCATCAAAGCATTGAATACATTTTCCTCCCATCATACATCATTTTTTGACTCGTAACCAGGACCCCATTTTCTTGAATAAACTGAGTTACATCTCCCATGCTGCATAGGTGTAATGGTAGTCAATTTTTTTAGGGTGGTTTTAGGTATATCAGGACCCAGACTAACAGAGAATAAAGGAGTTCCGATTATTCATCTTCCCTGGGAAAAGGAAACATTCTGGAATCATCTTTTCAGGCTCAATAAACCAATGTAAATCCATGAGTTGTCACAGCTATTTCTTTTTTCTTTCTTTCCTTTTTTCTTTCTATTTTTTCTTTTTTTTTTAATTCTGAATTTTTACTCCATTGCTAAATCCGGATTGCAATGCAACAGAATTCTGAATTATTGGACTGTCCCTCAGAATTTCTGAATCATACAAAGCCCTGGCCAGGCAGCAGTGATCAAACATATGTAGTCTTGTAGTAGATTCTATGCTGTTGCATAACGTGCGTTTTGGGATGGGTTGAAAAAAAATATTCTTTCATACTAAATACATCTATTTAACATTTATTTAATCTTATTCAAGTTACCATAGTCATGACATGATATATATTCTTGTTTAGCTATCCCACCTACTCCCTACCCATCCTCTGAGAGCTCCTACTTGTTGAGATTGTTCCCTTTCCACATTCCCTTCCAAACACTTTGTATTTCAGACGATTTTTTTCCAGCAGAATAACCATCACTCTGAGGGCTAGCTGTGATAGGTTTTCTGTTGTTGATCTTTCTCATAACCTAAACAGCTTGTAAATGTTACTCTGTTGCTGAACTAATTTGCTGAAAGGTTCCTACAAAGGAAACAATCCTTCTTAGTGACCTTACAAATGAATTCTCTGTATTCGGGCATTTTAAGTGAAAAGCTTTGATAGCAGGGGGAAATTCTCTCAAAAAGTCAGTCCATACATCCAATTCCATCTACTCTGCATTGATCAGCTTTACCTGTATTTGTTCTGTACTTCCCTCAGGCTCAAGCTATTCTCCAGCACAGCATACACTGCATTTCAGCTGGTAAAATTAGTAATTGTTCAGATACGCAGAAGATGATTTTTACAGACAGACTGTATTGAAAGGCATTTCCAGGCCGTAAATTCCATTAAAAGAAAGAAAAAAAGAAAAAAAATGCACACAGTAATGCTTAAACAACATTACCAAGCTTTTGCAGTACTTTTTGTGTGGGGGAGGGGGTTTTGTTTTTAATGTGCCACCTATAAAGGTAACTAAGACAACAATAATTTAGGTTTGTTTGGGTTTTTTCCCCCCAGTAAATAACCTTTAAAAAGCAGAACACAGACTGTTATCAAGAACACATTTGTGATTATAAAAAATAGTCTAAGAGGCAGAAGCAAGACTTGGACAAAACTTTGCAAGGTTTTGAAAACAAAGGAAAATAATGCATTTATGTCGGGATTTTTTTCCTGATTTCTACACATTTTCTCCCACCAGCAGATACTGTTATAGAGACAATGGAAGAAATTTATCTCCTTTCCTCTTTCCTAGAATCCATCTTGTTCCCTGTCTTAAGGATCTGTGGTATTTTTAGTTTTCCATGCTTAAAAACAAACTGTTGATATTGATTGTTGGACGCAAACATGGCATAATTTTCACTTTAAGGATTTTTAAAGTTGTGAAAATGCAACAAAATATGGATTTAGATACTTTTCAGATATACTTCTATTAGTTTTCAAATTTAATTATTATAAGAATAGTATCACTATATTAAAACCTAATTACCTTATACTCTTTCTGGCTTCATGACAATGCTCATAAAATGCTTAATATTCATGTTACATGCTACCTCACCCTGTAATATCACCATATTTATGGAAAGAAATTGTAATCCTCTTTACTGGCTCAGGTTAATTCCAATAAAATATTAAATCCATTTTCTAATCTAAATGAGTTCATTAGGAGAGGCATGGTACTGAGAATACCAAACTCTCTACAGAGTTCAGCTTCATTACATTTCAGTACTGTGCATTTCCAGAGCTGTTGTACTACATTTATGAGGATTTATCTGTACTGTTCCAAAAACATTCATCCTAATTCTACTCCTTCTGTGCATGCTAATCATGAATATGTTAAGTGGAAATACTAAGCTAGCAGCCAATCTCATCCCCAGATGGGTTCAAGTTATGATTACAGAAGCAAATTTGCCATAAGCACTCGCAAAGCAGTGCCAGAGAAGAGAAAATGAAGGTTTGGAGATTTTTTTTTTTCTTTCTTCTTTTTCTTCCAGTCACACCCCCCCACACACCCCCACCTTTTCTTTTTTTTTTTTTTTTTTTTCTTCTCTTTAGTATAGTAGTGGGGAAAGGATCTTTGGTAAGAGAAATGTCATAAGATGCTTAGAGGGCTGGTATTTCCAGCCTGATATAAACTATTTACCTTGGCTTAAGCCTTTAAATGTTATGCATGGAACAATTCTAAACAATATAAACCAATCGCCTTTGGGCTGAGTCCTGGCATCTTCCTCAAGTTTAAGGGCACCTCTCCACAAAAATAATCCCACTGATCCTGAGAGAACTGCTGGCGACGTACAGCCAGCTCAAACTTCAGAATGTAAGTGAAACCCTTATCTTCGTTAAATTAAAAAGCAGTGGCTAAGATTATTTTTACCCCAGCTTCTAAAGCATCACCACCAGGAGTAACTCTCTCTCAGATAAAATCTGTGTTTTTAAGGAAGAACTAAGAAATTAAAATGCAGACAACACAAGCTATTCTCAAATTATTTATATTCAAGTGCTATGTATTAGACGCGTTAAGTGCCGATCGGTAGAAAGGATGAGCTTTTTCTTCAAACCTTTTCCTTTTTTCTTCAAACTTTTTCCTTTTTTCTTCAGAACTAAAGCATGATTGCTCTGTGCAGTAAATTTCATTTGCTCCGTGTCATATACCACCAGCAGGGCACCAAAACCTTTAATGTCCATACACATGTAGTAGCTACACTACTGAAATACGGACAAAAATATGGGTCAGTAGATCTAAAAGCAGCAGTTCTGTACTCAGTTGCTACAACACATACATTCTGGACAAGAGAAGCACTCTTGTCTTTTTAAACTCATCACCAGAGTTAAGACAAGTAAAAGGAAATAAATTAGCTCTCTCCTTTGCCTTTGAAGAATGGGTGTGGGTGGCTGGTAATCTGAAGGACATCCACAATGAACAACTCGGCCAACTTCAGGTGACTGGCCGCTGGTTGTCACTGTTGCTCCATAGAAGAGGAGCTGCAGATGTGAACTTTCCAAAGTAGTCTTCGCTGCCCAAAGTTGCAGACTTTTGGTTGATCCCTTTATGTTGCCTGAGGTAAAGGCATCCGCTGAATTTTAATAGCTTTCAAACTGGATTGGTATGTTAAAAAAGAGCAGCTTGTCAAAGACAAAGCGATCAGATAATTGGAAGTTGCATAGTGTTATGACAAAAAACACAGCAGGGCTGAATATACACAGAAGGAAATTAAATGCAAGTGCTAAAGAAAAAAAATCACATTTTAATCGTGAATTGTTAATTCCCTTCTAAAGTCCAAATAAGAAATTTAAAGATATTTCACACTGATTTAAAGCCTAACCATGCAAATACTTCTAAATACAATGCTACTCATCCCAAATAGTTCTCCTCACTTCACTGCCGTCGCTAGTCTCTTTCTATAATCCTTGCATATTATGGAGCTGAACTCCCAAGTATGCAACCCTCAGTGCTTCTCTGAGTAGTGTCAGCTGGAAATTTGCTTAAAGATTCCAGCTACTAACACAAACCACCCAGTGGTGCTCCACAGAGTGGCAAGCAATGAGTCAATACAGTTTGCAAGAACAACTCATTAGTATATAATTGCCACAGAATCAGACCAAATTGATTGTGAAGCTGGTCTGCCACTTGTTCCCTAAATTCTTCTGAGAAACTTTTATTCTGGAGGTAAAGAGATGACCGACTATTTTATTTTAATGGAAAATAACATTTTTAAAGTCAATGGGAGAAGCTTTCAGGGATTCTCAGCATTTAATGGTTGAAATTGATGATCTTAAAGGTCTTTTCCAACATAAATGATTCTAGGATTCTAATATGTCCCACTTTATTCTGTTAAGAATTTTATTCTAATAGAGGGATGTTATGCAACAGAAATGGCTGAGTTTCACAACCATTTTCTTTGAATTTTCACTTTAATCAGGAAAAAAAAAACAAACAAAACACAAAGAGAGAAAATACTTAGAAGAAAAGGTACAAATTCTAGGTTAGGTCTCATGGGCTCCTGTTTGAATGTTCTTTACATAAGTGAAAAACAAGTTTTTAAAATCAAGGAACATTGATTAGACTGCCTTTGTAAAGAATATTCTTGAAAATATGAACAGAACATTTAACCAAAATTAAAGAGCATTCATTTACCCCTCTAAATAGCAGTGCCTGCTTAATTAGAAGGAATGTACACTTTGCTGTGGTGTGTTTACATATCATGTAAGTAACCAATTAACAGATAAGTAATAGTGACATATCAAATATACTTCATGGATATTTCTGATGTTATCCAGTGACAGATATCTTCAGATCGCTGCTCTGTGCAGTTCATTTTGCTCAATTTTTTTTTCAGTTTTCTCTTACTTTCAGTATTTTAATGAGCTACTCATTCATATATTCTTACTTAAACAAAAACTCAATTACCACATTAATATTTTAAAAATAATCAGTACTAATTTCCCTCACACAGAGTATATTTCTGTGATTCCAGAGAATGACTTCAGTGGCTTCTATTTCAGCTTGCACTAATGAGCCTCAATTAACTGCACAAAACCTCCCAAGTTCTCAATGTTAAAGCATGGCTTCTTTGAGTTCAATAGGTCACAAAGAACGAAATCAATTAAAAAAAGAGAAGGCTGAAAACAAAGGCAGTAAGTGATGGAATTACCACAATGACTGGGGTGGGGGGTAAACAAGCAAAAACAACTAAAAAGATTGTGACAAAGCTTTCCGTCCCATCGCACACAGGTTTCTGCCCAAAGATAAAAT
Source organism: Falco peregrinus (assembly GCF_023634155.1). Taxonomy (NCBI): domain Eukaryota; kingdom Metazoa; phylum Chordata; class Aves; order Falconiformes; family Falconidae; genus Falco; species Falco peregrinus. The sequence goes on along the minus strand of NC_073724.1, from coordinate 11,870,582 downwards.
GTCAGCTGCAGTTTGTCATAGGAGCAGGGCTCCCCGAGCGATCCAGTGGTGGTACATGAGTTATTGGCCTGTTAAAGAAAAACCAATACTTTGACTGTATAGCGCTGTGGAATACTTTTTGTGTTCATTTAAGAGGAGCTCATAATCTGCCCAGCACACAGGATGGGGGATCCCTTTCTACCTTCCTGTCCTGTGCTCTGCCTCTGTGCTCTGTAACACTTCGTTCCTGTTACTTCTGAGGCACAAAAGAGTTGGCAGAGCTGCAGAGGAGTATCAGATTTTGCAGTGGCTTTCGAATGTGTCTGAGTACCCAACAGAGAGTATGTTAAGGAGATTATTCAATTATTGCATAAATTGGAATCATCTTTTGCAGCCTACTGTGATCTTAGAATCTCCATTCCTTAAATTAAAAAAATCCTAAAAAGCTAATTTGTTTGTAAGTATAATAATAGGGGGGAAATCACTTCAACCCCGGAAAATTATTTTAGAACCCTTTGTAAAGTACGTGAATTACAGGTTATTCACAACCTGATTACATTCCACTGCATTCAATAGCAGTTAGCTTTCTTCTGACACTATAGGGTTTCTGAAAATGTCCTCTTCCATTTTCAGATAGGGAGACTGAATTTCTATGATCAGTCTTTTGACCATACTACTTTTAGACAGAAAGAAGCTACTGCATAGAGATGAATCAACTTTCATATGTTTATTTGGAGGGACTCTCTGCAGGGGCTTAAAAACACCTTGCCCAGCAGCTCCCCGAGGAGAAGGTACATCAAAACCAAGCTGTGACATCAAACTGAGAGATAAATCCACACGGAAGCTGATTTCAGAACTGCTGAACTCCCTCCCGACAGGGAAGTGATGAAGGCTCCAAACCTTGAAGCTAGGCTGCCTGTTTTGGGGGAAGACAAAGGAATCTGGCTGTCCAGAAACCAGAGGCAGAAACTCTTGAGACAAAAAAAGCTCCGGCAGTCATACTATGGTGGGTGTACAGATGCTTTTCATTCTCGATGTTTAAAGATTTTAGTGACATGAATGACATGAATGAGTGTGTGGGGTTTTGATTTGGCTTGTTTATCCTTTTCAAAAGAATACAGAAAGGAGAGGAAAAAAATAATAAAAAAGGCCCCTGGAATACTAAGTGCCACTTTAGTTTAGGCTAGACCTTCTTTGACATTTTTGTCCAGGGATACACAGACCTTGATTCTATTAAATGTGGCTACTGATTTCCAGAGGCTGATTAATGACTACTTGTTTCAGAAAATCTTCTTTTAAAGCAAACATGTATCAAATCTTAAACCCCGCTTCAGTGAAGCCATTAAGCAAATGCTTCACTATTTCACTGCATCAGGAGCAGAGTTAGACAACTGATATATGCAAGTTAAAACCCAGATGGCAATTCAAGTACGACGCAAAAAAGAGCATAAAAGCATTTCCTAATAGGACTTGTTTTTTAAGAACTTCTGTTTTAAAAGAAAGGTTAAAAAATTATAGCCAAGAGACAATAATTACTGTTCAGAAAATATCTGTAGTCAAAAACAATCATTAAAGACAGCTAAGATTAATCACAATCTTTTTTTATCAATGCAGTTTCGACACTGGATTCCCAGGTTGCTGATCTCCCCCTCCCCCCAGACATTTGGCAACACATTGCATACTGCTATATATAATGTGAAAAAGCAAGACTCTCGTGACCCTAAACATATACTGGTCTTACACCCATTTTTTCAGGTGCATGCCACCACTCCTCCTGCCAGCAGACTGTACTGCACGGTGCATGTTTGCATGTTTTTGCTCTCAGGGCTCCCACAAAATAAGAGGACAAGGAGGGTATTTAAACCCAAAGAATAAAATGCTCTGTGGTTACTCTTTCTGTTTTTCTTCTTGCTAAAACCTACAAGTAATTTCAAAAATTCAGGTCACTATTGAGGGTGTTTAGATACTCTTTTGCATTTCTGCTCAATAATTCCTCTGTATAGTGTTGAATGGTAAGCGAAAGGACCTTTCAGCATTATCTCTAGATGTTAGAGAAGAAAGGAGAAAAGAAAAAAAGGAAAAAAAAAAGAAAAAAAAAAACCCTGCTTCTGTTATTTTGCTTATCCAGAGCCGGCCAAGCACACAGACTCAGAGTATCAAAGCTTTTACCTTTTTTTTCTTTTAGCTGGAAACTACCAGCTTCTTAAAAAAGCATTTGACCTGAGGAGAAGATACATTTCAGAAGCTTATTGAATGGTATCTACAGAGTCCGGACAGAGTAAGTTGAGCAACCAAAATGTGAATGAAGACATCAGTTCAGCAGGGGAGTGAAGGAAGACAGTAGGGAGTGATGGAGTAAGAGAACACCTAGTACAAAGAGAGGCACATAATTCTACCTGGCAGGACTAATTTCTTAAATAGGACTAAGCAGTTAAGCTATCAATTAAAGATGAGGCTTGGCTACAGTCACTAATGAAAAAAAAACCCAAGGTATCTTTATGAGTTGTCAGTATATTACCATTTATTTTCCGTGCAAAAAAAATTGACAGAGTCACAAAGAGCACCAGAGAGAATAAAGGAGGAACAGACTGTATGTAGATGTAGGATTGTATAAAAAGAGATGTAAAAGAGGTAGAAAAATGTACTGTTGGCCAGCAGCCACTTGCACATCTCATTACGCACTTATTGTTATTTCTAAAAGATGCTTTATTTTGCACTTTGAGAATGTTTCCCGTTATTCAGGAACAGAAGCACCACTACAAGGCTCTTGGGAAAAAAAAAAATCCCTCACAACTCAACAATAAATGCTGCATGACTTTTCTCATCAAATCAATCTGTTTTGGAAGTTTGCATTTAGATTAACCACCACTCCTACTTGATCTTCTCAAAGCTAATTGTGCATGAGCGATGAGGGCACAGGAGAAACCATCATTAAGATGGTCACAGAACTACTCTTTCCAATGCATTCATTGATGTGAGAGGAAAAATACATAATCAGAGACTGGGGGGAAATGGTACAGGCAGTGTCAGCCAAGTTTAACTCTAAGCAACAAAGACCTTAACTGTGTTTTAATTTTCTAGATGTAGTCCCTTAATGTTTTAGTGTAATTCAAAGTGACTTCTATGATATAATGATTAGGTTTGCACCAGACACTCTATCACACTTTTCATCAAATCCATTAGAAACAGCTATCTAAAACAAGGACAGATAGTCAAAACAGATAGTCACATACTTACCTTTGCTATTTTCCAAAACCAGCTGTTCTTCAATATTCTTCCTTCTCTATTTATTAGGCATACAAATGCAATCTTAACAATAACAGTTTTACAGAGTGTTTTATGATTTTACTTCAGCAACACTCATTGTAACTTGTGGATTCTTGGATATCCTAAACATTATTGAAATTACCTTGTTTAGATATTTATGAAAATTCACCTGCAAATATTACTCATTTGAGAGTTGTTTTGTTTTTGACCTTGTTCCCCATAAAGTATCAAATACACTCAACTATGGTTTTGGACATTCACATGGTATTACATTTCTCCTATTAAAATACATTTCCCTAATTTTTCAGGTAAATGTATATTTTATACACATAATTGACATTAAAATATTTTAAAAGGACCAGAGAAACTTGAAACCTTATTGTGAGGTGATTGTTTTTCACCAGGACCTTACCAGATTCCACTGAAAGGTAATACTACTTCTGATATTGTCTACGAAGTCTGTATTTACCAGCTAGAGCATTGAAAAGAATCTTGAGACAATGTACTACCTCTGTGCCTGCTTACGTACCAGCTGAGAATTGTACTCTTATATTAAATTGTCATGAATAATTCCCATCCCCATGGGATTATCTCTGAAAGAAATGCTGGGGGAGCCAGCCCAAAGGGCTGGAAACAAAAGGAAACTCTTAAGCAGGCAGAGCAGAAATTCAGACTGCAGTAGCATTGTCGGAGTCCTCCTTCACTGGATGCACCTTAAACATCTGCTTCTGATGCTGGCCCCAGGGTGGTCAGTAGGTGTAAAGGCATCTAGCAAGGTGGCATGCTAGAAAAGATGCATCGCTCTGATCAAATTGCATGCTTTAAAATGCATGATTAAAAATATCAGCTATAATTATAATACTATGTACAATAAAATACCTAATAAATAAGATACAAAAGACTGAAAAAAATTAGGCAAGGAGAATATGACATATTACTTAAACCTTTCATGTATGAGAAATAAAGTAATAGAAAAATGTAAAGCCTTGTCAACACAAAAAAAGTATAAAAAAGGGAAAGTGACTGAAAATTCACACAGTAATTGTAAATTGTGTAATTGCGAGAGGAAATCAGAATCCAATCATATAATTATTCTTTATGACTCTATCTAGACTTAGAGGCAGCATTTTTTCTTGAATAATTTGCATAGACTAATTTAAAGGCAACATTTTCCAGGGAATACAAGACTGTCTGGAAGTTGGTTGTGATAATGCTTCAGCCTTTCTCTGCCACACGACAGTCACTGCACCTTGGAGCACTTCTGGCTCCAGACCCCATATTCTCTGCCATGTACAAAACAAGCTTTACAGACACACAGTGCTTAAGAGTCATTATGAACACCAGACCAGACACCAGCCTCAGCCTCTTTTTCTAGATGCTGCAACAATGTTAAAACCAAATTGAAATAGAAATATTCTTTTTGCCTATTTTTTGACAGTACTCTGAGGCTTTGCAGTTAAGATTTGAGACTCAAAAAAGCAAACCAGTCTAGCAAAGCCTTGTAGTTATTGGTCTTTGGCAATTCTAGCTACACAAAATTTCTTACAGAAATGAATTATGGAAACCCACCAGCTCATGTTTATTTTCATGATGATTTTTTTTAAAGTGATTAACACTGAAATAATATAATTAATTCAAAACATTAACCTTCCTAAAGTAATAGTCTCCTACAGAGAAAAAACAAGCTGCATATATGATGTATTACACAAGCATCACAATGAACTTACTATGCAAAAAGATACATACGAGAAAAAGCTACAAAAACCTAGACAAAAGTGTAACCTGACTATTTTCTCAGATGGAACTCATAAGCTTTTTACTAAAAATCAGAAGCCAGACTTAGTGGCAAGCTTCTGAAAACTTGCACAGCTCTGATAAGAAAGGACATCTCTCATAAATATTCATTAAAAATTACCTTTTCTGGATCATGAATTTTTCAAACAGACACTGGTTTGACCTCTGCAAGGAACAAAACCCAGCCCATAGCAGAATGTCTCCATTTTCTGGAAAAAAAAATAAAATATAATAATAATTAAAAAATGTATTTTCTGGGTGAGCGTCTACTTTGTACAGTGCGTGAGGCTCTGGATCAATTACCTTTACAATCCAAGCATCCAAGCATTAATATTAAATTCAAATTACAGTCTTTAAAGTCTGAAGTGTTACCTTCTTATTTTCTTGAAAAATTGATTGTGAGGCAAGACAATGATTTGCATTTTAAAAAATTTTCTAAACTAGCATCACCGTTCCTCACACATCTTTCAGTTCAAACAAGACAGTTGTAATGGATAATCTTAAAGCTCTTCATTAACATCTCCAGTGCTAGGAAGACTGGAGTATGCTTGTAGGTCTTCTCAAGCTGCTTTATCCTGCTAGCTGTCTGGAAAAATGGGGATTCCTTTTGCATCTGTGTTACCACACCAAAGAAAACATACAGCTTATTCAGTGCCACCACATGGGTGCTGTGACAGCTGGAACCCATGAGCACCATGCTGGAGAAACCTTTGCCGGGCATACTCGCTCCCTACGGGCTTATTTGCATAGACATTTCAATCTAACTTCTGCTAATTGCTAGTAAACACTTGTGATACCCATTTTAAGCAACTTTAGGTTTTAAACTATCATCGTATCAGCAGCTTCAGCTTTTTGCTGATCACCTTTACCTGAACATCTATTTGATACACAGATAAAAATAGCATCAGCCTATGCAGACAGAAACAGTAGGCTCAACCTCACACACAAAGAAGTGGCTCAGAAACAGAGACCTATCCCATACAACTGTATTTCAACTTTGTGTGTACAGGAGAGAAACATCATGCTTTGTGTGGCTTGCCACATAAGCATCATAATAATTTCTCCTTGTAATCTCATTATTTTAGGGTTACTTGAACACTAAGGATGGAAATGAGAGATTTCCTTGTATCATTTCTTTTAGTCATAGGAATCTGTGTAGGAGATGTGTTAAGCAAAAGATATAGATAATTTTTTTTCAGATGTTCTATTCAGTTCTTCCTCCCTCCAGCCTGTATACATGCAAAGATCTAAATGTAACAGAACTGTAGCTGTAGCTAACAGCGGAAAAAAAATGGGAAGCTGGAAACTTAAGATTTTGGTATGCTTTTATAAAATTCAGCTTCACACACTGTTCTCAAAAAACATAATCCATTTAAGCAAAATTGCATGATTTATTGCTTATGATAAATACAAAACTCTTGTAGTGCAGAAACATAACTGGACATGCTAGCAGGGTTTAAGCTGTGTATTCATAGAACTTTAGCAACAAAAAAATTAAATGGGAAGAGAATGAATTGTATCTCTGCGAGCATGGTAGGGATAGACACATGGCTACATCAGCAGAGTAAAATCTAGGCACAGTAATAGCTGTGTTCTAGCAAATGCTTGAAAAATGTTCAGCATGGAATGGGACTTCTGGAAACTTTAATCTTTCTTGCTTAACTCTCTATTTTTACATACATTTATTTAATTTGTCCATGACAGAAAATATATGCACACTTTGAATGCCGAAGGAGACTGGTTTGTTTGGTATAGAGGACAGAAATCTGTCATGGACTTTTATCACATTTTACATTTCACTGCTTACGTGCAGAGAGAGAGGAAATGAAGCAAACTGGTTGCCAAAGATTCAAGATGTGGCGAATAATATATGCTCCCCCTTTCAAAAGCAAGGTGCATATACACGTATAGGCTATTCATTATGAACAACAGAATTGCTATTTGCCTATTTCAAATGGAATCCAAATGTGCCAAGCACAGCAAGAATACTGAGAGCAAAGAGTGCTTAATATTCTAGCCCAGCTCACTGAAAAAAGCACTGAATTGACAGAGCAGTGTTCTGTAGAGCAACATGATGTGTCTGCTTTAAATGGAGAATAATGGATTTAAGTTTAGTGCAGAACTAAAGGGCTCAATTACTATTCATGAATTCTGAAATGTTCTACTACAGAAACTTCTTTTGCATGAAATGTTCATCAGAATCAATGTGTGGAACTACAAAAAGTAAACCTTGCCCCCTCGCACAATACAGTACTTACCTAGATTTGTGCATTACAAAAAGCATTGCTGTGGCATTTATCTAAAACCACCTAGACTACAGAATAAACTATTTAAAATAAATATGCTTCAGAGGGTTGTTGTAAGGAAAGCTGCTCTACTAGTGTCATTTTCTGTTTCTTTTAGACAACCGCTTTGCCGTTTGCCTAGCCTGAGATGGGCCCAGTGCTTCAGGAAAACTCTTTTCATGAGGTTTGAAGTAGCCTTTCGGTCAGCAAAGTGAGCAGGCCAATTTGAAGGGCTTCTGTAACGTAGCTGCATTTTGGTCAGAAATTGTATTAACACTGAAACTGTAGAAGTTCCAGAAATTGTTTTGTGTTATTTCTGTAATTGTTCAAAAGCATAGTCCTCATTCAGCACAGAGTCAGAACCAGCACTTAGATCTGGTACAATCTGGCACTCCACTGGAAGGACAGGCTTTATCCCACAAATCAAAAGCCTCACCGGCTTCTGTAGTTTCTCTCTGAAAATTTTTTATGCAATATGGGATTTGGTTACCTGCTAAAATGCAATCAGAGAACTGTATTCTACCTTGTTTCATATATACAGGTATGTATGATGTCTCATGAAATTATTCTTGAAATTTAAGCACATGAATGTTTAGATGTGGTTGCCCCTTGCAGTACATATTTTAATTAGGACTAATCACAAGGAAAATTTTTACTCAGAATGAGAAAATGGTAGTGCAACATGTCTTTAATATAAGAAGTTATTTTTATATACCTTCTAATTATGTTCAAGTAATATTCTCCCGTAAAAATTCATCTGTGTTGTGTTTCTTTGTAACTTAGGGCCAAATTAATCATCTGTCTGCTTGGAAAACATCTGCCATTCAATATTTATTAGCATATAAAGAATGAAAATTCTGCAAACATTTGGGTTTCCTGCATTGTAATTGAGACTAGCATGGGCTGGGGGTGTGGGGGGTTGGGGGGTGTGTCATTATTGCCCCCCCAACAACAAAACGCTGTTTTCTGAGTGTGGGCTGATGACTGTTGGTCCTAAAGGTGCCTTTCAGGGGCTCTGTGTTAACAAGCTACTTCTGTTTGCATATTCCATCCCTCAAAGTAGCACATGCATAATTTTATCATCATTGTGTGCCATCTGGAGCATGTTGACTGAACTGCAGTTTTAAAATTAGGTCTAAGGAATAATTTGGTTGCTTGGATCTGGGAGTATTACATGTTTTGAGGCCTCTTTCTCATATAATATGTGTGGAGTTTGGTTAGGACTTAGTCACTATTCGCATTAGAGTAGGAAATCCATTGTGGAGATCAGGCTGGTTAACCCTCTCGGCTCTCCTTTTCCTCCACAGCGAGCTAGAATCCAGTAGCGATGAAAAACAAATCTTATGCCTAACACAGAGGTGATATCCCTAAATTTTTGTGATTCCTCATCCAAGTGGAACAAGCTATGAACAAAAGAGGTCCTGTCTGTGGTTTTATACCTCCAGATCTGAAGAATTACAGGGAATGTGAAGTAACAAACCACCTGCAAAGAAAATGTAATAAATTGATGATACTCATTTGATGATACTCATCCAGGATCATTTGACAAAGAAACTTGAAAGCTCTGTAAGTTCCCTTGTAAGTTTTAAGCCATGTTTTGAGGAAGAATGGCAAGAGCATGTCTGGAAAGAGAAATAACTGCAGGAGCAGAGACGTCTACTAATTGCAAGTTCATCTGAAGAAGGAAACCACAGGAAAAAAGGTTTCCACTGCCAGGGAAATGCCACAGGGAATGAATCCTTGACTCTTTAAGAAGCCACAGCCTAAGGCCAAAGAACAGAAAGCAGACACACATGATATGCAGCCGTTCCTTAACTGAGACCTGCATTCCTTGCAGTAAAAAGAAGCTTGGTTTTTCTTTTTACCTTTACACATAAAAATTTATGGGTGTCTTTGTTTAGTTCAAAACTGTATATTCCTAGAAGGTGAAACTGCAATGTGTCTGTGTTGCTGGCACACTAGACAAGGTTGAGTTGAAGCCTTTTACGGAGCTGGGTATCTATGGGAGCTGGACACGAGATCCTGCTTGTGTAAGGGGCTCTCTGACCAAGGGTGGTGGGAGCCAAGCTTAGAACCTTGTGAGGATGTCTTCCTAGCTGAACTTCTGCAAAGCTGTGTGGCAGAGCAGTTCAACTATAATTTTAATTTTTAGAGAGGTTAAATTTGAAAATTGCAGATGATTGAACAAAAGATAGAAAGCCAGATTGGTTGGACTTAATTACTTCAGTGGCTAAGAAAACATAATTTAGAGAAGGCACATCACAGTGTAGTACTGAATAGGGACTGCGGTGTTACCTTACTGAATTTTTTTAATGCATCTTGGTTAAACAGTGACAAAGACTAGACTCAGACAATTTATTTTATGCAATCTAATGTCACTGGGACTACGGCTGAGATTACTTTAGGTAGCAAAATTTATCAGGGTTCATCCAATTGAAACAGTATAGATTAACTGTTGCCATAGAAACACATGATTTTGGCATAGTAAACAGAAGAACAGTACATCTAGCCTGGTATTTCACTTCTAAGGACTATCATCTCATTCTTCATGGGGCGATTAGGACAAAACACATATCATATGCACCTTTCCATAAATTTGAGACTGTTAAAACACAGCATTCTTGGAATTATCTAAAACTCATGCAAAATTGCTTCACCCTATTCTATCCATGCACAAAAGCACAACATTTTCCAACATTAAAAGTATGCAAGTAAATTAACTTCCTGTAAGGTAAGACTTCTGATCTCTCTTTTTTCCTGACAGCTAATTGTCCATATTTATTTGGACAACTTTCAGGTATCTTCAAGTGCATTTTATAAATACAAGTCACCCTTCTTGCAAACAACATAAAGTGAAAATACATGTTAAATCACATCAGTAGCTCAACCATTCTTCTCTTATATGTCTTTAAAAATTCAAGTAGTGTGTGAGTTTGCTGATTTCCTACAATTTAATTTATATAATTTTATTTTTCTGATAGCTATGACTAAGAGAATTTCCTTTCTTGACCACACAGTGTTATTCCATCTCTTCACATGTGGGCAAGACAGACACAGAGAAACTCACAGATATTTAAATCAGAAGCAACCATTTGGGAATGTGGTCTGACATTATGTGCAACACAAGCGATGCCACTTATTCGGCCATTCCTGTGTCAGGTTCAGCTTACGGCTGAACTACCTGCGACATTCAGACAGACACCCAGTCTCGATTTACAGGCCCTGTGTCAAAGAGGACTTAACACGTATCTTCCCATTCTGTTCCAGTGGTTAATCACTGTATCTGTAAACATTTTGAGTCTTATTATTAGTTGCAACTTAGCCTACTTTTCAGCCACTGCAAGTTTTTATGTCTTCAGCTAGTAAACTTCAGAGATGCATAATATTGGGCATCTTCTCCACAGGTAGCAGGTTACTGACTCAGAACAACTTTATTATTAATCTTTTTTTCCAAATAAACAATGTAAATATGTTATTAAATATATGAATGAAGATTAAGCTAGTTTAGTTTTTCACTCTCTAGATTGTCATTTTAGATTAGAGGCAATATGTATACATATATATGTTAGAAAGAATGAGATACTGGTAACAGTAACTCAGTGGGGAAGTGGATTCTGTGTTTTACCTTTGGAACACCTTCACATTAAAGAGACGTGCATTTTAGTGAGAAGTGTAACTCAGAAACTGCAAAATATTGAGACAATCTTTACTGAACTGAATATACTCTTTCACCACATATTAGATGTCACTTTCTCTTTCCCTTGCCTAAACCACACCACTATTAAACACAGATGGAAGCTCACAAATGATCAGAATCTCACCATCTCTGTTTTTGTGTGCACAGCCTTTTGTTACTGTTCTTACATAGCTGCTCTGGTTAGAAAACATTTTATATATATATATATATATATATAATACTACATTTCTCACTGCATACAGGAAACTTCATGCAGACAAAATGTTTTAAAATATGTTACACTTATTAAGCAAGATAATTCATGTATATAACTAAATACATTGGTTCCACCTGAACTCATTGATTCTTATTAAGAACGTATTCTGTTTAATTCTATTGGTATTTGGGGTCTGGAACAAATGTTAACTGCTCTGTGAAAAATACACCCCAGATCCTTAAGATGTATTCTACCTTAGCAGGGACTGGAAATGTACGTTATTTAGGATGTCAGATAGGTGGCCTTTTGAAAGGATAAGATCTCTTTAGTCTAAAGAATAATTATTATTTTCTTGAACACTTTTTTTCTTAATATTGTAGGCTCTCTATAAGGTCTTTTGCTTTCGTAACCCCAAAATCTTTCCATGATAAATAGTATTGTGGTAGGCCAACTTTGGCCCAGTGCCAGATGCCCATCCAGCTGCTCTCTCACTCACTCTTTTCAGCTGGACAGGGGAAGAATATAAAACTGAAAAGCTCATGGGGCAAGAGAGACAGGGAGATCACTTGTCAGTTCCCATCACAGGCAAAACAGACTTGAGGGAAATTAATTTAATTTATTGCCAATTAAAATAGATTTGGTTAGTGAGAAACAAAGTAAAAAAAAAAAAAAAAAATAACACATTGCCACCCTTTTGCCAGACTGAACTTCACTCCCTCAACCTGGGCAGAGCAGGGGACTGGGGAATGGGGGCATGGTCCGTCTGTAACAGCTCCCCTCTGTCTCTCTTTCTCCTCATACGATTCTCCTGCTTCAGTGTGTGAGAGGCTAATAACAGGTGGCAGAGCCTTGATGTTCTTTCTCTATTGCCTTTAAACACAGTTTATAGTAAAAATCTGCATATAAAGACATATTTTCAAGACTGATCTCTCCCTCATTCTGCTTTCTGCTCGTGAGCAGGGGAACTACTTCACATCTGCTTGGGATTAAAGAATGAAAAAGAATGGATGGAAGGAGACCGAGAGTAAATAAGACTGGGGACATTAGAGACCAGGTTACATAATGCTGTTGTCACCAATTAACTGTTTCGGTATGAGTTTATCCTGTAGTATTTGTATTATGGTTAAACTGTAACATACATGTATTGTGAGACTTCAGGTTTTGCTACAGGATCAGAATGTCTTTTCATTTTTAAAGATTAACAGGCTGTGGGAAGATGCTTAAATATAAACAATTCCTATAATACCATCACAAACCAGGAATTATTTTTCTTTGATCATTAATCTTGGTAAGATCAAACATCGATAGAATTAGTCATGTTCAAAAACCAATTTATATATGTATAAACCAATACTTTCTAACTTGGTGTCACTCCATTTTAAGTCAAAGAGCATTCTCCCCTCGATTGAGTAGGAGAATGCTTGTGTCACTGCTTTATTTCCATTCACGTATTAGAAATGGCACTTAGAGGTATATATTCTGTCAATTCTAGGTACCTGAACTCTACTACTTTTGCCTTTGAGAATATTCATGTTGGTGTTCAGGAGTTTGTAACTTTCATTTCTACATGATACAGACTTCTACAAAGTAAACCTCAATAAACTTCTATAGTAGAAAGTGTCCTATTTGTACCCTTTTTTTCTTTTCTTTTTTTTTTTTTTAAACTTTTTTTTCTCCAGCTAAAATGCAGTGCTGGCAGTTTGTAAGGTGACCAAAAGATGAACACAGTTTTCATACTTTCTTTTCTGTGAAACACGGTACCATATACATCCATCCTAGACAGTAGTAAAAGCTGCTGTTCAAGAAGAAAGTCATGAAGTGTACTAGTGATGAACTAACCCCAGAGGGTAAGCCTGCTTTGAATGGCCTCCAGAAGTTCGGTTCTTTACACAAAATATTCAAGCATTCCAATATTACTCTGCCATTCCAGAAACTTCAAACACATTTGATCTCATCAGATACTTAATACTGTGTGTTCTAAGTCAAACTGAATACATCACCAGAACAGCAAAAATATTTCTTCAGTTCTTGCTTCTTAATATGGCCAGGAGTCCTATTTTGTGCCCTTTTGCCAACCAGCCGGAGCTCAGCCTTGTTCTGGTTTGGTTTCAACGAGTTGTTCTTCATCTGCTAACAAATATGAGCCAGTGCCTGGGTTAGGTTGGCAGCAATAATGTTTTCCTACACTGCAATGGATAAGCAGAGAAAATAACTTCTGCATACTGTTGATGTCAAAGTTCAAAATAGCTCACCAGCTCCTATAGCTCTATGATGCACTGCAAAGAACAGAACAGAAAAACAATCCTTACAGAGCTTTGAAAATGGGAGTACTCATAGTTTTGTTTGGTTTAATCATTCTGCTAGGCAAAGGAAAACAGACTGTTTTGGTGATGGTCTCCCTGACTTGCAGTCTCCATCAGATAGGACGTTATGTCACTGTCAGCAATTCCAAAAGGAAGGGACAAGTCCAAGCTGATTTGAATGCAGAACTGCCTTCTGTTTAGTAATAGCAAGCAACCAGCCCTAAGTACTACTGAACCTGATGCAAATCCATGATTTCCAGTTTGTATCAAGCTTAGGATGTCGGCTTCACCTGAGATGCTGTAAGCAGCTGCTATTTTGCTCCTCAGTGGAGTGGCCCATTTGATCCTGGATGGGAGTCGGACATAGCAGGTAAAATCTCCACAGTTCATAGGACTTAAAACGTCATTGTGATGCACAATATTTGCATTATCTCCAGTTGCTTTGATGCTGGGAAACTGAACTTCAGACTCTAAGATCCATATCATGAATTCTTCAGCTAAGTAACCGACTTCTGTTGAGTAAGACTGTGGCTAACCCATTCCCAGACGTGATGGAGAACACTCTTTAGAGCATCCTACTGTTCAATTGGTTTGAATGAGATCAAAGAATTGTGACAGGTCATGTGTCTGCACCATGTGAATTAAGACATGCTTCTAAACATGAAAGAAGTAGTCATGGCAACATTATTCAAAGATCTGGGCTGGAGGCACAATGTCAAGGGACACCGAAACAGTTTCATATCTCAAGCTGTCCAACATAACTTTGGATACCATGCATGCAATTTTCTTCCTATATATGAAACTGCATTTGACATATTCAACATTCCGAAACTTCCAAATATTTTCTGCTTCACACATCAGTAATTTTCTCTATAAGGAAACAAAGTTTTAAAACCTCACATGCTCTCCAGCAGTTTTGTTGCATCTGCATCCACTGTACATTCCCCAGAGCAGTAAACACCTACATCATGGCTCCTCTTAATCTCCCTTTCATGAAGACTGCAGGCCTAATTTTTCCTTTCCTCACAGTTACAACACCTGCAACTGTTTGTCATCCTAATGACAATATTCTACATTTCTCCAATATGGTGTCCAAAATACACAAGAGATTTAGAGATGTTTTCTCTGTTTTTTTTTATTATTATTTTGGCAGGACAGAGAATAATAGAAACTCTCGTTTTCTTCTATGTTTACACCAAAACAAGTTTAATTTTTTTCTCAGTTTTTCTGGACATTTTTCAACCATTGGCTTTTTAAATTAGACACACTCAAATATAAAATAAAATACAGACTAAGGTTTTATCAATTTTAGATTAAAAATAACCTGATCCTAGACAAATTTTAGAGTAGCTATGTCAGAATGTCGCTCACACATAGGTTTCTCTACACATAGGTTTCTCTACAGCCATATTCTGCCTTTACCCATCTCACAATTGTTTACCATCTAGATAGGCTGCATCCTTCAATTCAGAGATGCATCTTTTAAACTTGGTTCAACTAAATTCTTCATGACCATTCATT
Organism: Falco peregrinus; assembly: GCF_023634155.1. Taxonomy (NCBI): domain Eukaryota; kingdom Metazoa; phylum Chordata; class Aves; order Falconiformes; family Falconidae; genus Falco; species Falco peregrinus. The sequence goes on along the minus strand of NC_073724.1, from coordinate 11,855,540 downwards.
TGCTATTATCTCCAAGCATACAACCCACTGGCATGATACCTTTTAAATCTTGGAAGCCAACCCAGCTAGTATATATCTCATAATTTGACAAAAAAAAAATAAAATACCACAGCTATTGTGCTCTAATGACAGGACAAAAGCAGTTACTTTGATATAGAAAAGTCTTTTGCCAAAAAAATAGAAAGGAGTGCTTAAAAAACAAACAGGCAAAGCAGGCACCCACAAAGCAGATCATACTGCTGTTAACTATTTGAAATGTTAGAAGTTAAATGAGTTATACTTACAAAATATGATGTCCTTGTTGATAGTTCAGTGCTTTGCAACAGGCATTCCTCTAGGGTTTGTTTTTCACTCTGAACAGAAAATATTTTTGCATTAGCAAAAGCAGCTGCTTTTTTCTGAGTGTTTCAGCTCTTTTACTTTTCATCCCCCATGCAGCACTGGATCCCCAGTGCAGCTGCACAGGTGGGCATCTCTGAGCCTGATGGCTTCTTAAATCACCTCTCACTGGCAAAGGGACAACTGACAGGTAGACCACGGTTACGGTAGGAGGCCTGCTACCCAGGACACAATAAACAAGGGTTCAAACAGGCGACCTCTAGGTTTCCCTTCCAACCTGAATCTTGCGGCATTTCTCAGGATGATCTTTCCCAGCAGAGCACCTTCAGCAGCCAGGGGCAGATGCAGCAGAAACCATCCAGGCACCTCCAAACATAATCAGTTCCAGAAAGTGTCCAGGCTCTGTCTTAACATGAAGAAGTCCCTAATGCTGCTGGTGGTAGTATCATTAAAAGAATGAAGAGGGATTTCTGAAGGCAAATTCTACCTCATTCTACTGTTCCCATTAAGCTCAGAACATGCTATCACCAAACTGCTGCGGTCGACTTCAGTAGACTTAAGAGACTGATAATTTGTTAGAGATATCTAATTCTGCCACTCATTTTCTCACTACTCACACATTTTACCACCACAACCAGTGAGTCTGAGTATTTAAAAGCTTATTTAAATATGTTAGCTTTTTAACAGTCATATAGGCATATGACTGTCAGCTTCATGCTCTCTTGCTGCCACTTACCATAGTTCCAGAAACTGTGATGTGTGAATTTTGTAAGAGACCTTTATACACAGGAATAAATCCCTTTCTTTTCTCACTGTTTCCCAATCCCTTCTCCATATAGAGTGAACTGGAGATATTCAAAAGCTGTCTGGACACCGTCCTGGGCAGCTGACTCTAGGCGGTCCTGCTTGAGCAGGTTGGGGTGGAGCAGATGACCTCTGGTGGTCGTGTCCAGCCTCAGCCAGTCTGTGATTCTGTGAATTTGGAATCATGACACTTTACATCTGGTGAGGACTTGTGCCATAGGACTTTCTGACTGTACTGAGATATGCTGGTTTCCACTCCCCTGAAAGGTGAAAACCCTGAACGACCGAGTTCAGCAACATACTTAGGCACCTCCTCTAAGTTAGAACACCCAGAAAAATAAATTACTGCAGTATAAATACATTTAAACTCATAACCAGGGGTAAAATTCTGTTACTTGACAGGCAAAAAAATATTTTGCATTTCCCAGCAGGAGAAATTGCTTATAAGTACTTAGGTTTGTTAAAATTGCTTCAAGCATTCTCTGACGATCATAAAACAGAAGTGACATTTCACTGGATTCTGTCCATATAACTCTCTATTGATCTTGGTTAATCTTTAGATGTTATCCTTCTTTCGAGGTCACAAACTTCACAGTGATATCTACATTGCTTGTATGGTGGCAAAATATTAGAAGCCAAGTAACATAATTGGGTTTTTTTAAAAAAATATTGCACCTTGCCACAGCAAGAACCAATTAGCATACCGAACAGACTATTTTGGAAATGTTTGGGTTGATTTTTCAATTCATTCTGGAATGTAAATACAGCTGATGTATGTACACAAGAATTACTGTAAATGAAAATTCTGACATTTTTTCAAAGCTTCTGGAAATAAACATTTTGTGTGATAGTTCTGTCAATTCATTTTACAAGAAACATCTGGAGAAATTATTTTTAATCTATGTGAAATCATATACCTAGAGTTGTGAAGATGCAAAACAATCTATGGTTCTTCATTTCCAAAGATACCACCTTTGTCACTGACGATGAAACTCAGGAAAAGGAGACATAAGGACAGATATTCACAGTCCATTTAAAAACAAACATAGACATCCAGCTTTGTATGAAAGCACTTTTTCCCTTGCAACACCTCATTTTAGACAATACTACTTGTACATTTCCTTCGCTTTAAGGAAAAAAAAACTGTGCTTAGTAAACATAGGGCAAGTTTAACACTTGTGAAATATTTAAGTCTCCTAAACTTGATCTCCTTCATGTGTCTTTCTCCCATGCAATATTTACTTTCAGTCTTTGCTATGCAGCTCTGACTTGTCTGTCGAGGTGGGCAATAAAGAATTCACAAAAATATATGTGGCTTCTGATGCTGGTCCTGCAGTACCCCTAGCATAAAATACATTAGTTTTCCACAAGCTCCATCTTTGTTATTTTAGACAACATTCCCACATCTTCACCAGGAACTAGAGGGGGGAAGAAGCACCCAAGGAAGGTTGTATTTTAGAATGAGAATACACTCAAGCTGAGAGTCCAGGTGCTTTTGGACCTCTTCTCAAAATGACATCTCAATAGAGGAACCAAATTATTTTTCTTTTTAGACTAAAATGAAGAGGATTCCATAGAAATTATTCTAAAAAGGTGATTGTGGCTTTCTATTCTCTTACTTTCCTGCAGCAGTATCCTGAGTGAACTATTACTGAATGACAAAAATTTAATTAAAGTCCAGGAGATTTGTGTGCTTTCCCTGAAATCTTGATGGAAATATAAATCTAAGGACATTTCACAGGTTCTCTCTTTTATTTCATACAATATGTCCCTCAAAGGGTGCTTGTTATATCAGCTTCCCATTCTGGCACCAGGTCCCTCAGGAACTCATCAGTGGTCCTTCAGGGATCAATGGAAGACTTTTACTTAACTGTGAAACTGAGCCACCATTTACAAACAGCAGTCCTTGCAGGACACAGGAGGTCATTTCCGGGGAGTTCTAAAGTGGAAGGAAGAAAATCAATATGTAGTTTTAAAAATAACTTTGTCAGAGAAGAGAGGGAACAGTCATACCATGGGACACTTTATTATTCTTTATGTGTGTGTGTTACAGTATCAGGCAGCAAGCATAAGGTTTTCTACACCATGTATTAAGCAGAAGGCATTTTTCCAAATGGAAAATAATGCAAGTAACTGATATATTTAAAAGTTAGCATCTTTCAGAAGCAGCAATAATTTTAAAGAAAGGAACATCTAAGAAAATTTGGAAATGCTAAAAGACATGTAATTATCAGCTCCAGTTTCAAACATTGCTCCTTCTAATGAGTTATCTCATTTTAACTTCTTTTCATTGAGCAGAGGACAGCCTCACAAATCTACATTAAACGGTTTGCATTTACCTTAATTGGTTTCTAGTGTCACACTGTAACCAGCCCTTCAACCTGGTGGCAGGTATCTCCTACAGTGGGGGGACAGCAGCAGTTAGCACCAGGTTTTCACAGTTCTATCAGCTCTCACCTGGTTGTGTGAATTTTGAAAAGTGCTTAACGCTTCACAGCTCTCATTTTGGAAAATCTAGTCAGCTCTGTTTCCAATTACCACTCCTCCTGAAATTTAAAAATCCATTGCTAGATGCCCAATCAGACCCCAAATTCTTTTGAGAATCTTCCCAGACTACTGCTTATATTACAGTAGTATACCTGAAACCTGTTAGACACAGACATGAATAAACTGATTCTGTATTAAAAAACTAATTAATTTTTGAGATCTTGGCATAGATTAGTGCTTGCACAGAAGAAAGGATCAAATCTCTTACACTGGATGGTCAGTGGGAGCTTATGTTACAGAGACCCTTGCAATAACATCTTTGACTAGGTTGGGAAAGACCCCCTGAACCACTGCTCTGCTCAGCCCCAGTAATCCAGCTGGTCCATGGCCTTAATGTGACCACCCTGGGCCACATGCATGATCCATTGCAAGTGGCTACTTTAAACTGCATTCAAGATACACTTCCCAAGTATCTCACATACAAAAGACTGTCCTCCATGACCTTTTCTGCCTCTACAGAAAGTTTCTATTGACTATTTAGAAGTGTCTTATCTCTGTACAATTTTATCAATTTTGCAGCAGAAACCCCCTGGAGGAGTGTCTGGAAGGAACGTACAGATTCTCCACCACAGATGTTTATCACCACTTCTAAGGACATAAATTGGTCTGCGCACAGCATACCCAAAGAATTTTTTTATTTGATTGGTGGTGGTGGTGGTTCAGAAATCTTTGTTGAATTTCTATAATTAAAACATTTATCAAAACAACATCAGAATACAGCTGTTAAAAAGCACCTGTATCCAAGAAACCAAAATATTTCTGCAGTACATCCCGCACCACAAAATGCAGCAGTTACTCACAAAGCACAAGAGAAACCTCCTTCCATTGCCAATTTAATTTTATACTCCTTCTATTTTTTTGCCTTTTAAGAACTTGTATCCTCTTTGTCATTGAAAAGAAACACGTCCTCAAACTAAAAGCCATGCAAAATAGTATCAATGTTAATGTTTAACAAAAGTCACAGACTCCTAGTTGTAGAGTTTTCCTCTTTTCTTCTTTTCTTTAACAAACAGTAAAATGTTAGTGGGTTTTCTTTAAATAAATAAAAAATAAAATAAAATAAAATTAAAAAAAAAAACCACAAACAAACAAAAAACCCGACCAAAACAACACAAAAAACAGTAACCAAACCAACCCAAACTGGGGAAGAATGGGAGAAAAAACATTAATATAAACAAACAAAAAAATCCTGAGTAAAAACTTCTAAAATACCAAAGTGTCTTACAAGCTTCATCCCATTTTCAAAAGACACAAAGGAGAAGTAGTAACCTAGGACTCTCGGTGAATTTAGAGAAGCATATTTAGACAGAGATATGCAAAATCCTCTACTTACACTCCACGCTAACTAGGTGCAGATCACCTAATTCTAGAAGATATACATCTGCATTGATATTTTGTTTTGGGAGAGCTAATGTACCATGATAGAGCAACTGGGTAGTTTCTGTTTTGAAGATTGTTACATTCAGGCACAGGAGATGAGGATCACCTGCACAGGAGCAGGAACACTTCATGCATTTTGGGAACAGTCATCCCTAAGGCTGGACTGAGTAAGCTTCATGCCTCTAAACGGGGATATGTTCGCACCTGTGGTTTATGCTAATCCAGGTCTGTGCTGCTGGTGAAAGGGATGGTTCAAAGCTTTCCTCTGGGTACATTCCTGCCCTTTCCACTTTGGTCAGTGCTACCTGTGTGTGCAGCCACGGAGTGTGCTGGACCAAACAAAAATACTCAAGCTATTGGGTCCCACACTGGTTAAACCAACAATCCTGTGGGCTTTGGGATACAACTATGAAAAAGGCATAAATATGCTGCTCCATTTTTTTTTATTTTATCTTTTTTAGCAGAACACTGCTTCTATTTTTCAGATAGCAGAAAATCAGAAAGGAAAAAGTTTCCTATTTCCTGTACCTCAGCAATCCAACTATGCAGTTGCAGAACAAATCCATACTTTCAACTACTATGAAAACTGACAGCATATCATGGTTAATCCAGTTGTGTTGTTAACTGGCATTAAGAGACCGGGAAGACTGGTTTGAGGGGGCTGCTGCTGTCACTGATGAATTTTAGCAACCTGACAGAGACAGGCTTCTCCATCTTTTGCAACCTTTTTGTCATCTGTGTGTTAAGTATTGCAGTAATTGTCTCTGTTTTGCCTGTTCTCAATTTGTATATATTGTTATTTTAAGACAAAAAGGACAACCGGGTGAGGTGGAACTTTCTGGTGGAAAGAAACCACTGAACCTCCTACAAGTGCTGGATGAAGGGGGCAAGTCTAGGGAGAAGAAATGAAATTTAGAAAACAGGAGAGCAGGGTACAAAAAGCCCCTATAGTTAGAAATAAATTCTTGGCCTTCCAGAGAGATCCGGCTAGGGTTTGCTGTAATTCAAAGTTGCCTCAATTTTAGCCTGGAAACACAAACCTTTCTGCAAGGACACTGAGGTTTGGGAAAAAGTTGGTTATAAATCATTTACTCTCATTTTCTGCTTAACCTGGCTTGTCTGGCTTTCTCTCTTAAAAAAGTTAAACCAAATAGATTATAGTCTAAAACCCCATGAATCTTTTTAAATACAAAAATCTTTTGATCTTCCTTGGGAGGCTCACTGTCAGGAAAAATGGGTCTACACAGCTCTGTCTCCTCGTCTGGGGCCTCGTCATACTTACCTCCTTGCTGTACCACCAGGCACCTAGCAGTTGTAAGCAGTGACTCACTGTCCCTAGGGACCCTATCACGGTACATCTGGTATAAGGAAGGAGCAGGAGAACAAGTCTAAAAACAGAACAAAAGAGAAAGATGAAGAGTGAAGGGAATATGGATCTATGCAGTCTAGGTAGTACAGCCAACAACTGGAAGAAATTAATGTAAGCGCTTTGGCTCCTTATGAAGTCAGGTAGAGATACACTAAAGGAAACTGTCTTTTCTTAACCTTTCAGATACTCAGAAGCTATTTAGAAGTTTATAGATAAATTAGTCAAAACCAATTACCATTTTAGCTTATAAAATTTGAAAATATTTCTCTTTTAGGATTGTTTTAGAAAGTGAAGAATGCCATCTGAGAACACCAGCAGAGGAAGAAACTTGCGAAAGAAACTTGCGAAGCCTTTTCAACAAATCTGAAATACAGTTCAGATCCTGTTAAATTAGAGAGCTTATGAAATCAATAATCTGAGGTCAAACAGTGATGGCATTAGAAATCAAGAACTGTGAAGGAGTGCTAGGAGAACTTAATAAAAGTATTAATTAATTAATTAATAAAAGAAGGCAGTATCATAAAGAACAGAATTAAAACAGAAGGACAAACTGATGGCCTTTGTTAGCAAACATCAGGGCATACGGAACAGGAAAAAGGAAAACAGCTTAGGGCTAAAAAGAGATATCTGCAAAATACTGCTGGAACAAGTTGATACAAGATAGCATGAAAGGTTACTCAAAATTTCGACAAGGAAATAAACCTTGAGCAATACTCTATGCTTGGACAGGGTCATAACTGAAATTAAAACATTTTGCAGAAACCTGCAGTCAAAGAACTGAAACTACCCAAAGAGAAACTAAATGTGCATCGTATGCACAGTGAACAAAGAACAAAAATTCCTTTATGGGAACTGTTCAAGAGAAAGCTAAATTCAGAAGCTGTGTTTACCTCCTTGAATATGATATAGATTTATGACTTACAATTTAGACATTGATGCAGAAGCTAATATGATCTCCTGTATTTCACTAAATCATTTTCATAGAACAAAACCCATCATGTTGAACACAGAGAGATAAAACTCAGACTGTGCATTGGGATAAAGTTACTGTGAGTGAACGTGAACTAACTGGTAAAAAAAAAAAAAATCTTTACAGAGTGGTTAGCATTGTTTCAGGAAATAGTATCTCTCCTTGGATTGAAAACATGGCAGACTCTACAGCTCATTGAAAGAAATGCTTTGGAAGAAAAGGGAAAGGCAATGAGGATTTTAAAAGTAGCTAAAAAGACTGTAAAACTACAGAAAGGCACAAAAATAGCTAGCAAACAGGCAAAGGACAGGAAGATAAAATTTAAAAATATAGTAGCAATAAAAAAAATGGCAAAGACAAGAGCAAAAAGTGATGCGTTGTGTATGAATACACTCAAAGGCAATTTAGATCAATGATCATGAGTGTCCCCTATGTGTTGATTCTTATCCTATGAGACAGTGAGTAGGTGCAGGTTCAAGGTTATTCCCCTTATTATCCAGAAGCTGAAATATTTCAAAATGCAAACCTCCAGCATCTAAGATCATGCATAACGTCAGTATGTATTGGACTTGGCAGCTTGGCTGGGGTGAGAACAGACAGTGAACTGCAACTCAATTATTCTGTATTTACAAGTTATGTTAAAGAATGTGATTTTAAGTGTATTTTAAAATTCAGGCTTCAGCTACCTATATTCTACAAGCCTGTAAAAACTAGTATCAGTGTGGCAAAGCCCAGACTTTTGTTTGGCACCATAAAATTGGCATCCCCAAAATGAGAATACTGAATTACTTCTTGATATTGAATAACTATTCACTAGAAGGTTTAAAGAGAGACTGCCTGATTATGTAAAAGCTTATATTGTATTTTTAGAAATGTTATGCCCACAAAAAGGACCGGGAAGAAGTACTATTGATAGCTGGATGCCTGAGCTAGCTTTTGCATACACGAGAGAGTATGCATGTGATATTATTTGGAACAGCTAAAGCTGTAATGGCAGGAAAGACTAAATCTTTTCACTTTGCTTCTGACTCCTGCCCAGAAAAGGGAAGGACTCTCAGCTTCTTCCAGAAAAGAAGATGGAAAAAGAAATGGACATTCAGAATTTAAGATCTGATACAGAGCAGGCAGGGGAGGAGACACTGCAGGAAAGAGCCAGGAGGGAGCTAAACCCCCTGAGCTACCCTGGATGCTGCAAGACAGGGAGGGTGAGCTCATGGGCTGCCTGCGATGCCTTGACACGAGGCTCAGAGGCTCAGAGTGCCAGTTCTGGCTCACTTTTCTCTCCAGTTCACCACGTTGAGACACAGTCTCCCACGTGCCTAAGTCCATCTGCAGAAGGTCAGGCAGTCCCACTCTGCTTCCCTCCATCTCCCGCTTCTGACTGCTCCCCTGCTTTGCCTCGTGTAGAAACAGGGGTTTCTCCGGGGAGGCAGGTCAGCACAGTAATCTGGCAGAAAACACGTTGCTTTAGCGGGTTTATTTTCCACCAGGCCAATAAACCAGGTGAGCAACCCCAGGCTTGCAGAGCCTCCCTTACAGCTTCGTTAACCTGATACATTCATTAAAGGCCCACCTTATTAGTTCTGATAACAGATACCCTGAGAATATTACATGTGCAACTGCATTTTAGCATGATCTTCATACATGACATGTGCCATATCAGTTTTGTACTCAGACTTATGTCACTGGAATAATGATAGAAAGATCTGTATCTGGGGTGGGAAAAAAGACAGTCTCCTGCCAAGAAGGGAGTGAGGGGTTGGGAGAGGGAGAAAGCAAAAATAAAACCCTCAAACCACCAAAAATCACAAATCTGTTGACTAAAATGTCAAGCACTCATTCCAATGGCTGAGATATTTTTTAAAGGACTCTGCACTGCCCTAACTTTGTTCCTCACTAAATAAAATAAAATAAATAATAAAATAATAAATAAAACCTGGGATATTTAATGGATATTACTTACCCTGGCACCAAAAGAAATGTGAGCTGTAAGAAATAAGTAGCATGTAGATTTTGGGAAAGTTGAGAATAAGCATACCAATTCACCGCTTATTAGCAATTGGTTTGTCCAAGGGCTGGTCACCTAAGCAACCTAATGCTGCTATGCATGCAGTCCGCTTCCACTGAACTTTCAGTATTGATCATTTTATGTGACCACTATATACAGAGATGTAGACCACATCCGGTGTCTGGATGTGTGCCACGTCTAAGACAAATGAGGTTTACTATTAATCTATGCAGAAGAGTTAAAAACTTCGTAAGTCGCTCTCTGATTTACCATTGTGATCTTGCATACTTTCTTCCCAATGGCTATGTACAGAATATAATTACACCCATCTTTTCCTTTTTTCTTTTTTTTTTTTTCTTTTTTTTTTCTCTTGCTAGGAAAAATGCAATTTAGCTGAAGTTAAATGTTTTGTGAAAATGAATCAATTTCAGTTAAACATTTCCTAGGATGAATTCTTATACACCGAAGGCTTGGATGGAGAGTTAGGAAAGGACAGGTTGTGGAAAGAATCTGTCAGATCAGAAATAACAATTGCTTGAATCAGAATGGGCAAAAATCAATAAAACCTCACTGCTCCAAAAGAGGCAAAGCAAAGAATCTAGTTCAGCCATCCTCACTCCATGCTTTAAATACTCAGTAGCAGACAGTGCAAAGTCTTTCTTCCTCTGTGAAAACCTAGTCTCACATTCATTTTACTGCAAAATGAAATAGGCTTCAAACCTTCAGTGTTTCATAAAATGGATTTGCTTTTCCACTTTAATTATAACAGTGCCTTACTTAGGTAGTCAGCCAGCTTTTTGTCACCACACAACCAATGTCTTATTTGAGAAAATCCTTCCTGCCGCATGCTAATTGGGAAGATGTAGCCCATGCTAAAGCTTGTTCAAGTCAGACAACAAAAGAAATTAGTACAATGTGCAGTTATATTTCTGCTTGCAGTGGCTTCCCTAATATTTTATTTATTTGAAGAAATTACCATTCAAAGAATTATGATGAACTTCTTAGACAAGCAAAGGAGCCTCAGGAAGGACAGAGAAAATAGTGAATTAATCAGGTGGAACAGATATCTTTTCCAGTGAGCTAACTTATAGATATATATATTCCTTTTTAAGATGCAAGGCTCCAGTTTGGCACTGTTTGAACTGTGCTGTTTAGACATAGCCACCAGGTCAGATAAAAATCTGATTGGCATCAGTGCACTGCTGGTATGACCATGGCAAAAATATACTGTATTTTCTCAAGCTAGGAACCCCAACCTAGAAATGCCAATATAGCAGATAGCTTCTATTAACTCTTGCTCTGTACACATTTACAGTACATTCTAGTTTTTAACACAATTATTATTTTAAAAGAAAAGATAGCTGAATCTAAATCAATGCTTCCCCTCAGTCAGTCTTTTTAAGTGTTTATCAGAAAATTAACTTTTTGGTTGACTGTTCTTTTTTTGAAAACTGCTGCATTACCCTAATGGCTGTAATGTCCATGCTATTAAAAGATCTGCTAAAAGGTTCAAATGTTGTGTACAATAATTTCTGTAACAGAATGTCTTAAAAAAAAAAAAAAGAAAGAAAAAATAGGAATAAATAATTCCACTTCTTTTTGAAGGTCATAGTGCAGCTAAGCAAATGGTCTAGTCTAAGATGAGTACTGGGAGGGGGAGGCTCAGAAAAAAGGGGAAGAACCATTACAACAATGCTTATTAAAATATGAAAACAACTGATTGTGCCTTTGCACTGGGGGCACCTAAACAAATTCCTGCATTTGACCTTCACTGCTAGGCAATACGAACTATGAATTCATAGCATAACTAATTACCTGACCGATCACATAATACACGAAACTGTAAAATCCATGTGGCTGCAGACTTTAAATGGCAGAGGATGCAGCTACTGTGTAATTCCTCATCGTGCCAGTTCAGTGTGCTATAGCCAGTCGGTGCACACCATGTTATTCACTCTGCACCAGTCACTTGCATGTTTCAAATATACTCACATGGATGTGCAGAGAGATATGCTCACACAGTTCCTCAGACAATGCAAAAAGGCATGGCTTAATTGTTCTCTCCTGGGGTTTGGGGGGGGAAGGGGAGACAGAAGTAATCGCAGATAAAGCTGAAAAGCAGCTCTCATGCATCCCCATGTGCTTTGGGGAGCAGCAGCCTTCCCTTGGGCCCTGGGTGGCAGTGCGGCCCCCAGCTCTTGCCCTCCTTCCCCCGGCCCCTCACTGCTGAACCCCACCATGCACACCTACGTATTTAACCAAGGTAGACAGCACATCCCCTTTCTTCAACAGACTGATCATCTGTGACCGCCCCTTTTATCCTAAAGTGACATGTTCTAGCAAAATATATAATTTACGTGAGACCGGTGTGTAGTCAGTGTGGTCCCACCATGGGCCAAGGTGTTTTGTTTTCTTCCGCATCATACTGGTGTTCCTGAATGAAGTTTCCTGTTTCTGGATGTTGCTGTGCTCTGATGAAACACAGTACTCATCAAGTGAGGTATGTGCTGCATCCTGACTAAAGGATGTTAGCAAAGGTTACAGTTGGAACATATGTCTGGGGAACAGGTGAGGAGAGCTGTGCACAAAGTACAAATAAAACATCATCATAGATTCATACTATGTCGAACCTAATCTAAGGTCCATATGGTTTAGCATTCTGCCTCAGGATAGGCCAAAACAAGGTATCCAGAGAATACAAAAAGGAAATAATTGCACAGCAATACCTACCCAAAATATGAGGATATGTTTGCAGATTGGGTTGCAAACATGTTCCTCCTCTGTTTTTCTCTCTCCCACATTGTTTTCTGGAACCAGATATCTATTGACTTAATTTTATGTCCCCCATGTCATCACACCAAACAAGATAGCAAGCAATTGATTTTTACTCATCTTCATTCATCAGTCTGCAAGCCTTTGCTATACTCTGGCAGCTCTTTCCTTGTATGTTTTCCAGAAAGAAGAAAAGTTGCTCTTTCATACCATCTGTTGGAGTTCCACAAATAATCAAGGGTCTAAACATGACCTTTAATAGAAACATCTAATGAGCTGCATACTCCCCAAAAGTGGGTCAAAGCTCCTCAATACTTTCCTGAAGTGATCCTAAACTTTAGCCAAGACAAATCACACAAATACATTGACAAGAAGTACACTGAATGCGAGTTGCTCAATTTTCCAGGAAAAAAAAAAAAAACACCACAAACCAGTACTGAACAGTGGTTGAGTAGCACAATAATGTCTTTGGAAAGATAAACTAAGCTATCTAAATAATCACACCTATTTGGTAAAATTAGGAAACTTAAATAAAGAATGGAAATTTAATCAAAAGCAACGTCTTTTCAAGTATTAATAGAGGTTGAATTTCCAATATGCAAAAAAAATCTGGTTTAGTCAACAGTATGTCATCAAAAACTGACTGAACAAGTCAAAAAATATAAGCTGCCTGGCTTCTCTGGTGTTGTGGAAGTAGTAAGAAAGTGACTAAACCTAGTTTCTCAAGGTGCATGAAGACTATCAGCTTTCTCTGATATCGGTAGGATTTGTGCATCTAAATACATTTATAGATCCATTTATAAGTGTTTTTTTAATGGTAAAAAAACAACCAACCTGCCCTCCCCGCCCCCCAATTAGTATTCAGAGAGCTTTGAGGCTGTCTTACCTGCTATTTAGCAATGCTCTCTCATTTCCCTATAAACAGAAAGATAGTGGTCTTATACAGTAGTTTGTTTTACCTTTGGGACATAAAAACCTTTTGCTTAACAGAGTTAAAAAGCCATTGAGAGATCTAAAATGACTGGCAAAGATATCAATGTTTTTTCTGTCCCTAGTGGGTGATAACGGGGCATCAAAATGAGAGTAAAATGGCATGATAATGGAAATTACATGCCAGCCAGAGCATTTTTAGGGGACATTGCTACTCACCCTGAGTAGTAATTAAAAACGAACATGCTGCCTTTCCTAAACTTATTCATCACTATGTACTATTGTATACAAAATAAGAAAGTCATGCTAGGAATTATCCTCTCTGTGACCAGCTAGATCATCTCTTCAGGGCCTTCCTTCCTTGCTAGTTCTAGTTTAGACCACTGAAACCACAAGATTCAAAACCATATCCCTGGGATGTCAAGGCAGTAGAATTGCAACCAAGTACAGCTCGGTGTTTGCCCCTTCCAGATACAGATATACCAGTCATCTGGTAACTCCATTCACAACCTGCTCCAGAACAAGCATGAACTGCATTGTCATGCTAGGCTATGATGTCATGAGATACCAGGTTCACCAAATGGTAACACTAAAAATCCCTGAAGACTTGATATTAAAATACTGGGATATTCTGATGCATAAAGCTTTGTGCATAAAGAATATCATATTATATCATATTCTTTATACAACATAGATGTGTTATCCACAAAAATAAATATCTCATTACTTTGAAGTGCTGAACACCTTGGTCACAAACCTGTCACAAAAAATGTTTCAGGAAAGGAGACAGTGGGTAATAGCAGGCAGCTGTAACTCTCTAGTACTGAATTCTGTCCAGGGACAGAAAAATAATCTTTTAATGCTTAAGATATGCAAAACATTAAAAACGAAGCCAAAAATAACGGTAATAAAATGAGCAAGCATTTCCATTACTATAAATCAGATCTTCAGATAAATGTTATGAGTGACTGCTCAAGTGTGATAACTCTCAACATTATTTCTAAGCAATATACAATTTCAGTACTGACCCAAGTGGTCTGGCTCTTACCTACTGCAGTGTACAAAAATCTTTTGTGTAGGATCCATATCCAAATTCTTCACAAGCCCCTACTATGCTAAAACTCTTTCTCAGGAGATTACTCAGCTCATGATGTATGACAAAAAAGGTATGGATTTTTCTCTAAGCTTCTCTTCAAACTGTGGTCTGTCAATCACTGAAAGAAAAAGCGAGGGAGGGAGGTGGAGGGAAGGGGGAAGAAAGGCATGCACATTCATGCACACGAAGGAGCTAGAAGGCATTCCTTGTGATGGATACATAAGGCACTGCTTTCTGAAGTCAAATCCCCAAATTCACCCTCCCCCTTTTCATCTGTCTTTCATTTATGTACTGTTTGTCATATTCTGTTTTCCCATCTGGTGGCAGCTGTGTACATCTAATGAATCCTCCAAAACTTTCAGCTTTGCATCCTTCTTTGTTCCTCTAGTTCATTTACTGTTAGCTTCTTAAAAGCTTTTCTCAAAAGCAGTTGCTTAGGTGACATGCTTCAACTTTGCAGGTGTAAGATAGGTATTACTGCTACTCTCTGTGTTGCTTGCCCCATTCTAAACCACATCTTTATAGCTTTTAGATTACAATAATAGGCATACACTATATGCAACAATATTCACAAATGACCCCATTGTTCAGTATGCCACATCCCATATGTTCACTTATGGCAATAAATCCAATCGCATTACTTCAGCTATGGCAGATTTATACTTGCTTCCTATCAGCCAATGCATTGACTTTAAAATTTTGTTCTGAGTTTTTCATTATCCATCTGATATATCCCCTTCATACCTATCAAAATTGGCCTCCATTTATACATACCCTCAGTCCTTACTTTCTAATAATAAATCTCAAATTCATCAGCCCCCTTGCCAGGTCTCTCATCCATGACTAGCAGAGCATTCACCTGTTATGCCCCTGAGCTGTGGAATTCCCTGAACTGAAGACTCATCTCTAAATCCCCTGAGCTTTTCTAATCCCTCTTTGATTTGCGCTTATTAAAAATTACTTTTAATATTTGATCCACTACTGACACATGCTGTAGGCTTTATTGATATAAAAATACTTCTATTTTCTTTACAGAGGATGCACTGACAATGTCAAGACTGAAAATGCCTTTTTATTGGCTTTCCATATAGATTGCAAGACTTACCTTTCTCTGTCTTTCAGTTCTGGGGTTAAGCATCAGTTCACCTGCTTAGGCTGTGGCATCCGGACCCAAACTCTGAGAAGAAAGCAAAACTTCCCATTTTGTAAGTACCATGTCATGAAGAGAATGCAGGCACATGATAGAAGCCTCCGCATTTGTAGTAGAGGCACTTTACAAAGCATTGGCTAATTAAAACTTGATACCCTTATGGCCTTATTGGGTGCAATGCTCAAGGAAACTGAAGCAGGGAGTCACAAATCACAACCACAGCATTAATGAAGGGACTTGGATGCTCCAGCATCCAAACCCTGGGCTGTGACAAGGTCTCTTTGGCGGCAGTGGGTAGGTCTGTGTCTTTCCCACCCACTCTCGTTCTGCATTATATCACTTCTGGAAACACGCATTTTACTTACAGGAGCCCATGCCTTATTTGAGTAATCTGAGGTGAAACGCAAGCAGCTCTAAAGCATATTAGGACAGCAGCTCCTGAGGGCAGGTGTAATCTTGACTTGAGATCTGCATCCAAGCGACCTAAGCTTCATCTTACCCCTTCAGTGTGAAGTAAGTTTGGAAAATCCAGTGCTAGTAAGAGCTGAAAAGAAAATACATGTGTACTTTTGTTTGTTTTTTTTTTAATCCTTTGAGATATGTCTGATCATAGATAGATAGATAGATAGATAGATAGATAGATATACACGCGCACACACACACACACACACACAAAATCACAAACTCAGGATAAATTTGTGCCATATCAGAGAAAGCTAAAAGCCTGTTTAAGAACTGCTTGGAGAAGGCAGTTAGTAGGATGTTGTCTGACAGTTTGGGTAAAGCCAGTAGGGATTGAGGACAAAGGTTAATACCAGAGGGTGACACTGTATAAAATTTCACAGCAAGTAAAGCTTAGAAGAACATATTTATTGGAAGTGTGTATGAAGAAGGATTTATTTTCTGATCATGTGAAATGGCTGCACTTCCAGTTATTTCTATTCCCTGACTGAGTTTAATAGAAGTCCTTAGTAAACTGTGAGTTTCAGTGATTTGTGAAGCCTCGCACATGTTACTGAAACCCTTGCAACAGGGCACTGCTCAGCTCCGGCTACTCTGAGTGCACCCTTGGGATCCCCTCCCAGGTGGCCCACAGCCGGGCTGCGGAAAGAATTGCCCAGTGGCAGATGTTGCTGTGTTAATAGAAATACTAAATAGTGCTGGGCCAAGAGGAAACCCAAACAGAATGAACCAGCAGACGATGAAGACTTCTCCTTCACATTTACACGCCCGCTCCAGTTAGTTTACAACATAGCATAACAGGGTACGCGTATTTATCTTTACTGATTGAGCTTCAGGTCAGCCTTTCTGACTTCTGGCCTGAGATTAATACCAGGTTGCCAACTCAATTTATAGCTATACATTTACCTCCATAAATTATTGGTGAGTTGTATTTGCTTTAGCACTCTGGAACTTCTTCATTGTTCTATGGTTTCTTTAAAATCAGCATTAACGGTTAAAGAGAGTTTCTCAGTAAGCTCTTCTAATACTCTTGGGTGCAAGTTATCTGGCCCTGTAAATTCAAAAAACTGTTTAGCTCTGACAGTTACTGTTTAACAATCTTCCAGTTTATTGATCGAGTAGAAAGTAGTCCTTATCACTGTCAGATATGAGTATATCACACTGGTTCTTTCGAACTCAGAACAGAAATATTTATTGGGTTCCTGTACCTTTTCTGCACCGTGGCTGACAGCTTAACCATCCTTGTCAAGTATCAGCTGTGCACCACTGTTAGCCTTCCATGTTTCTCCTGCACCGAAAGAATTTCTCTCTCTTGGCCCCACATTTTTATGTTCTACTTAGCTTTTCCACATATATCTATAGTTCTTGATTAGCAGCACTGTGGTGGGTTGACCCTGGCTGGACACCAGTTGCCCACCAAAGCTGCTTTATCACTCCTTTCCTCGGGTGGATGGGGGAAAGAAAATACAACCGAAGGCTCCTGGGTCCAGATAACGACAGGGAGGTCACCCAGCAGTTACAGTCACGGGCAACACAGGCCTGACTTGAGAAAATTAGTTTTATTACCATTCAGATCAGAGTAGGGTAATGGGAAAACATAATAAATCTTAAAAACATCTTCCCCCCACCCCTCCCTTATTCACAGGCTGAACCCTCCTCCTGATTTTCTCTGTCTCCCCCCCAGCAGCGCCGGGCCGGGCCGGGGCCGGGGTCAGTCCCTCACAGCTGTCCCTGCCGCCCCTGCCCCCCATGGGGAGGCTCCTCGCCCCCTGCCCCTGCCCCAGCCCGGGGCCCTGCCAGGGCGCAGCCCCCCAGGCCCAGCCGGCCCCAGGGGGGTCCCCGCGGGGTCCCCAGCCCGGGCTCCTCTCCCCGCGGGGCCACGGGCCCTGCCAGGAGCTGCCCCAGCGCCGCTGCCCGCGGGTCACAGCCCCCTGCGGGCACCCCCTGCCCCGGGGGGGTCCTGCCCGGGCTGCGGGGGGGAGCTGCTCCCCCGGGGGCTCCATGGGCTGGGGGCACAGCCCGCCTGGCCGGGGGCTTCTCCAGGGGCTGCCGGGGGGGCTCTGCTGCGGCGCCTGGAGCCCCCCGGCCTCCTCCTGCCCCGGCCTGGGGGGCTGCGGGGCTGGGGCTCTCGCACGCTCTCAGGCCTCTCTGGCTGCTCTCGCTCTGGGTTTTGGGGTCCCCCCCCTTAAACCCCCCCCGAGGCGCTGCCCCCCGCGGCTGCCGGGCTCGGCCTCGGCCAGCGGCGGGTCCGTCCCAGAGCCGCTGCCACGGGCCCTGTGGGACATGGGGGCAGCTGCTGGCAGCTTCTCACAGGGGCCGCCCCTGCAGCCCCGCACCAACACCTTGCCACCCAGACCCAGTACAAATGTACACTCCTCTGACATCTTCCAAGCTTTCCAAAAGTTTTGCACTAGTTTTAACGAGGAACATCATTCCCTTTCAACGGATGAAGCTTTCTTACGCCATTTTGGAAATGTAATTTTCTTTTGCAACTTTGCAAAACAAAAAAATTCAACCTTAACTACAGTTGTGCACACTACAGTTCTGAAGCAAGTCTATTACTGGCTAAAGCCATAGCTTCTTTGTACTTAATGAACATAACTACATATATATGTATTTATTTTCATTCAATAATTGATTTTCACTTTAATAAGTATTTCATATTTTGACTTACATCATAACAGATAAGTACTGCAAGCTGAGACTGACTGCTGGCCTGAACATTTTTTCTGCCAAAAAGCTGTGTCTATGGGAATTTTTTTAATATTAAATATAAAAATTTTAAGAAAAAAATGCCTTCTGTTTAGTATTTTTAGTTAGAAAAAAATAATAGCTTTAGCATATTGATTTATTACAAAATTGCTAAAATAAAAAAACTTCTCCCTGTCTTTAATGAGAGTGAAGCATGTGAATAATTCTTCCCTTTTTTTCCCCCAAAAACCTAACAGAGGGATTTTTTGCCTTGCTGGAGAAGAAAGTTAAATATCTGAGAGTTCCCTGTGTCTACTCTGAGAGTGTGGTACAGCAGGACAGCCGGAGCCCGCAGGGCGGGGGGCTACCTGCCCCAGCCGCAGCAGCGCTCCCACCCAGCACCCAAACGTGCCACTGAGGGGAACCCTGTGCTTTCAGCTTTCTGAGGCTATTTGGTCACATACCACTTTACCCAGGTTTGGGAGAACACTGGCAAGCACAACTGGCTAGAGGAAGGAATCAGTTTTACAGAGGGCAGACAGGATTTTAATCCAAGTGTGTCTCGCTGACTTTTCTTCTGCCTCCCCTTCAGTCTACTCCTCTCTGCTTGTTTTCGGTTTGCTTTTCCCTAAACTTACTTCTTTCTGTCAAAACTTCCCTAAAATGCCTCCAATTCAGTAACCATTGTACTGTTCGCTGCTTTGGCAAGCCACTCTCTCCTTTTTCTTTGTGTTTATTTAAAAAGTATGGTGAGGGGCTGCTTCTGGCCTGTCCATCACATGTAACAAAAGTCAAATTCCTGTTTTCTTCTCATCTCTTGTCATGCAAAAGTCAATTAGAAGTGTGTCATGATTTAACCCCAGCCAGCAACTAAGTACCATGCAGCTGCTCGCTCACTCCCCACATACCAAGGCGGGGTGGAAAGCAGAATTGGAAACAGGCAAAACCCATGGGCTGAGGTAAGAATAGTTTAAGAACTGAAATAAAGTGAAAGACAATAACAGTACTAGTACTAATAATAGTAATGAAAAGGGAAATAACAACAAAAGAAAAGAAATAAAACACAAGAAAAAACTCCAAGTGATGCACAACGCAATTGCTCAACAGCCTCTGACCAATGCCCAGCCAGGCCCCAAGCAGCGATTCCTGTCCTGCAGCCAACTCCCCCCAGCTTATATACTCAGCATGACGTCCCATGATACGGAATATACCTTTGGCCGGTTCAGGTCACCTGTCCTGGCTGTGTCCCCTCCCAATTCCCCGTGCCCCCCCAGCCCTCTCCCTGGCAGGGCCTGAGAACCTGAAATGTCCTTGACAGTACAAACACTATTCAGCAACAACTAAAAACATCAGTGTGTTATCAACTTTATTCTCATACTAAATCCAAAACACAGCACTGTAACAACTAGTAGGAAGAAAATTAACTCTATCTCAGCCAAAACTAGGACAGTATCCAACCCTAATTCTATACCATTTACATCATGCCTGGGTCTCAGTTTCCAATATGCCATCACCTTCCTGTCTTTTGATATTGGTATACACACACAGGTATCGTTCCCTTAGTCTGTGGGCCATCCCTCTGAAATGTCTGTTGAGTTCCTTTAGTCCACAACTTTGGCTCCATCTGCCGTAAGTCTTTCAGGGCAGGAAAGATGGTGTGTGGTATTGGGTGAAGCCAGTTCTGATTCCATCACCACTGCACTTTGGTGGTTTCATTAACATTCATTCTTCATTAATGTGGCAATTGGACAGGAGGTGGGCTCAGATTCACTGATCTGGAGTGGCACAGACGCAATGAGGTGTGCAGTGCAGTGATGGGCATATAGCCACCATAGTAGTGATAATATACAGTGTTATGTAGCAATCAGTCGACATCATACAATTTAATTCATTCGCTATTCTCACCCAAAATCAAATCCCCTTGAGGTACACATCCTCCTGTGTTACCCACCAAGTGTACCCAGGGCCCTGAGCAAAAGCAATTCCATGGATAGATTTGCCTTTGCCTAAGGCAAGACTAACCCAAACTGCTTTCCCTAATATACTTTTTATGTGCACCACTGGAACTTTATCCCCTTCCACAGTATGTAAAAGTCTCGATTGGGTAGGGCCTTCACAACCAGGTTCTCCACCCGGGCAGCAATATCTTACCACAATGCGGGAGCCCAGATTGATTTACCTCTGTACTGCCAGTTGCTGTGCGTCCATTGCTGCAACCACCCCCACAAGGCATTTGCCACCATCCATGGGTCAGTCCAGAGGTAAAGTATTTGCCATTTTTCTCTTTCAGCAATGTCCAAAGCCAGCTGGATAGCTTTCACCTCTGCCAACTGACTCAATTCACCTTCACCTTCTCCTTCAGCAGTTTCTGCAACTTGTCGTAGAGGACTCCACACAGCTGCCTTCCACCTTTGATGCTTTCCTACAATATGGCAGGACAGATCAGCAAACAAGGCACATTGCTTATTGTCTGCTGATTTGTTAGACCATGGGGTTCTTCAGCACACATCACTTCCTCCTCCAGTGACATTCCAAAATCTTTGCCTTCTGGGCAGTCTATGATCACTTCCAAGGTTCCTGGATGACTGGGATTTCCTGTTGGCGATGGTGGTGTGATCAGTGTGACCCACTTACTCCATGTAGCATCAGTTGCATGATGCGCAGAGGAGATCTTCCCTTTAAACGCCAGCCCAGCACTGGTAGCTGGGCTGCCAGGAAGAGCTGTGTCTCCGTACCAATCTCTCACGAAGCAGCTCGAGCCCCTTTATAAGCTGCCAGTATCTCTTTTTCAGTTGGAGTATAGCGGGTCTCAGATCTTCTGTATCTCCAAATCCAAAACCCAAGGGGTCAACCTCAAGTGCCCCCTGGTGCTTTCTCCCAGAGATTCCAGGTAGGGCCATTGTTCTTGGCTGTGGTGTAGAGCACATTTTTTGCATCTTGCCCTGCCCAGACTGGCCCAATTGCTACTGCATGAACTGTGTCCTGTTTAAATTGCTCCGAGACTTGTTGCTGCTCAGGGCCCCGTGTGAAATCCCTTGCCGGAGAGGACTTACAGTCAGGCTGTGGTTTGGAATGTGCATTCCCCAAAAACCCACAACACCTAAGAAAGCCTGTGTTTCTTACTAGTTGGTGGAGACATAGCTGGTATTTTGTTGGTCGCATCCATTGGGATTTGATGACATCTCTCTTGCCATTTTATTCCTAAAATCTGGATTTCCTGTGCAGATCCCTTGGCTTACCTTTGTTTACAGCAAAACCGGTTTTCAGAAGGATTTGAACTATTGTCTTCCCTTTCTCAAAAAAAATTTCTGCTGTATTGCCCCCCATGGTGATATCATCAACACATTGCAGGTCTTCCAGAGCTTCATCCAGTTCTAGTGCAGCCTGGATCAGTCCATGGCAAATGGTAGGGCTGTGTTTCCAAGCCGGGGCAGTTGATTCCAGGTGTACTGGACACCCCTCCAAGTGAAAGCAAACTGTGGCCTGCACTCTGCTGCCAAAGGGGCTGAGAAAACGCATTAGCAACATCAGTGGTGGCATACCACTTGGCTGCTTTTGACTCCAGCTCATATTGAAGTTCTAGCATGTCCGGTATGGCAGTGCTCAGCAGCAGCGTGACTTCATTCTGGCCACGATAGTCTACTGTTAGTCTCCACTCTCCATTAGACTTCTGCACTGGCCATATGGTGCTGATAAAGGGTGAGCAGGCCCTGCTGATCACTCCCTACTCTCCAGTTGATGAATCAGCATATGGATGGGAACCGGGGAGTCTCAGCTGGTGTGATATTGCTACTGGTAAACCGTTGTTCTAGTGATCAGCCCTTACTGTTCTTCAACCTTCAGCAACCCCACAACAGAAGGGTCCTCTAAGAGACCAATCAAGGTAGACAGCTGCTTAATTTCCTCCAACTCGAGGCTGCTACACCAAAAGCCCACCAGGACCCTTCTGGGTCCTTGAAATACCGTCTCCTGAGATAGTCTGTGCCAAAGATGCACGGAGCCTCTGGGCCAGTCACAGCGGGGTGCTTTTGCTACTCATTCCCAGTCAAGCTTATTTCAGCCTCCCATACAGTTAGCTGTTGGGATCCCCCTGCCACTCCAGAAATACACATGGGTTCTGCCCCTTCACAGCTTGATGGCATTAGGGTACACTGTGCACTAGTGTCTGCTAAAGCCTCATACTGCTGTGGGTCTGATGTGCCAGGCCATCACATCCACACAGTCTAGTAAACCCGGTTGTCCCTCTCCTTCATCTGGCTGGAGGCAGGCTCCTCTAGTCCTGGTCATAAGATTCTCCACCTCTTGTAAAAATGGATAGGAATTTCTTTCTGTAGGATCCGGAATAAGATCAGATTTTCCACTCTGTCTGGGAAACTGGCCACTGGAGACTGGGGCAGCAACCTTCCTGGAAGAACCTCCATTTGTGATTGTTTTTCCTTGTGATTCACATGCCCTGTGCCTCTAGGGTCAAGGTGGACTTTCCATCCCACTTCCTCATGTCTTTTCTGTGGTCCCACAGGTAAAACCACAAGGTACCCTGTAGTGTGTGCCTTCTATATCCTCTCTTTTGAGCAAAAGGAATCACTGTTAATAGCTGAGATGCAGATCTGTAGAGATGGGGGGTAGGATCTATCCTCGACAAGTTGCTGGATCAGTTTTTTCACAGCCAAGATGAGAGAGGAAGAGAGACTGTCTTCATATTCCCAGAGTTGGTGAGCCACTTCATCCACCATTGGTGCTGCTTGGTCTCTCCAGCTCATTACTGCCAATGAGTTGGCATACGATTATGGTGCGCTCCTTACAAATTTACACCATGTGGGTTGTATGCATTGGATTTCATTTGGATTCTGAAGGTAACTGCATGTGGTTTGGGTTGTAATAACTAATCTCTAGCATGGCTAATTCCCTCAAGTACTGGATACCTCTCTCTATTGTGGTCCAGTTTCCTGGGCAACATGTAACACTTTCCTCAAAGGGAAACCTTTCCTTCCCACTTGACTGAGTTGCCTGTAGAGGGTGAGGGCTTGAGTCCCTATTCCAATCACCTTGTCAGTACTCCCTTCCCTAGAAAATGATCCCAGCTGCTTGGCTTCCCCGCCCCCCACCCCCTCTAACTGCAGACTATTAGCCCCATTATCCCAGCATTGGAGCAGCCAGGTGATAATGTGCTCACATGGACAATGGCCAAAATCTTTTCACATATCCTGCAGCTCACTCAGGGATAGGGATCGAGTGGTTACCTCTTGTGCTAACTCTTCCTGCTGTTCCTGTGATGACCCTGCTTCGTCTTCCTTTACTAAACAAGCTGCCTTTTGTGTCCGTTTCTTCTTGTGTATAGGGGCAACTGATACCAGCACGGGTTGGTCCTCTGTGTCACCTATCGCCAGGGTCTGAGTAGCCTCAGTGCCCATTGTGGGAGTCAGAGTAGTTGCCTAACCTTAAACAAGATCTGAACCACATTCAGCATTCCTAGCAACAGGACCAGGACCAGGAATAGACATTCCAAGGATATTAAAACTTTCAAAGTTCTCAAATGCTTCTGTAATTAGCCTGGAAGAGAAGAGGAAGATGTAGGAAGATGTATTCCCCATAGGTTGGCTCTCTCTGAGGAGAAAAGGCAAAAGGTGTAATTATTAATACTTCCCAATAGATGGTTCCCGAAGTACAGAGGTGATGGCAGTGCTGAGTACACAGACCAGACTAGTTTCACGACCAGCCATTCTATTGTATCACAAGCCAGTATTACAAAGCACAACAAAACAAAAACCTTAGCCCAGGCCCCAAAGGCAATAAATACCAAAAGAGCAAACACATGGTGCAAGTAAGGTGTTACACAGCATAACCCTGAGAGCAAAAATATTGACAATGTGACCAGTGACTATGAAACCAATACCATGAATGGTTATAACCAATTTGTTTTAACACACTCTGATCAGATCTGTCATTATCTCAACCCTTCAAGCCTCACACTGGGCACCAGAAAGGGCTGTTGTGGTTTGACCCCAGCCAGCAACAAAGTACTCTGCAGCTACTTGCTCACTTCTCTCCAACCTACCAGGAATCAAAAAAGGGAAAACCCATGGACTGAGATAAGAACAGTTTAAGAATTGAAATAAAGTTAAAACCAAAATAAAAATAAATAAAATGTAATGAAGAGGAGAAGGAGAGGAATAAAATCCAAGGGAATAAATCAAGTGATACACAACCCAGTTGCTCACTGCCAACTGACTGACACCCAGCCAGTCCCTGAGCAGCGACCAGTGGCTCCTGGTGAAATACCCCCAGTTTATATACTGAGCATGATGTTCTGTGGTATGGAATATCCCTTTGGCTACTTTGGGTCAACTATCCTGGCTATGCTCCCTCCCAGCTGCTTTAGGCTAATTCTAAAACCAATTTTAATCAATGTAGATGTAATTTACCATGTATATGCCTCTAACATTCCCTTGTCAGTTGTACCCTTTATTACAATCAAAGAAGTGCTTCACCATAGTTCCTTATTTTTGCACACATCACTATTTTTAAATAATATGGTTATCCTCTAAATATGTATTACAAATACAATTCTTGCAGAAAACAAATCCACTCGCATCTCTAAGATCTAACCTGTGAAAATACTAAGTTTAACCTTGCTTAAGTTTTCAGGTCTTGAAGTTCTTGCTTGTAATTATTGCAAAACACTATGGTGTTCAAGAAGGAAGATGAGGAGAATCATTCTGTTTATACATTGAAAGAGAGTCAGAAGATGATCTATTGAGAACAGAGGCAAGAGAGCCAGCAAAAGTACAAATCCCTTTACAAGTATGGCTGACAGCATCGGATACAGTTAGCAGCTCAGGAAATAAAGCTTTGGCTAGGAAACAAAAATAAAAGGCTTGGAAATTGTTTGGAAAAGTAGGTTATCGGGGACTGAAGCTAAATTTTTTGAAAATTCAGAATGGAAACAAGTTAATACACTTCCGGTAGAGACAAATTGGGCACCAACATTTATTTAGGGTGGCAAGAAATGAACTAAAGGGGAGTGAGGATGAAATACTAACGAAGGAATCAAGAATGCTTTCAACAAGATCCAGCCAAACAGCCAAACCCCAGGAGAGAACATATCATAAACATCAATATATGCAGCAGGGAGGAAGGAATCATGCAGGGGAAGGAAAGATAGGTTGGGAAAGTTACTTTTGTCAGATTTCTATGCAATAAATTTGCAAGAATCTTTGCAGAGACAGATGAAGTCTGAGGGGAGGAGAAGTTTTGAGATGTTACCTGTAGATCACCGTCTGACCACCAAATTAGAAATGTTGTTATTAAATAAATAGAAATGTGAGAAAACAATGTGACATTGGAAAAGTGTTGCCTGTGGTTGCTATAGAACCACACAGTAGTTTATTATTTGAATAATTTCATTTTCAGTTTCCCTGAAAATATTAGCACATTTAACCTCCAAATTACCAAATACTTACAGAAAGAGATGGAAGTTGTAAAAGAGAACTTGAATTGAAAATGACCTTGCTGTCTTCTGCATAGAGATATGACATGATCCTAGGACAAATCTACAATTTCCCAAATACAGCTGCTGCTTCGTGTCGTAATTTCCACCATTTTTTGCCTGCATTAAAATCAAAGTTAAAGTCAGCTTGAAGATAGAAGCACTGTATCTATCTCTCATCTCAAATTTATGCAATATTCTTAGAAAGGAAATTCCCAAACCCTGATCTATCTACTTCAGATTTTGCTGTTTCTTCTGCCCCTCAGGAAAGCAGTCTGACTGCCACGTCCTGTGGGACAACAAGGAGGTAGGACTAGGGCTTATTTTCATAGATATAATTCCTTCTTATCAAAAACTGGCAACGTGATGTCTTTCTTCTATCATTTCTGTCATCATCTGAGAGTATTTCACAAGGGCATTAAAGTAAGTACTGTTTCCCAAGTCTCTAGCAATATTGGCAAAAGTCATACTAGCAATTAGTAAAATGTTAAAGTTGCATTCAATTCACCAATTTTAATGTAAAAAATTAATAATTGGTAAAAATTAAGAATAAAATCCTAATTTTAAATACATATTCATATTTTTATCATGTTGGAATGATGTTCAGATTTTATGTATTCTGAGGTGTAAAGTTTTTGGCTGTTGTATCAAAGTGAGCATGTGAATTCTACACACAGAAGATGACAATGGGAAAAGAATGGGCCAAATTTATCCCTTCTTATATCTTCACAGGCCTATGAGATGCACAGAGGGTTAGTGCAGTTCCCCGCAACCAAAAAGATCTGCTTGCAGTATTGGAGCCAGCTAGAGCTGGTTTTGTAGGTGGAGGCTTAGATTTGATCAGCTGTCAAAAGCAACGAGTAGAAAGTACTGCAACTAAAATAACGTCACATGCGTTATTTCACGAGTCCCTATACATCATTGAAGGAGGGCAAAATGGCTTCCTTTCTCTTTAGGCTAGATTTCAAACAGCAAAACCAAGAAATTTCCCCACAAATGCCCTCTCTACCTTATTTGGTTTTACTTGGATGAACTACCTATGTGATGCAGAAAGTGAAAATTATTTTACTTTCTTTTTATGAAACAAGTTTGATTTAAAGTCAATCATTGCTGTGATACAGAATTTTAGTTAAGTTAAAAGTAGAAGTTTAGTTAAGACAGGAAAAGCATTCCCCTAAATATTAGCAGAAAAGCTAAGTGTTTCAGTATCAGGCACCATTACTGAAAAGAAATTTACGGAAATTAAATGGGATAGTTTTCTCAAGTGCCCTTGCATTAATTTTTCTTACCTTGTCTATCATGAAATGTCATGTCATCCTTTTCACTACCGCTTCACCACCACAGAACAGAGGTGCATGGGATGCAGAGGAAGAGATTCTTACATTTGCTTTGGGTGGTTAGTTTCTAACAAAACAGTTTCTAATGGAAAACATTTAACAAGAATTTCATAGAGAAACATCTCATGTCCAAGATGACCTGTGACCAGAGCTCACTGTGGTGTTTAGATCCAGGATCTAAACCTTTCTTCCCACCCAGTTCAGAGCAGAAATCTGAACATGCGCATCTCACATGCAAACTCTAACCAGCAGGAGATCTGTATACAGCAGGGGAAAACAAAAGAGAAGAAGAAAAAAAAAGTATCTCTGTGTATTGCAGCCTCTCTCTACTCAGCATATCATGCCAGCATGTCTAAAAGCAAAATTCATAAAAGCCAAGCTTTCTTAATGAGGTAGACATGCTCATAAGCATATTAAACAACAGTAAGTCCAGCCTTTTGATCACAGGTGACCACAAAGTGCATGCCAATAAAATTCCCCTTTTATAGTGTGTAATAGTATGCCATTCTTTAAACTTTTCAAAGGTTTTTCAGAAGTTGGCAGCCAGAAACAAAACCAGAGGAAAAGCAGTGTACTTTTTTAACCACGAACATCCCACTGTACCTTGCTAGGCATGTACTTAAAACCAGAGCTGATTCTTTTGTCAGACACAGGCAGCGCATGGCACGCAGAAACACATTCCACATATTTCATTAGTGTCAAGGGTCTAACAGCAAAATTTTCCAAACAATTGATCTGACTTGCAGGCATGCACATGTAAGGACAGCTTGATCACTCCAAGTGTGCTACTACAAAGGTGGCCTGAGATTATATCTTCAGACATTGCTGAAAACAGCAGATAAACGGTACTAGAGCTATAGCACAAGACTGAATTTGAATGCACAGGCTATGCCACCCAGAGTCACTTATATAAAGCACAGGAAGTATTTCCCACAAACCACTTTTCAAAGCATACCTGTGTCCCAGGATCAAACAAACAAATAAAAGAAACAAAACAAGTCATGGTGGGCACTGGAGAAAGCATGAAGTGCTACTAGGGAGCTGTTTAAACAGAAATGAAATTTTGTGTGATTCACACAAAATTTCAAGAATGGAAGATCCCAATAATTGAATGTTACAGAGGTGTAAGGGACACAGCTTTCACGGACATTTCTTCCAGCTTCCGGTGTCTTCTCTTCCAGAGAAGCTACCGATGTTTTATGCCAAGAAAAAGCAGGCTTTTTGTTTCACTGAAAGAAGTGGTAGGTGAAATGGAGTGAGAAACAGCTATTTCCAGTTCCAGCACCAAGAGTACCAGTGCAATCCTACTGTCCCTTGCCCATATTCTCAGAGAAAGACCCTTGATCACAGCCATTTACAGCTTTAGTGTGGGGAGGTGACAACAAGCAAAGAAATCCAGGACATCTGAGGAGCAAAGAGTAGGTTACAGAGAAGCTAGAGAAATTTTTGAGCTGATCTTTTACTGTGAAGCAGTAATAACATTTCCACATCTCCAAGTGATTGTGCTTCTCTGCATAACAAGTGGTACAATAAAGAACAGGCAGCCAGCATGTGTCAGAGCAGAGAAATGCCTCCAGAGTTCCTGTTCACACATAGGAGATGAGGAAAAGCTTGGGTTGCACACACTAGATCCAGGAATTTAAGTTGATGCTTGTTCATGAAACAATTTGAATAATGCTTCTTTTGACATGTAGATTGCTTCTTGAAAAAGAGCTGCCATATCCTTTTTTCCCTTCTTTTCACACCACTAGAACTGGAAGAGCAATTTCATATCTGATTTTCTATTGAATTCTTTTCTTAGTTTAGTTACAGCAGGCAAAAAGATAAAGCACTGAATTATCCAACTCCTCATTGCTTATCATTTTTTCATAAGGAAAAGCTTGTTTGTCAAGCTACCTCAGTCCATTGCTTTTCTGAAGAAATGCTATCTTCTTTTAGGCTCTTTTCTTCCTCTTGTTTCTTTCTCTTAGCGTGAACAAGAGCCTGACAACAAATGTGCAGGCAAACAAGCATTTTCACAACTATATAGTAGGAAAATAGCACATTTCTCTATAAGAATATATTGAAAAATGCTATTTACAGATATACAGAATGATATGATTAATAAAAGACAACATACGTGACTTTTCAAATTTCTTTAGTAATAATGATGGGTGCTCTGTTGCTGGTTTTTGGGTTTGTTTTTGTTTTTTTCACATGAACACATGCCTCCCAAAAGCTACAAGTTTAACGTATGTCCATAAGTCACAATCAGGAGCTGAACTACTGCCCTTTGTCATCTCTAGGTGTGGAGGGTTGACCTTGGCTGACACCAGGTGCCCACCAAATTGCTCTATCACTCCCTTCCTCAGCAGAAAAGGGGGGAAGAAATAAGGTGGGAAAAAAACCCCACGAAACACCCCACCTTTATAAGTCAAGATAAAAACAGTTTAATGAAGCAACAGCAAAAGTTGCACGCACAGAAGCAAAGGAAAGCAAAAGATGTTATTCCCCACTTCCCACCAGCAGGCGATGCGCAGCCACTTCCCGGGAAGCCAGGATTCAGTACACATAGTGGTTGTTCCAGGAGACAAACATCATAAATAACGAACGCCCCCTTCCTCTTGGCTTTTATTGCTGAGCAGACGTCATATGGTATGGAATATCCCTTTGGTCACTTTGGGTCAGCTGTCCTGGCTGTGTCCCCCCACAAGGTCCTGCCCACCCCCAGCCCACTGGTGGCAGGGGGGGATGCTGGAGAGACAGCCCTGGTGCTGTGCGAGCGCTGCCCAGCAGCAGCCAAAACACGGGTGTGTTATCACCACCTCTCTGGGTACCGGTACAAGCACAGCACGGCGAGGGCTGCTGTGGGGCTCAGCCAGACCCAACACATTAGGGAAGAATCACTACCTGAAAGAAAGAAACAACAACAAAAAAAAATTGACAAGACAACGATTCTTAGTAAGTTGATATCCTTCTAGCTATTTCAGCAAGTTATCTGGAGAGACAAAGACCTGTTTGCATTAAATATAACATTTTGTGCAAACTACTGGAAAGAAACTTATGTTAGAAGTCTGTATGCATTGTATGATGTCCAACCTATAGAAACAGAAGGGAAAGGAAAAAAAAACACCTTATAAACAATCAAGAAGTTCAAGGCTGCATTTTTGAAACATCCGATGGAAAACACTGTTAGATTGCTTAAGAATCTGGCTAGTCTATAATTTTTTAAGGTTTTTTTCCTTATATTATTTGCAACTATAAAATGAAAAGCTGTAGATGAGGGTTTTTGCAAGAAACTAGATGAGTTGCTGAAGTTTTAATGGCCTTAGGCTCAATTAGATTCTTTGGAAAATTATTGGGTTTATATGGTTGTTTCACACTAGCTAATCAAACTACCTGTTATCAAGGTTTAGCTAGTCACTACATATTTTTGTGCAGCTCGGGCAGCTGTGGCAGTTGTTGAAAATAGGCCAACTTCCTTTGCTTGAAAAGTCTGAAATAATAAAACCAAATTCTACCAAGTATAAGCCTCAATGTCAAGCTGTGAATTTATACTTGTGTAAAGTGAAAACAATTAGGAGCACTACTTGAACTGCCTAGGGCAATAGAGGAAGGGAAAAAAAAAATACCTAAAGCAAATAAGAAAATCCTATCAAACTCCATAAGGAAGAGACTAAAATTATTTTAGATTGTTCTTCTTACCTACGGACAAGAGTCTGTCACCATCAAGAGGCTTTCTGCACCAGAAAGCCTGTGTAGTTTTCCAGTCACGGCTGCAGGGAGCTCCTGCCATTCTGCCCCATTCCCCTATGCCTGTGGACATCCCCCTGGCCCAGCAGTCTGGCACACAGGCTTTTGCCACATATCGGAGCCACGGGCAGGACATGAGGCAGAATTTGGTATCCTCAATGCCAGCAGTGCATGCTGTTTGGCCAGCCAAGCCGAACAGGTAGCCACAGAGCTCTCAGTGCAGAATTTATGGGAATAAATAGCAGGGTCTCTCCACTGCTCAGGAGGCGAGTTTTGACAACAGGCAGAGGAACGTGGTATCTTCAGAAGTGCTGCCTTTGGCTGGTCACAAGTGGACAGGTGGAGGGATTGACAGAGCAAATACATATATTTTATTGCCGTGAGGCTTTAGAGAGGAAGAAGAAATTACCAAGTTTCTTACATTCTTCAGTGTTATAATACATTTTTGTCCGCTCTCAGCTATCAGTTCATTATTTCTGCTCCAGTGCTACCTGCCATGTTATTCAAGTACCATGCAGTACATTTGTGCTAGGTAGTTTCCTTCCTTTCTGCTATTCATATTTCCTAAGGAGAGAGTGCAATTCTTACAAGAAGTGGCATTTAATTTACAGCCCTGCCATGGGCTCCCTGTGTGACCAGAGACAAGCCACTTAACCTTTCAGTGCTTTGGTTTCCCCTTCTCTAAAAAGGGAAAACCAGCAATGCATTTCTTAGCTTTTATTCATTTTGTCTGTTTAGACTGTATACTCTTTTAAGGTGGAGGTTATCTGCACTGTTAGAGAACTGCAGTATTTATCAGTATAAAGATACCAGTTGCTCATGTAAAACAGTTCAGGTTTTTTATTTTCATAGATGAAGCTCATCACTACCTGAGCAAGTGCAAAATGTTCAAAGGCTTTTTTTAAAAAGCAAGTAAATTGCTCCACACTGCCTGTGCTTACAGATACTCTGCTGTCAGCCTCTAACAGTGGCATTTAAGCAGCGCCGTGCCTGGATTCCTGATTTCTGACAGCTGAGAATCTGAGAAGGGATTAGGGACTGCCTTGTCTCCGAGTTCCCCTGCTTTCTTGCTTGGCACATTGTTAATGTGGTTTTAATGAAGACTTGCCACTGTTATATTTGTGCTTGATGCAGTGGTGGTAATATGCAGAGTAGCCATAAGAAACACATTATTCCTTGTTTCAGCCCAGAATGTGTGACAATTTGGGAGCTTAAACAGTTAAACTGTTAGTGCTTTAATCCAGCCAGTTACTTCTGTATTACAAAGAAAGAGAAAGAAAAAAGCTCATGTACTGGCTTGCTAAGATTCCTGACTCCCCATTAACACGTCCCTATGTTCATGCACAGACCTCCCACCTTCAGCAAGAAACTTGTCACACTTTTTTTTTTTTTTTTTAGGATGGGGGGAATGGATGCATTATTCCATATTGAAACAGCATGGAAAATGGTAGAATTGCTTGATAACCTTGTGGCCATGGAAAAGCATTTGTCTTTTATACTAGAAACCATGCAGTTGTATCTACGGGCTCAAGATGCCACAGATAGTGTAGGTTTGTTCTCCCCTGTGAGCCCCTACCCCTCGAAGATAGCACAGGACAACTGTATCTGGCCTTGAAACCCATTTTGCAGAGTTCAGCAAAGCTGATTCACACTTCCTGGTAAATTCATACTAAGATCTCGGGGAAAAGGGGGACAGAAAGTGAGTGTGAGGGGCTGTGATGAAGAAATATATCTTGTTCAATTACCGGTATTCTTGAATTATTAATGGGCTTTCTAACAAAGGCTATAACATGGATGACAGGAGCATTGGCAATTAGGTATGTCACCATGATGAGAAAATACTTTTTGCCCTATTCTTAAGACAGCTGGGACTTTTTTACAGTTGAACTTTAAAAAAAGATGTCAGCCTGTACTGAACTCTTTTCCGGATTTAGGTTGTTGGGGTTTTTTTCTTCAGATCACACTCTGACTTATTCAAATTTACTAGTACAATCTCGATTTTGCACCCAAGATTATGACTTACATTTGCAGAAATAGCAAGGTTCCAAATCATATTTTAGATTTAACTCAATACTGTATATTGCTGATGGCCCTGGTTTCTAGGAAGTTAGGAGGCTGAAGGTTCATGACTCCATTCAGCAACAGAAGGCTGCCTTTGAACTGCAGGCAGGAGAAATCTTAAGAATTTCAAATCCCAGCTATATTTTTAATCAGCCAAGAGTGTTGTGTTTTTCCTTTAATTCTCTCCTCTGTCAGCTGTTACTGAGTAGCTTCTTTTGGAACCAAGCAGACCTGATTAAGTGGCAGAGGTAGAGCAGAAATTCTTGTGACATTCACATGTATTCACAAAACCCAGAGGCTTAAAGCTGGGTTTAATTCACACTTAAAAGATTTTAAATTTTATTCGTACTGGTTTATAAGTGAAAGTGGGTTTTGTATCAAGTTTGTTGTGACTCACATTTTTCAATGTAAAGCATTCATAACAAAATGTGATTTGAAACCAGCTGGACTGCAAAAAACTAAACAAAACTGCTTTAATATTAAAAAAATTCATTGAAATAAATTGTGAAAATATTTACTTGTATTTTACATAGAGGCGCCCGGTTAGATGACCTATTCAAAATTTTACCTTCTTCTTTGTTCAAAGAGCAATGATGTCACTACCATAGGAAATAGTTCAGATTTTTTTTGGATCAAAAATCATCAATATTAATAAGCATTATGGTTTGATATAGTAATAATAGTTTTACAGTTTTACATGCAAGCAGATGTTCATTATTTGCTACAAGACTGAAAAAAAAGAAAATTTTTTGTACGGTGAGATCACACACACATTCACACATGAAATATTTTCATTAAAATAAAACAACTGTTAGTGTTGGAGATGATGTAATCCTGAAATCCTGCCTCTTCAAGGCATCCTGGAAGTTGGGAACTCCCTCCTTAAGACAGAATGGATCCTTCTCTATTAGCAGGGAAAATTCGTGAGCCTGCAGCTTTCTTCTCAATGCAAACAGCGGTGTTAATGCTACGTTACTTGATGCGTAAGTCCCAAACTAGTCCTGTGGTCCATAATCACCAGAACCACAACCTAAGCCATTTGCTATCAAAACAAAACAAGGAAAATAACAAACAGAAGGCAAAGACATGTTAAACTGTTAATTTCTAAATATTTCATTGTAACCACCAATTTTCAGAGGAGAACTGTCAAGGCTAGAAGCAGCAGAGAAAAGCTGTTCATTTAGTAAAATACTATTGATGGTAAAATGCAATTATCACAAAAGCAAACTTTACTAAGGGGATAACTGTGAGTCTGTTAGAGTAAAAGGTCTCTTTAGATTTTTAATCTGACAGGC
Organism: Falco peregrinus; assembly: GCF_023634155.1. NCBI lineage: Eukaryota > Metazoa > Chordata > Aves > Falconiformes > Falconidae > Falco > Falco peregrinus. The sequence goes on along the minus strand of NC_073724.1, from coordinate 11,821,111 downwards.
TGAGAGTTCTCTGGAGAAAACAATTCTTAATAAAACCACAGAGGCAGGAGGTTCTTTTCAGCCTTGTTCTCCACTGTGCCTCTCATAACAAGCTTATAGAACAAATTACACTTACTTGTTTGCAGAAGTGAGCGCATGTGGAAGGTGAACAAAAGCCTTGCTCAGATTTCATTGGCAAACCAATGTAATCAGATTTTAGAAAATAAATCATTCTTGAATCACAGGCTGAACTACTAATCTGGATTCCAATTCTTCTTCCGACCTTTGAAAACTGTGATAACTCTTTAAATTCACTTTTAAAGATGAAGTAAAAGTAGCCAAGAGGAGTAATAAAAAACAAGTTTCATTTTGTGACCAGCTTTCTAACCCCGAGCATAGAGCTAGGATACAACTAGATATAGGAGATAACAGAAGTACCATCTCTTTAAGACCAACCACGCACATAGAGTTTCTGTCTATATTTTCCTCTTACAGTAATTTTCTCAGAAGTGTCTTTGATACCGTAAAGAAATGTATTGCTACATTTTAAAAGGGAAACACAGTCTTCAGTTTCGACATTTTTATTCAAACATGGCCGTCTCCATCTTTGCCATACTGCTTACAACACTAGAGTGCTTTATTTGCTTTATATTACTCAGTTGCCAAAAATATACTATATGCAAAATCTGGACTTTGAAAAAGATATCCTGGTGTGGGACTGGTGTACAAACATTCCTGGTCAGGGTCCTTTTATTTCCCTGTCCTCTGCATGGATACGGAGCTCTACTGAAAACAATGGGGAAACTCACACAAATGTCAAGGAGCAGAGCTGTGGATTGCAAAAGAACAAAAAATAAGGCAGATAAAAGTTAAAGATGCTTATCTGTTTTCAGCTTACTAAAAAGAATCCAAACACACCCCTTTTGGACTAGCAGAAGGTTTGGAATAACCAGAAGCAACCTGTACTGTCACTGTACACTCCACCTTCCCACAGGAGTAATTCGCTGTAAATCCCTGCTATGCATGGCAAAGTCCAGTCAGCTTTTTGAAGGTCCAAAAGGTCTTTTGAGAAAGACTTGAGATTGTTTCATCAGTTTAGTCTGTTCATTCAGGAACAGGCAGTTTGATGCTCTGAACATCCACATTCATTTCTTGCTTTCCCAGTCCACAAGGCCCAGAAGTGCTTTGAAGCAAGAAATCAGTGATGTTGCCTGTGCAGCTCATTTAAAGACCAGCCTGCTCTTGGTAAGTGACCTCAGTTCAGCAACAAATGTTTGATTAGTAAATCTGATGACATTGCTTCACATTTCTGACTTGATTCTGCTGCCTCTTTTCAGGCAAAGCTCCCACTGAAGTTAAACTGAGTTACGCTCTGCTGAAGGTGGTTGCTCTTAATTTAACAGATGTTCCTTTATCTATGGATTACTAGTTGTTTGTGGCATCTTAATCATAATTTCTGATATGATTAAGGACTCACCATTTTCTAAGTTTTATAGCCATAACACCGTATAGATTTTTAAGCAAACCCCATTGATTTCAGTAGGAAGATCTACCTTTAAAAGAAGAAGAAAAGAAAAAAAAGAGACAAAAAGAAAAAAAATAATAAAATAATCAATAGCATATTACGGCCCTCTAAGGGGAAAACAGCGCAGGAGAAACAATTTGAAGATGTTTCAGGCATTACAAAGGGATTTTGTTTCAAAACATGAGGAAATAAGACTACTGCATTGTCTGAACTTTCTTATTGATTTCCAGGCACAAACAATGTATAAAGAACAAATATACAATGTTCATATCTGTCTGAGGGAAAGATAACAAAATCTGCTGAAGCTATGGTGCTAACCATGTCCAGTGCACAACTATAACAACAGCTGTATGGTGGTGAGCTTTTCAAGGGCAGAGACTGACTGTAGTTTCCTCCAGATCGGTTATTTCACAGCTAAACTTGGACAGAGAAAAAATATCTTCCTTCTAACCCATTGGCATGGTATAACCCCAGCCGGCAACCCAGCCTCCCACAGCCGCTGGCTCACTCCCCCTCACCCAGAGGGATGGAGAGGAGAATCGGAAAGGGATGTAAAACTCGAGGGTTGAGATAAGAGCAATTTAATAGGTAAAGCAAAAGCTGCACATGCGAGCAAAGCAGAACAAGGGATTCATTCCCCACTTCCCACAGGCAGGCAGGTGTCCAGCCATCCCCAGGAGAGCAGGGATCCAGCATGCATAATGGTTACCTGGGAAGGCAAACACCATAATGTCGGAAGTTCACCCCTTCCTCCTTCTCCTTCTTCCCCTGGCTTATATACTGAGCATGACATCCCATGGTATGGAATATCCCTTTGGCCAGTTCGGGTCAGCTGTCCTGGCTGTGTCCCTTCCCAGTTTCCCATGCCTGCCTGCCCCCCCCCCCCCCCCCCCCCCCCAGCCCTCTCCCTGGCAGGGCCTGAGAACCTGAGAAGTCCTTGACTCAGTATGAACATCACCCAGCACCAACCAACCCCATCCGTGTGCCATCAGCATTGCTCTCACACCACACCCAAAACACAGCCCTGCTCCAGCTACTGAGAAGAAAGTTAACTCCATCCCAGCCAAAACCAGGACAACCATAGTCACTGGGATTTTAAATTTTGTTGTGTTTTTGCCTTTTTTCTTTTAAAATAAAATTAAAATTCTATTAGAGCACAAAATTTAGGTCTAGAATACAAGTTTTTACCAAAATAGGAAAAAATAATAACATAGACAAAGGAGAAAAGAAAAAACAAGTACTTCAATGAAAAAAAAAAAAAAATGTGAAAAATCCTTGCGTGCTCTTCCTGCAATTCCATCTCTTGTTGGTCCTGTGAGGGCATTGTAGTGAGGAGCTAAAAGACTCCAGCAGACTGGTTCTCTTCTCCAACAGCATCCCTGAACCTCTCTCAAAGCTGAACAAAACTTTATGGTGCATTAGCCTGTCAAATAAAATCTCTAATATAAACTCTTCAATTCGTTGTCCGTGTGGTGTTTAGCTCCACTACAAAATAACTGTCCTCATTGGGCTCTTCTTCACGTTAGTGCAGGTAATTTATTGTGATCACTAGCGCTGTAAAACTATCGGAGCCAAATGGATGATCGCTATCTATCCCACCTAGGAATAGTAGACTCATATCTAACCAAGTGCGGAGAACAAGGAAAGGCAGCCTGGTCCACCTGCAGCCAGCCGTGCATGCTGTATCAAATAGCAGTTAGACTGATTAGCAAGCCCCTATTAATACTTTCTTCCGTTTGCTGCTATTTCCACTCTAACAAAGACTCCAAGGGGGGTGCACTAGACACGCAAGTCCTGCTTCGCAGTCTACGGCCTGAATAAGCACATTTAATCCCTTGCGTACAGACTGAGCTCAAGGCTGTCAAATTAGAGCTGCATCTCTAAGTTTGAAAATTCCAGTTGTTAGTGTCTGAAATGAAGAATTTAGGTCTCTAGATGGGACTATAATAGGCATGCTTTCGGTATATTGACATAGGTAGGTAGGTGTGTAACACGCTAAGCAGCAGGGTACATGTTACCTCTGACAATGTCAAACAGGATTAGTCTCTTCACTTCCCTTTCTTTATTTGTGCTTAGATAGAAGATATTTGATCATCCTTCCTTAGGAAGATCAAATTCCCATTCAAATTACAGCAAGAGAGGACAGATGTATTCCTTTCATGTCCTGGTGTGGTAGTAGCAGTCAGAACTTTGGAGGAAAAGATTTTTGTCCTTGAAGAGTTTTCCAAGGAACTTGTATCTTTGCTCCCCCCACCTCACCCCTGCAATCAACTGCAAAAAAACCCCCCAAAACCAAACAACAACAACAACAACAAAAACCCTTAAAATTGTGTAAATTGCAGAAAGGAAATAAAAAACCCCAACAAACAAAAATAAAGCTATTAGACGTTTGGCAGATTTGGGTTGGGTTTTGTTTGGGTTTTTTTTTTTTTTCTTTTAATTCATGTTGGGTTTGCCAACAAGTCAAGAAATAACTTTTTTTTTAATCCAAAAATGTAGTGAAACAAGAAATGAATCTAAATTAATAACTGATTGCTCAAAATGAGAGCTCTGTGCAATCCATTCCACCCTATGAAAATACTTGAGCACCCCTGTGCGTCCCTGTGATGATTTCTCTCTCTGTCCCAAGAGAGCGAATCACTGCATTCAGTGTGGCACTTTCTCCCCCTTCTAACCAGCCGCTGTGACTCTCCTACCTGCCCAGCAAGGGCACACACACACACACCACCCCCCACCTCCCCCACACATTTCCATGGGACAGCTTTCCTAAGAAAACATACAACACCCAAAATGGAAGAGAAATTACTTTTCTAGCACAATGGTGATGAAGCTACCTTTACAGACTTTCTTCAAATGCTATATGCTGACTATTCAAGGAGAAAAATAAAAATGATTGAGATGTTATTTTGTCTCAAAGCGAGGCTGAAAATGCAGTAACATCTCCAATAAAAGTCTCAAGGGGATTTTCAGCTTGCAGTTCTAGCACATATTCATGATCAATGAATAATCCATGGATTCCACGGTCTGTACAAATTCATGCACATGCTATCTCAGACTGCTCAAAAAAATAAAGAAGCTGTCACAATCTGTTAGCTTACAGATGAGCTTTTGAATGAGCTTTTAATGACAGATATACACAACAGATTATAATCGTTCCAAAAATGAAGGTTAGTCAGATAAGTAAAGGGAATTCACACAATACACATTTTAAGACTCTTGCATCAGTTTTGCATTTATCTGAGAGACTCAAAGGGCTCCAACAGAGCAATTATGTCAATCCAGAAACATAGCACATTTCAGAACAATACTGTTCTAGGAAAAAACACATGCAAATATTCAGAACATTCCTCACACCACAAGAACCCAATTCAGAATTGAAACCAAAGCTGTCTCTCAAATACATTGCACCCAGAGACTGGCCCTTCCTGCTGCTCTGAGAGCAGCTGAAGACCAATTATCATGTGTGATCCTAGGGAAAGAGGAAACCTTTTTTTTGGTTTTGTTATTCAAACCAGAATTCCTCTGGAACTGTGGTTGTAAAGTGACCCCTTGAATTTCTTTAAATTTCAAATGCACCTCCTTCATTGAGTAGTTGTGTTTAGTATTTAATAAGAGGAAAAAAAGGTGATTCCAGTTTTAAAAATATTCCTGGTATAGGTGGTGAATTTCAAAGCACTCTACTTATTTCTGCTGTTATCTCAGAGTGTGAATGTCACAGAATAATTCTGCTGTTCTTTTTCCATGTTGTTTCTTGAGTTAAAAAGCCCTGACCACTATACATGCAATTCTTCTGCTTTCAGGTTTACATAATTTATACAGGTTTGTCTGCCGCCTTCATACCCAGCTGTTTACTTCTGAAATATTAAAGTAATATAAGCAACTTTTAGGCATACTTTATACTTAAAACGGTATCATACGACACACAAAGTCCTTCTGTTGTCAAAAAATTACAAATCATGGGCCAGCTTTTTTTCTTATTTCGGTTTGGGTCTAAGCTAAAGTACCCTGGCATATATTCTGTTGTATTGCTTGCATTTGAATATCACAGAGAAGCATTAATAAATGTCTCTGTAATCATACAATATGATCTAACTGAAAGAAAGATCATATAAGCTATTGTCAGAAGCAAAGGACTGGTTAGTGAGGCACGATAAAACAAACAAAAGAGACAGCAAATGAATCAGAAGAGTTACCCCATCATATAGTGCCTGTCACTGAACTAAGGTTACACAGCAACAACAAAACTATCTTCAAATAATCCACCTAGGTAACATCATTGATTCCTCAGTTCAAAAAGATGCTGCTCTTTGGGGACTAGATATAAATGCTGGTGTTCAGAGCATCAAAACTGTTTGCTTCAGAAAAGAGCACTCAGGTGGATGAAACAATTCTGACCTTCCCAAAAGACCTTTTGGCCTGTTAAGAAGCTGGATGGTATTTGCTTGGGCAGCACAGGATCTGCAGAGTAGGGTCCCTTGGGGCTGAAACAGTGGAAGCTTTTGACCGTGGCTGTGGGGCTGGCCACCTGGGTGCATGGAGGATAAGGCAGCTCTGCAGTGGAGGAAGCGACTTGGCACCGAAGGCAGACAAGGCAACAAAGAGGTGTCTGCAACAAGAAAAAGAGAATACATAAAAATAAGTCACACTTCCAAGGGAGCGCTGGCATCCCTCTTGCTCTTTCTGGCTTCTGGATGTTTTAAAGAGGGTCTGGCAGAAGCATGCTAGATGTGGGGTTTACTCTCCTCTACATGATTTGATAGATTTTCCTAGAATGCAAATAGCCATAAATAACAAGCAGAGCTTACCGTTCTTGGGCTTCACATGATAATCCCTCCAACTCTTTTGAAAGACAGCATAGTGCTGCACAAGTTGATCACCCGAGTAGATCTTTTTGCTGTTTCTTATAGGAGAGGGAGGAGTCCGTGTCAGTTTGGTTCTCTGGAGTTCAAAATAACTCAGAAGAGAAAGTCAAAAGCAGGTGCTGACTTACACAACAGCCTGTTCCTTGCCTTTTTTGCTGGTTATTTGTTTTATAATTTATGCCTGTGTACCTGCTAACTAGGAAAAAATACAACCAAATATTACAAAGTTGGTGAAGAACTGAGCCCTAAATAAACAATACATCTATAGTCAAAGTCTAAAAAAGAAGCACCTCAACAATTTAAACATCAGTATGTATCAATAACTTGTAACAGATGGAAACAGATGACTTTCCATACAGAGACTCCTATAGTAAGAATCATATTAATTTTTAATGGCTTCATTCCCCTTCCCTGGGTGTACGCATTGTCGTGCATATACACAGTGTAGCTAGGTGGTATAAACATTTTAAGGTATGAAGGGCATTTATTTTTATTCTGCACTGGTACTGAGATGGAATAAACATCTCATAGACAAATGACAATTATTTTTATGATGAAAGGGAGAAGGGGCAGAAAAAAATAAAGTTAACTATTTTTCTTCAGAAGGAAAGAAGTTTCCACCTGGGGCAACCATGTTCCCTGGCACAAAAGAACAATGAGTATTAATATTATTCTGAAATAGCATCCAGACCTTATTATGGCATAGCTTCATTTTCTAATAGGAAAGGATTGCACTCTGAGTCTGCAAAGCTGCACATGAAATTAGCTTATTATTTTAAAACAAGTTTTAAAAGAAATGAAGAATATTGCACATTTTCAAATGTTAGCTATGTCTTAAAAGAGAGAGACTACATAGAACTACCTTTGGGTACAGTTGCTGTGGTAAGGCTAATTTCTCACAATCACATAGTAACATGCAAACCCCTGGGGATACCAATTCTATTATATTTTATTGTTCCTGAGTTCAGTGAAATTCTTTAAAGAGACCAATTTACCAATCAAGTTAACAGTGATTCTGAAAATGTAGTAGTCTGTATTCTTTGTTAAGCATACATTTGCTGACTAAACAAATGAATCTTGTTTATTTCGATAATAGCTCTGATGCTATATTTGTCTGCAAGTCTATTGCATGATTTGCTGCCACAAAGAAATAGGAGTTTTGGCAATGAACAAGATCCAGCTGCAGAATGGAGCCTTAATTTCACAGAACCCACCTGATCACACCCATAAAATGGTTATATTCTGCTGTTCTTTATTAACAATGCTGAACATTTAAGTCCATTAAGATGCATTTCATTACCTCTGCCAAATGCAAATGACTTTCAACCTTTTCAGAGCAGTAAGATTTATCATACAGTTTGAAGAGTGATTGTACCTTCTTTCTTATACAAACAGGATTTGTTTTCATGAGTACATTCCCAGCAATTTAGTAGCTATAATTCAGTGGGCTTGATATACTTCTGTAAATATTTGTGAAGTAATTTGAGTAACAGCCCCGGCGCATCTACTTTGATTTACTGAAAGATACTTGCAGGAGTGCTGCCACGAATCACATCGTAGTTAACATTGTTAACCAGTGAAGCGATTATACAGTTAAAATATCATACAGTGCAGAGAGTAACTCAGTCTATATCTCCTGTTACGAATAAGGATGTTGGACGTTGTTTTATGATAGGATGTGGGATAAGAGTTATGGCAAGAGGTAATTTTTATGAGCATATTTTCATCCCCAATCTTCAAAGATTATACATGACAGAAAAAAGGTTATAATGTTAATAAACTTAGTGCAAACATATGAATGTACACTAGCATATGTAGATCAGAAAGGAAACTAAAGTTCCAATCCAACTTCAGAATGCATATAAAGGTAAAGTAGGACTTTAGCCTTAGAGGGTTTTTTCTCCATTTGAGTGGAAAATAGTCTGTGCTATTAAGGCATCAAAACGTCCCTCAAATCACAACGACATAATACAATCACTTCCTCTTCTATTCATCACCTTCTGTTCCTTGCACCTACCACCACCCTGATATTATGGCAAACACAATGGTACAGTCACTGCTTCTTCCATCCATCACTCTGTTCCTTGACCCTCCCTTCATTACAACAAATTAAGAACAACTCTAGTAAGTACAGCTGGTAGGGGAAGCCCATATGCAGTAGGACCACCCCACTACACCAGTAATTACTGTATAGAGATGAAGACAAAATGGCTCCTCAGGTCCAAGCACTGATGAAGATGTCCCCCAGTCACTGGCAGGACTGCAGAGTAGCAAATTAATCCAAAGTAATACAACAATAAAGTATAAAAATAGATTATGGCATTGATCCCATGGTTCAGTGTTTATTTTTTCCACTTCCAGGTGCCCCAAATTATCCCAAGCCTTTAATAACAGTCCCCCCAAAAGGAAATTCTTTTGACATAGAAATATTGCCCAGAACTAGAGTGCCTAAGTACACAACTTTCCAAACCACACGTTTTTATTTATGTCAGCCTCCGATCTGAACATAGGTGAAGATTCTGCAAGCAGGCAGGCTTTTAAAATGCGCAAGGTTGTGCCTATATCAGAAAAGGCTCCTTCTGACTTAAAAGCCTCTCTGCTTGGATATGAAACAGTAATCTGAAGATACTTGGAGGTATTTCTACGCAACAGCCTACAGAAGCTTAGTCCATTTGTTTTCCTTGCACCCTAAAAGAAATATGCTTTCCAAGCCTGGAGGACAGGCTGTGTAATGTCATCCCTATAACTCTGAAACGCTGCTCTAAGGTTCAAGCATGGGAATTATTTGAAGCTAATTGGAAGAAGGAAAGATGCATTGGGTAATAAAATGAACTTAGAGCAATATATGAGCACCAGGAAGACTGTAATTACTCAGCACTGCTTTGAGAAAAATCTCTGCCTTCATTTTAAAATACCAACTTTCTAGAATTGTGGCAAAATTACCCCTGAAAATAAATCTGATTACCCACTTATAATATATTTCCATATTAGGAAGTCTGTAGACTTCTAAGGCATAAAAATTTAACATATAAGAGTTAGATACATTAAGAGTTAGTCAGAAATTATTTCCCTAAATGACTCCCAGCCTCAGACTACCATCCCCAAGGGAAAGACCTTTACCTTATCCTTTTCACAGTAATGAGGTCTCTGGGACAAAAGCCTATTGCTTCCTTGGGGACACAAATGGCAGCATAGACCTGTCTGGTTTTCAGGAGGGTCCAGGAGTGCCAGGGCATCCCAAAAAAAGTGAGGTCACTCCTTTTTCAGAGCTTTCACACTCACTGCCAGATCCTTCACCCTTGGTAGCTTTCTGGAAAGACAGGTAGTTACACAGGCCCGGAGCAGCGATAAATTGGACCATGGTTAGGGGCAGAGAAGGACCTCACAGACCAGCTCCAGAGCCTTCCTTGTGCTCTGTCTTTGGGCTGCAGATAAACCCATCACTTGGCAGGAAAATATCATAAGTCCACCAGAACTCACTGGAAGGAAACAACTTCTCCTTCCACTGATAGAAAAGATCTCATGTACTGCTACAATTTGATTTCCAGAGAGGTGAAGGCCCTACTGGTGTGACTTGAGTCACCAGCAGCCAGTCACTCTGCCTCTGTAAAGGTCAGTCACTACGGCTTTCTGCAAACCCAACAGCCACATCCACCAATATGATTTGAAACAGAGACTTCAAGATGTGCTTCTGATAAGCTCCAGCCAGAACATGAACATCTTTTAACTTCTGCCACTTGTGCAGTTCTGTAAATCTATATTGTTCCTTTAATTTTTTTTTAACAAATTCTGAAAATGCATGGGTAGCATTACTGCATTCTCTCACATAACCAGGCAGATTGCTTTTCAAAAGTACAGTGATTGTCAGGACAGAATAAATATGTGGTACAGAGTTATGTGTTGGTATAAGGCAAATTTGGTTAGGAAAATTGTTATTTGTTGAGGGTACAAAAACCTGTGAACTCTATCTTTGGAGAGGTGGTGAACAACACAATGATTTTTACATGCATGTAGAATCATTTAGCTCAAACACCTTCACAATTTTTAGAAGTAAACCCCACATAACCCTCTCTGCAAAGCATTCCTTTACTGGAGCAGAACACAGTAATTACCAGGTGTCCTGTGTCTGTGGCCAGTTACAGGAATAGAAATTTTGGCTAAATCTACTAAGGAAAATTAGTAGAGAATTCTACACAAGAGCTTTAATTGCCTGTCCAGCCACCTTCCTTTATGGCCTGGCTTTAACCTTAACATGAGAGTCTTTCCTAGAGTTAGTATATACCTTGCTTTCATTTTTTCTAATGACAGATGCTTCTTTGTTGCTGTGCTTATTTTCCATACTTTATATATGAAACATAAAATACAGAGCAGGTTAAACAAGAAAATAAGAAATACTCATTTTTACAATGTAATGTCTAAAGCTTTGGCCAATCCTTTTATTTTGTAAGATTCCATAACAAAATGAATTTGAGTGAAAGAATTTCAAACACTTCATTTTGCTGAAAAGAAAAATCTTACTTGCAATTTCAAAGTAGACACAGATAACATATAATGGATTTTGCCCCAGGTGCTACTTGAGGGACTACTATTCTGACTATTCAGACTATTCTGGTTTTGTAACCCTATCTGTCCATAATTTATAAATGTGTATAGTATTATTTATAATAAAATAGCCTATGGCCACTCAATATATTTAAGCACAATTTCAACTTGAATCCTATATGCACTAGACATCTAAAAAAAAAAAAAAAAAAAAAAAAAAAAGAAGGAAACAGAATGAAAATTACAAGTTCAACATCACTTCACAAGGTTTCCTAAGTCATGTAATTACATCAGAGAACACTGAGCTAAAGCTACAGTAGCTTTTATTAATTCTGTCATAGAAACACTTGACTCAAGTGGGTCCTCTACCCTGCAATCCCTTCCTACATGCTTATTATTCAAGTTCAATAACTAATTTTGCTAGAATAGTACAGGGGCTTTCAGATATCTGCTTAAAGTTGTTACACTTTTGCAGAGTAGACATCCTGTTATTATTATTTTTTTTTTGAACAAAACTCACGGACATGATCAAAGGGAAAGTTTTATACTATGCCTGCAAGGCAGATTTAAGGGTTGACTCCAGATTGATGTAATTCCCTGCGAACTCACCAACCTTTATAAAAAGGAACAGTTAAGTTTAAGTTCAGCAAAGACTTTAATTTCTACCTCACACACAATCTGAATGCAAAAAGTGCATTAGTGAAACAGTATTTTACATCGTATGGTCTTCAAAATCTGAATATAATATTTAAAAGGTACTGGTTAACCTTAGCTATAGCTTTTAAGTCTCAGCAACAGAACTGGCCAATAGGTATCAGTGCATACTGCCAGATGGAGATTTTTACATTTTTGCATAAAAACAGTGGAAAGATGCAAAGTTTTCCATGCAAACTCTTCCACATACTGGCTCCTGCATAGACATGAATGTAAAAGGTTATGAAAATACAGTGCTGGAATCCCTTAATGGAGGTCTGAGTTATTTTGCAGACTTGCAATATGCCAGGAGTACAAAGTTTCACCCTCATAAAAATGGAGCATTTCCATTCTTCCCTTCTTGAATATCATGAGGACATTTGGCTGGATTATGATCACAGTATATGAGTTGAAGTTCTGCATGCTGAAAAAACCCTAAGAATCCAAAGTAAGGTTTTGCATCTTGAAGTCTTGTACATGCATTTATTAGTATGTTAAATTATCTCTTTTTATAATCATCATAGCACTGGTCCTAAGTCTCTGGGGGGGGGATGGGGGGGGGGGGGGGGAAGCTCTTATTTGTGAATTATATATATGCCATAATATCCCTTTTCCCTCATTCCGTAATATCAAATCACCAAAATACAAACAAGTGACATACAGTATTTTATGTATATCATGTCAGATGAATGGATTAGAATCATCCTTATATTACAGCTTTAATTCTCCTGGCACACTAAACTCAGAAGCAGAACTACCTAAACCCTGTAACATCAGCTTCTATTCAAAAACATGCAAATCAGATACTGTCTTCTCAATCCAGCAAACATATCTTGCTGCCCACTTAAACAATAGCACAACTGGCACTACAATGGTGAATGTGGAGTGTCAAAACAAAGTTGTATCCTTTAAATTACATAAATATATATATTTAATTATTTGATCTTGGAAAACATCTAAAAATGTAATAGGCACCTCGATAACCTCAAGAGATACAGTTCTGCGTAGTGTGAGGAAGAGGTCTATTTGACTTAATCTGTTTTGCCGTTGACTGGATTACAACCCCCTGCAGAAATAAATAGTGTTAATGAGCTTTGGACTACATTCAGAAAGCCAGGACTTGCAAAAAAGGGAGCTACAGTTCAGCCGAACACTTCATGAGGAGGGTATAATAAAGTAGGGAACCTGAGTGTATTTGGGGGAACAGAGTGGCAGCTAATGAGCCTCTTCGGAACCAACAGCCCCAACACAACAATGCCACATGTCAGTGCTCCTGGCAGCCAGGAGGCAGCTGCACTGACCAGGGACTGGAGGAGAGGGGGGAAAGGGGAAGAAGGGAAGTAAAGAGAAATTTCCTAGTAAAGCATTCAAAAGGCAGACATGGCTATCTTGTACCTGCCTTGAATATAGGAAATATAGTTTCTAGGTTTTAGGTCACTGCCATTTGACTGTCATAGGAGAACAGAATGAAAATAATCACGCTGGACTTCTCATGGTTTTGTGGGTTTCTTTGGAGTTTGGGGTTTTTTGGTTTGGTTTGGTTTTTACATAAACCAATTAGCTCCAATCCAGTCTGATGAACTTATATGAAACAACGAATGAAACTTCTGCCTTTTCCAACTCACTTCTATCCAAGCCAGCTAGATATTTTAACCCCCAAACATTAAAGGAAACAAAGATTCAGAGCAGCCTTGATCCAATTGCTATGTCTTTTATCTTCAAAGATTTTGTATTAGGGCACCACTCAAGCTAAAAACTTACAATAACTTGCTGTACTAAAGAAAATTAGGAAGAAAAATAGGATGGCAATATAACGCAACAATCCATGGACATTCTTAATTCCTCTTAAGTCAGTGGTTGTTGTAGTTTTTTCTCATGCCATGTTCTGTTCTGTTTCTATCCACCCACTGGAGATCTGCTGTCACGAGCCACACATTCCTCTCAGGTGTGTGGTGTCTGTGGTCCACCAGTCCTGGCCATGCCAGGCGAGAAGGGCACAATGATGACACTTCATTAGCTTCTGGAGCTTTGTGTTCCCTGTCTTGCCTTCTGTCTTCAGATAGATGGTTGTGCTCTGACCGTGTCAATGCTGCTGCCCCTACTGCCATGCTGTTGCAAGATCCTGAAATGTAAAGTCATGAGTTCCCTCTGCTGCTGCTTTGTATTGCACGTGTACTTGCCAGCAAAGCTCTACCAATTCTACTTCAGCCTCGAACCCTGGTCAATCCGCATCAACAAATACCTAATTGGCAGGTCCTCAGCAAGCCAAAGAGACAGGATGGAATTTCTTCTGTCATTTAAAAGCCACTAACCTAAAATTTAATTTAGGAATGTTATCAGCATGTTATCTGAATCTGCTTTAGAAGGATTCAGCAGTACAGATCGATCTGATCCATTTCTGACCTGCCTGGACTTCATAGTTAGATAAAAGACAGACATTTTTCTCCCCAGTAAAGGACTGTACTGTCAAAGGAGTAGTAATTATGCCCTGCCACCTTCTCTGAGGGGCAGATTCAAGCCTAAGACCATGGTCTCAAGCAGCAAACCCTGCAATGTCTTCCAATTTCTCACTGGATTCCTGGGCTGAAATTATTTGTGCTTTCCTCAGCATGGCAATCTTCCCACAGCATTGTTCTCACTACAGGTCAGCCTCTTTCCACTCTCCAGGAGAGCCTACAGCTTGCTCAGCTATCTGAGCTGCAGTTTTCATAGCTTCATGGTTTACATATTTTCAAGGTGGGAGTCTCATGGAAGCTGAGGGACATGACTCTTCCCTCCATGACCCAGTACAGCCAGTGGTTAGTGAATTCATTTTCCAGTGAAGCCGTTTGAGACCAGTGGTGGAGCTAACAAGCTTACCTGTCTCAGGCTCCCACAGGAGGGGTAAAGACAGCTTTTCTGTCCCTCTCCTACCCTAAAGGATGCTAGGCTAGGTTACTGTTTTAATGAAAATGCGCCGCCACCCCCCGCCCCCACCAATGCTTTTAAAATTACAATAGCAATATACATAGGCTAGGATGATTTAAAAAAGGGTACCTGTTCCTGTTATTGATGTCCAGAACAAAGCCTCAACCAATGAAAAAAAGTGCTTGCTTTTCCTTTTTCATTAAAAACTGTGGAATAAAGAGACTGATCAATTTTATTCCTCGACAGACTTTAAAGTATGGCTGTCTAGCTTGTGGCAAAAGAGAAGCTTAGCATATGGTGATTTTTATCCCAAAGATGAGTCCTTCCCCACTGTTTGAGGATTCTTTTTTCCTTCCCCCCAAAAAACAACATTTGATAGCTAATTCCTGACTGAACTGCACACGGTTGCCTTACACCATACAGCGTGACCCAGATATGTAGCTTACTGCTTTGCAGAGCACATTCTCTTGCACTGACAGACAAATCAGTTTCTTGTGGCTGCTTAAAAATAGCTGCTATAGCTGTTGAAGAAGTTCTCTGCAAGTGCAGCCGAAACATGAAATTGTGAGAGTAATCCACCACGCTCCCAACAAGCCAAAGGACAGCCTGATGCACATGCATCCACCAACCCCCACATGCAACCCCACTGGCATAGCAACAAAGCTGAAAAATCCTCGAGGTACAGCGAGGGCAGTCAGCAGCACTAACGTGGTTAGTCAAGGGGATCTGCTTGTTTTCCTCACGCAGACATGTGAAGCACAAGTATCGCTCAACTTGGGCACTCCTCTTAACTGGGTCATCTCTGCTGTAGGCCCTAAGCTGACATAAAAGGCTTCGATCCATGCTAATGCTGTCAAAGCTGCCCCAATAATCTTGTCACTTTTCCTTAGGTGCCAGCATAACTGGGCTTGGCCAAGAGGTAACTCACCTGCTTGTGTCTATGCCGTAGCTTGTAGCTGAGGGTGCCTGTTCCATTTCACTCTTATGCCACGTTCCATTACAGGCAAGCCCTTAAGTACACCCGAATAGGTAAAAAAGGCTTGCCCAAATGATATTTTTTCCCCACGCTGAGAACATTAAAGACCAAACAATGATAAATAAGTGAGAAGAGTCTCCTTCTACCTAACCTGACTTAACACAATATTTCTTCTCAGACGTTCCCCTAAACCTTTTGGCACTGGAAGCCCTAAAATACAAGCAACAAACATTACAAAAGAGCTAGTGGTAGTAGAGTTGGCTGTAGAAACTAGTGGAGTAAGGGGATCTCAAATGTAATCCTTCACCTAGTCAATATACTGTTTCTACGGTATCTCTAAAATGAGCGCTGCCTGCTTTTGGGGTGTGGTGTGGTTTATTTTATTTGTTTGTTTCAAAAGACTGAGGAAGTCACCAGAAAATGGAAGCTGGTGATGGTGACTACCTGATTTTTGCTACCTATCCTCCTTTCTGATGTGAAAATAATAATTTTTATTTGTGCATGTTGTGTGCCATAAGGCCTATGATGGATGTCTTTAAAGGCCAATATAAGCCTCAAGTGAAAAACTTGAGCTGTGCAAGAAAACATCTTCAGAAATGTTAATTCATCCACTGGAGTAATTAGGTCAGTAAAGACTATGAGAAGGTAAACTATTCTTGCTAAGTGTTTAATCACTTGGGATGAATAGGAAGTATGTGCACATATAAACACTAATGAAAAGAGCAATTCTGTAGCGATTGATTCCCCTGAAAATATCATACTGGACTTAGACTATCTACCCATTCAATTTGATGGGTATGTTTTTTAAATTCTAGCATATTTTCCTTGAAGCCTGTCAGATCTTGAATATTCACAGTAAGTTAGTCAGGGTAGGCTAAAGGCAGTAAAAAGAAAATGAAACTCCTTTCACAAGTTAAGTTTTGTGGCACGTGCTACAGACAGGAGATCAAGTTCTTACCAGAATAATCTATTCTGACCTTAAAAACCTTTTGAACAATGTGAAAAAACTAGTATGCCTAGGTTTTTCTCCACACTGCATACTGTCCTGAATGAAATATTTTAAATGGTTCTCCAACCATTATAAGCAAGATTTTTTTTTTACCACTTGTCCACCCCAGCCATTTTAAAATAAAAAGTTAATTACAAATTAAAGTGTTTTACCCTTATTACTTCATAACACAGCAAAAAGTAAATATTCTCTCAGTTACAGCACACTAGATTACATGAAAAAGACAAAAGAAATGGAATATTTTTTCTGCTGCTTTTCATTGAAGACACCATTGTTGTTTTTTTTTTTAATTTCTTTATATCTTTACACACTGCATAATGTTATCCCCACTTTACTCTTACTAGGGAGATCAGTCAGACAAACTCATTTCCCCACGGGTACTAATTCTAGTGGCTTGTCCTCCAAATCAATAAGAAACAAGCCAGCTCTAGTCTGGAAGCCAGAGTGATGCGGAGTTCAATCCAAACTGAAATGCTGTGTTTGTCATCCAGCTTATGGCAGGGTCAGCCCTGAATTCATGCACTTGTGAAGCTTCTAGATCCCAGCTGATCGTCTCCAAGCGTGGGCTGAACGGATGCATGACTGCCTCTGTCACAGGAATACTAAATCACTGAAATTGATGCTCATGTTATACAGAGGCTGCATATTTGTAGCCTACTTCTGAGCCAGTTCTGCTTGCTGGGATTTGGCATCTTAAGATGGCCTCACAGATACTTCTTTTGGCAGCTCCAGCCTTAAGCCTCTTCTTCCCTTGCATCTCCTGTGTCTGTTATGCTCCAGTAATACCACCCATGTCAGTAATCAGTACAGTTTGTGGAAGCTGTGCAGGAAGCCTCCAATTAATTGATACTAGTATTGCAACACTGGTGCAAAGGTGGCCTTAGTGGTATTCAAGCAATAAACCAGAAAAGAGGATGAGTAATTGCTGAAATTAATTGTTGTTAAAAAAAGAGGGAGGAGCAGAGGGGACAAGAGAGTGCTTACTCCCAGAGTGCTTACTCCTGCTAAACTGCAAATACACTGTTAGCAGCTAACTTTAACCCTTTTCAGAGCTGCTCTGAACTCAATAAAAGCAGGTGCAGATCCTTTAAATGCAGGCTAATCACTTCCATGATGAGGATCATCATTTCCAGTATCATTATCAGGAGAATTAGTGGGAACATCACAGTTCCCAGCATCTTTCACTTCATTTCTGGCAGCATCCATGGCACGGTGCTGCTGAAGCTAATTCCTCAGCTAGATCAATGCAGGATGGTTATCTGCTCTCAGCTGACAGATTTACCTTTAACTTGCCACTGGAACTACCAGGCTTTTAACCAGCTGCAGATTATTTGTCTTTGAAAAAGGAACGCCAAATAAAAATACCAGCCATTTCATTCAAGATTACTCCCATATAAGATACTTAAGCTACAAGAATGTCTTTTGTTTCATATACTGCACGTACAAAATCCAAGAAGACTTATTGGGATTTTCCTACTACTTTTGATGAGCTGCCAGAACCTACACGCAGAAAGCAGAATGGGTAAATAGTAGCAGTCATTTACAGTTCTGCAAGTATCTTATACTCAATACTTAGGAACCTACAAAATATTAATAAAAGAAAACCTCAGTGTTTTACTAAATGACATCAAGTATTCCTTCAATAAAATGGTCTGTCACTTTTGACTTCAAATCAACACCTAGCTTTTAGCTAATACATGCTTCATTGGTAAGATTTAGTTGTATTTCTGTAAAAGGCAATACTTATTTAATGAAGCCTCCCAATATCTTTTTGGAATCAATAAATATACTCATTATTCTTAAGATGAAAAAACAAGGCACAGAGTTTCTGTCATAAAACATAAAAGGAGTTTATAAAATAAACTCCTTGACTTTATTAACCTATGGCATGGTTACAGGAATCCACACCACACTCACACTTGCTCTATCAATAATCCTTAAAGCTTTCTATCTTACTAACCATCGTCATGCAAATTTAGAACACTTCATAGAGGAGACAGCATTCAAAAAAATCTTCAAGACATCGGTGAAGCAAAAGACTTAGATTGGAACCACCTGCCTTTATGCTCTCCCATGACTCAGAAAATTGCCAGAGTTTTAGAAAGGCAAGAACCTCTTGAACTGAAATAGGAGTTGCTTCCATTTATATTATTCTAAATAAAGAAGAAGGGGTAGGGGGGGTGAGGGTGGAGAAAAAAAAAAAAAAAAAAAAAAAAAAAAAGAAGAAACTGCCGTGCTGCCTGGCACTGTGATAGATGGTTTACATTATAATTCATTATAGGTATGTAGCAAATCCCCAAGTCTTAAAACCTGTGACAATTCAGGTTAATCTTATCTCTGCAATTCATATCTAGTAGAAAACCTAGTAGTTGTATCAGTCACTTTAAAACAAATCTCCTTAAGAACTGATCATATTTTTATTTTTCTGCAGCTCTGGAAACGCACACTAATGGCACAACTCCATTATTACCATGAAGCTGTCATCTAATTCGTATATTCTGGTTGTTCTCCAATGCTAATCATGCCTCTAGCAAACCAGATCTCAACCTATTAGCACAGATTTTAATCATCTCTCTCTCCTTTTTCTCTCTCTTTTTATTTTTTATATTATCCCTTTTCAAGTGTTTTCTTTTTTGGTCAGACATTACATTTAAGTTGATGCAATAACATAAAACATAAAACATGAACATAAAAACCTGTATTATATCAAAGGGCAATAAATACATTTAACTTACAGATTTATTTCTTTTTTAGCCATGTGTTCTTCCCAGTCACACTCCAAGGTTTATTGTAATACATCTGGCTAAACAATCTTGTTTTATTTTTCAGCAAAAATATGGATTCTTGCTGACAGCAAAATTTTAGTGTAGAAGTATTGGAAAGTAATATCTGTTCACTACAACAAGGTCCCCTGAATCCATGCTATCAACCAGAAGCCTGTTGTGGGCCATTTGTTTTGTCTTTTTTCCCACTCTTTCTCTCTTAAGCAAGTGTAATTGGAGCAGGAGCAAAAAGGCATCCTTGAAGGACAGGTCTTGAATGGCCAGCCTTCAAAAATGTTAAGCAGTATATATTACCTGACTTATAGCATCCAAACAGTCTGCCTCAATTCCCTCTTACATGAGAAGACTGTCTGTCTCACATTTCAGTTGCATTTTGACAGCTGGAGTTTCCTTTAAGGTCTCAGAAATGAGAATATTTCCTGACCCAATACACCTGTTCCCATTAAAAAAAAAAAAAAAAAAAGAAAGAAATAATAACAATCTCAAAACACACGAGCAAGAAATTATTCTTTACTAAGACAATTCATCTTGAGCTCAGAAAATCAGACATCTTTTGAACAGAGCTGGATGTATTTCCTTTGAAGTAAGCATGAAATCTCAGCAAAATACACCGGTCCAAATTCTTATTTATCCACAGCAGGTTTTATGAGAAAGGTGTTTAAATCCCTTATGGAGCATATTGAAATGGAGGAATACATATTTAGCTGATCTGAACTATCACCACAGTAAGAGCTGAAAAGCAAAAGAACCAGTGAGCAAGCTCAGCCAGGGATGGGGTACTCACTGACTCCAATATAATTGTGGTGGCACTTCAAAGAGCAAAGACAGAAGCACAGGTGTTTAATTTAACAGAAATGAGAGTTGAAGTGATGCCTGCACTCCAGTCAACAAATCCAGTCAACAAAGTCACGAGACCAGTAGACTCTCTTCTTCATGTACCCCAGACACCCATCTGACCTTTGTAGGCACTGAAACAGATCCATAAGCCTATTTGGGCACTTACTTCCTAATGATTATTATAAAATGGGATAACTCAACTCTTTTGTCTAGCTTGTAGGTTGTTCAGAAATGGCCTGAATCATCATGCACTATCCCACACCTACTGTAACTGAACTCATTGGTGGAGGGTGACAGAAGGCCTTGACCAATGCAAAAAAAATAAGCACACTTGGTAGAACAAGCTGCAGGAGTTGCATTTGTTTGCCACAGCTGGAGTGATACTGGCCTTCCATGTTTAGCAGCACTTCAGCTCACCATACTGTAGCGATTCAGTCTTCGCTTCTTTGAGTCCATCTCTCTCTGCTTTTACCTCATCTTGACCCTTGCTTATTCTCAACCTGTTTAAGCTTTTACCCAGGAGAGGCTTAGGAACACATAAGAGAGGATGTTCCAGCAGTAGGGGGCTTCTCGGATACTTTGGTCGGAGGTGATTTATTAAAATTCAATAAGTACAAATGTTCTTCAAATAGATGCAATAGTGCCTCAGGATGTGTTATACAATAATGATTTAAGGCACGTATACATACTCATGCAACACACATATTTGCCTGTCATAGAGATAACTTTCTTCAAATCAACATAGTTGTGACAAGTTGATCATGACAACTCAAGAATCAGAGAGGAAAACAGGAAGCTCTAAAGAATGAATTATTGTCTTTCAAGTGGTTGTGTATTTTGCCTTAAAAGAAATAATATTGTAGCATAACAGATAAGCATCCTTGTGTATCTAGATCCAGAATCTTTCTCCTCAGTTACTGATATTGATCAGATGGGCTATAAAAGAAAGTGTCCACGTGTTCTTCATATGCTTGTATTATCTTCAATGCATGCTCTGCCCTGAGTTGATCAGGATCAGCAAACTTTCCTTATTATGTAAATGGTCAGTGTAGCAAAGATAAAAACTAACTATGAAGAGCATCCTGTTCATCAAACATTATGTCAGGAGAGATCATGAACCCAGAGCAACAGTGATGGATTTCTCAAAGCCTTCAGAAGCATCAACCATATAGAGTCCATGACCTGGACCAACAGAGTACAGTGGAAATAACAACAAAATGTGAACAGAAATCCAATTTGAAGTAGAAGTTGACCTGAAGGATATTAGCTGTCAGCCACTTTAAATTTAATTTCTATCTGTGTGTTCTCTTATGAGCAACTATCCTCCAGATGGGAAGCTTCGGCATAAATTTTTGTTGGGACCATTTCAAACACACTATGTATGCACTGAATCACAATAGTGTTTCAGTGAGGCAAGTGTTTAAGAACACATTTGAAATAAAAGTGAAAGCAAGATATTTTTTTGATCTAAAGAAAAAAAAGCATGACAAGAAAAAATGGCTCAGTTCATATCTGAAACTAAAAGGAAATTCACCAGCTATTAACATGAAAACGTTATGTATATTGAAAAGTCAAGTTATTTTTTCATAAGATATGATAAAGACAAAATGATCCACGTATCACCCTGACTTAAGCATGTCATTATTATTCTTTACACCTGAGAATACAGACGATTTTCACTTTAGAGGCCTAAAAATCTAGAGGAACATACCTTACATACTCATCCCCATTTATGCAATTTTGCTTGGGAATTTCATAATGAACTTCTAGTTTACATCAACCTGAAACAGCTTAAAATGCTAAAGATCTAGTTTAATATATATTCTAGGCTGTTGAAATCTGGAGGGTATGTGTAATATATAACAAGTATCAGAACAAACTAAACCCAGGATACCTGCTGTAAGATAGCCAACACAGGAGATGACACTGACCTTTTTCTCTCGTGCTGCTCTGCCCTGTAATGAAAGGGGGCAGAAAACTAGACTTCCAGTTTTGCCAGATTCAGAACGCTGTCTGATAAAGGAGCATCATCTTCAGGGAATCAACGCTGAGCCAGGATCTATTTATCAATACAAATAGCCTATAATTTTTAATTGTAAATATTTTTTTTAAAACTTATTAGACAAGCCTAGAAGGGATCTGACCTTTTTGCTATAGTATACCTTGAGCATCCACTCCCTCTAATGTAGAATGAATTTAAGGATTGGAAGCATAGACCTTACTCATTGGCCTGGATTTACTTGTAAGGGAAAAGGAAATTTCCAAAACATCCCTGCAAAAACCCTTGAAAATCAGGCTGGTAAATCTATCCTTCATGAATGCCAGCTAGTACCAACGGGACAGGGAGCAATGAATTCTTTTAAACTGAATCCTAAACGTTGTTGTCTAAATAGAGATTCCAAAGGGGACTGTAAAAAGTGGTAATTTATCTTGAAGTCACTTAAGAGAAGCTGTTTCAGATAACAAAACAAAATTGCCTGAGAGTTTCTTGCTGATACTGTACATATTCCAGATTATGACAAAAAAAGCCTCACCCTTATCTACCATATTTATTAAATCGAACATTGATCTATGCTCAGACATCTAAGGGTTTACCTTCATCTTCACTAAGTCTAGGAAAACATTTGCATCTCTGTGTCTCTTACCACAGGCAAAGAATTCCACCACCCCGAAACACCCTTAATCTGCAAAATGCGTCTATGAATTAATTGAAGTTTTATGAAAAAAACGTATTGGCTTCTTAAAAGCAGAATGTCTGTACAGCAATAGTGTCTCCTCAGGTAAAATGTCAGGCAAAAGGATGCCTGACCATGCCACCACACAGCTGGAAGAGCACACAGTGCCTCTCCAGTTCTAGAGGCAGCACCCGTATTGTCCAAAGGTCCAGGCTCTTCTGTTCCTTCATCATCTCATATCTTTCAATGCAAGTCTATTTAAAAGCCTCAAGGCTTGCAGTCTTAGTGAAGGCTGCAAAAGTGGAGCAAAAAAACCCATTCCAATACATTTTAAAAAGCCAAGAGGTGCTTCATGGGGAAAAAATGCACGTGAAAAATAATTTGCAACCTGCCTGCTCTCAGCATTCTTTTTCTAACTTTTCTCTTAAATACAATAGCGACAATAGACTGACTCTAGAGGATTAAAAAGAAAAAAAAGCTGGTATGACTTTAATGTCATAGCTGTTTGAAACATTCACCTTTCATAGATGGCAAGGAGTTGCTGTTAATAATTTTATGACATTATTAATAACTTACATTAAATTTGACCTAAATGACTAAATCAATGCTTTTCAAAATCAGGGTTATGCCTTCATCTAGTACCATATGAAGTCACATGCCTAATTTCACGGTGGTGAGTCATCCCCTCTTATTCAGTGCATCTATGTCCATAAAGAGCACTGCAGCAGCGCATTAGACACCCAAGCTCATTCCAAGCACAGTATACACCAGGGCAGAGCTCTTGGATTTCAAAAACATTGCAGCTGTGTTGGGAAGGTATCACAATTTGTTGAACTGATATACTGTTTCTGGTTATAAAAACAGAGTATTGAATACTGCTGCAGGGATCTGATGCGGTTTGCTGCGCTATATACTAAAGGCATCTAAATAAAACAAATGTGACGTTGTTCACAACCTCATTTAAAGGCCTTGTCTGCTGTGGAAAACTATATCATGCTAGAATATGGCTTGAGGAATACTAGGAATTAGGAGAGGTTTAAATGCACCATATCAAGAAGGACTGCTAAATTTAGCAGTATGTCAGATAGTCACGGTTAATTCAAGATTTAATCTTTGCTAACACTGAGTACAATCCATTTGAAGAGATCGCATTTTTTCAAAAGAAAGAAGCTTACTGTCCTAACAAGTAATGACTGATCCAAAAAATATTCCCAGCAAAAACAAGAGTACTTGTACTACTACTGGTCATTAGGTCAAGACACACTGTAGTCTTCACCACAATGTTTACCCTCAACCTGTGGATAACTGGCTAGCTGAAAAAGTTCACATAGACATAGTCCAGCTGGCTGGACAAAAATGCACATCGCTCTCAGCTTATCTGAAGTAAAGCAAAAATACACTGTCTTTGGCTGTTCTTGTTACACAGTAACAGGAAGATTTCGGTGGGAAAAGAATGTTGCAGGTGGGAACCGATAACTACAGAAGAGAAACTAGGGGCGGGCTTGGTATTTAGGCAACTAACCAATAATGAGCTTAACTTTTGTAATATGTATGAGCTAATTATAACAAGGCATAAAAGGTGACTGTAAGGTACAATAAACGAAGTCTGCTGATCACTCATATTGAGCGACTGTGTCTTCCCTCCGTCGCGACATCAACCTAATACTAAAACGCCATCCTTTACTAAGATTTCTATTGTATTATTTACTACATTATGTAAGCCTATAAAAGCTTTTCTTTTTTTTTTTTCCTCCCTGCTATGGGTTTGCTCTGTGTGTGCAGTCACATTTTATACTGCCTTCAGTACTTGAGCTGACGGGGTGCTCCAGCATGATGTGATTTTTACTAAAAAGCCAGGACTGGGCAGGTCACACACACTCTGCTAACTTCTCCAACTCCCCCATGAACGCAGGATGAGAAGACTCTGCAAAGGCAAGTAATTAAAAAGCTGCATAAAGCTCTGTATGGAGTTGTATACTCCTTACCATCCTCAAGGCACAGAAGCTAACAAAAGGAATGATTCCAAGAAAGCATATACCAAGCTAACAAATAAAGAAAAAAAAAAAAATCCTTTCAAGCTCTAGCCCCATTTAGTCATTCTGTACATAAGACTCGTTGTAGGTCTAGCACCTATAATGTCAGCTTTAGGGGTATTTCATATTCAGCCTTCCCGTGTACGACAGTGTGCAGTGATTTATATGTAGATTCCATAGCAGTGAAAATCAGGACAAGAGCTTCCATTCAGACCTTGGATGGAAGCCAGCCAAGTGTAATTATAAATGGAATTAGGAAGAGTCATCTGCTTCTACCCATCTATTCTAAGATTTTATTGGGAAAAAAAATGGTAAGAAAGATAACAAGCATGCTGAGAATCTCTGTTAGGCCTCTGTGTGGAACCTCTGTTCTGCACATCTTTTACTCTGCACTCTATTTTAGCTTTTTTTTTTTTTTTTTAAGGTTATATTTCAATACTGCCTTCCTGAAAGAACAAAATTTTTCTATCTTTCTTTAAAATAAAGCAAACACTGTATAGCCAGGTCTTGAAGGGGTAGAAAAGTCAAAGCACACATAATAGACAAATGAACTGTTTACTACAATGTAGTAATTAGAACGCTGAGGTTTCTCCTTGTTGCCACTCTGTGCATATATTATGATCCCAAATGAACAGCCTATATTTTCAAACACCACACAAAGTGAATTTCCAGCAGAGCTACAAAAAAGATTGGGAAAAATCACCTTGCAAGTCAGTTCACTTTATTTTTAAAAGCTCACCAAGGTCACAAGCCCAAGGAAAGCTTAATTAAAGTCGATGGAAGATGCAGAAGCGAGGCAGAAAGAATAAGATGGCAAGAAAAATCATTTTTTAAAACATATTAGATTATGTGAAGCCAGAGAGGCTTGACACCATCGATTTCAGAAATGGGTTAAAGATAAGGAACCAAGTATTGTAGGAATTACAATGAGGCAAGGCTGGGCTGGGAAAATCTGCTACATACATCCACTCTCTAATTCCAAGAGATACAATGAAGGCTAAGACTTAAGGGTGCCTAAACCCAATAGACTTTCATTAGGAGCCACATACTTAATGCCTGGGGCTCCATTGAAAAAACCCACAACACACCAGTCATGTTACTGAGCAAACTTTTCTCTTGTTAATTGCCAGTAAAAATCACAATATTCTGCACACCTCCCCCGCCACAATGCTACCTCATTGTTTTACCTATGCCACTCTACCCCCACTGCTAGTCCTGGAAAAGATGTGATCATAATTATTTCTTCTCCAAGAAAACAAACATAGCTTGCCAGCAAGCTGAGAAGCTGCCTTAGGAAGGAATAGAAAATGAAACAACCCCCAGGCTGAACTAGCACTTATTATGCATAAAAATATTGGCAACACATGATACTTTCAAGAAGCTTACTTTCAGCAACCAAAAAAGCTTCTACAAGTAATATGGAGTTACATTTAAAGCAGACTTAAAACTGTAATCTTAAACTGACTTGGATGATGTAAGGTCAATGCTCAAAGGCGTAATCCCCATCAACAGAGATATTTTCATTATCGGGGTGAAGATTTTGCATCTTAACCTCTAAGACACTCAACACTCCAAGCACTCATTGTCCACCAGTGCATTCTGCGGCACTTAGCAACACAACACAGGGACAAAAGCTGGGTTTGAGATAAAGAATGGGAATACCTCACATGCTGTCTGCCAGCTGTAGTTAGCAAGGCCAACTACAAACTTTGGAAACCAGCATAAAGGAAAGTCTTCTAAGGGTTTGCACAGAAACACAGAGGTCTGGGAGCCCATGCACCACTGAACTCAGCGGCCAGGTGCATTTGTAGAATGAAGACGAGGAAGGGTCTATGTTCAAAGAACTCCCCAAAATTTCCCAGGTAGTTTTCAGATGAAAGGTGAATAGGATTATTCCTTTGCTTTTTAAATAGCAAAACAATGATTGCTCTTTTTGGAAAAGCATTTGAAAATGCAATTCAGTATTTTATAATGCAGAGCTAAGACTCTTGAGGAAGCAGAAGAGCTGTCTGATGCTAGCATGTTAACTGCTTTTTAGCTTGAGGCTGTGCTGGCTAGAGGAATATTAGATTTTCAATCTATTTTTACTGGCCCCTCTGTTGTTTTCCAGATGTGCATATTGAATATTCGTTTCAAACAGTAATACTTAATCTGAATAAAATATAAGTAGTTAAGAATTACACAGACAATTATTTAAAAACAAAAAACAACACCAAAGCACAATATGGATGAGTTAAAGGGCTGCACATATACATATGTGCATATACAGCTTGCCTTCAGGAAAATGCAACACTTGCTCGATAGCCAGATGAAGTACGAGTATTAGGAAGTTACATCCACCTGAAAATACTGGAGAACTTTGAAGTGACCTGATTTCTCTTAGAATCATCTGTCTTATTATTAGCCAAGGAAAGAATTTAGCCAAATACCAATACTGTAATAGGTTCAATACTACTACATTCACGAAATGCATTCTCACTGTTGATTTGGCCACGCTGACTTGCATGTTGACCACCAGTCAAGATACTCTCATTACTACTGAAGCCATTACTTCTTAAGTAGCACATGAACTATACATTTACTACTGCCATTTGTCCTGTATATAGGCTATGTAGAGCAAACTATTAAATAAATAAATTGTTCACAAACATACTTTTATTTTTATGAATCTGACTGCAGGTCATAATTATTTGGAGATCTTATGTCAGCAACGTTTGGCCTATGACATGCTCTGAAAGCGTATTTAGAGAACTAATATTGCTGTTTGTAGTAGGTCACCTTGGGATATGTTTCTGCTCTTTTCTTTCTTGATGATATATTTCATTATATTTATGTACATTCATGAAGGAAAGAGACTGAAGCAAAGGCAATCAAAGGAAGCCAAGTTAATGTATTAAAAAGTTTGAGGGGTATGGGCTTTTCTTTTCCAAAACCATGTCTTTCTGGGCCCCTTTATATATCTCTGGCCAGATGTTTTGGATTATTTTAAGGAAGTTAGATGCAATCCTAAATGTTCAGATTGTTATTTCAAGAATACGTAGCTGTGTCACTTGGAGTCAAGTGTACGTGAAAGGTTTCTGCTTCAGCTGATGTCAAGCTGTGCGATGAGGTGCCTGGCCACACAGATGTACCTCTTTGTATGGCATAGGGATGCCTTCGGCAATTCCTGGCCTCGCCACACATTCCTGGCCACATCACGACTCTCAGCATCATAAGGTAACTTTTAATGTGTGTACCTGGTGATTTAATGTGTGTACCTGGTGAGCTGACTGGAGCTACCTCACACCCTGCTGAGGAAGGGTCTATGGTTAATGCAAACTTGCTCACTGCTGCAGCTCAGGGGGCTGCTTGACTCACACTGCAGTCTGAGTGAGAGCAGAATAGCTTTCCTCACAGACTCCTCTGTCAACATGGTGCAGCAGCATTTTGATTGCACAGAAAGAGCATGCATGAATATTTTGGTCTTCACAGTCCTATTACTTACCTCTCTTCACCAGGACCGCTGTGACAAGCTAGCTGATTAACTGTGTCCAGCCCTCCCCAAGGAACTAAAGGGAAGTACCCATATGTATTACAAGAATAATACCTTCTTGCTGAACGTCTGGAAAATTGTGTTTCAGTGAAGATTTTCTTGGTTCAAAGAAAAACTCTTTTGATATATCTTCCTTATTCATTGGCAGATATCACCTGCACACAAGTGGCAGAAAACAGCAAAGGCAGAGGGATGTGCAGGAAGAGAGAGGAAATTTCTTTCAGCAGGCTCTCCTAGATCTTGTTTAGATATTCAAGAACAAGATTCAAATTGTTATCAACACCATGTCCTTCTCAGCCCACCAAGACCATTCTTTTTGGGAAGAAATGTACAATAGACAGAAAGAAAGAGAGATAGTATAGAAAAAAACACAATGACGATAGATTAACTGTCACCCTAGGGAAGGATATAAAAGAATTTTTACAATGGGGCTGTTAAAACATCTGATCTAGAAAGAGTTTCCTATAATTATTCTAAAAAGCAAAATATTACCTATGTCTCATCATTGGAGATACTGAATTGCTATATGGAGTATTGAATTGCTCTATGGAGATATGCAATAGAGGTAGTTGGGACAACAAGGGACTGGGTTTCATAGAATCATTTAGGTTGGAAAAGACCCTTAAGATCATCGAGCGCAACCATTAACCCAGCACTGCCAAGTCCACCACTAAACTTTATCCCTAAACGCCACATCTACATGTCTTAAATACCTCCAGGGATGGTGACTCAACCACTTCCCTGGGCAGCCTGTTCCAACGCTTGGTAACCCCTCCAGTGAAGACATTTTTTCCTTGTATCATGGCCCATTCTTACTCTGAGTTCTAACCTAAGGAAGAGAGAGTGAACAGGGGAAGAGAGAGAACAGTGCCTTTTGACAAATTTAATTGGGAAACCAAAAATCTATTACTTTCACTTTTACCTGAAATGGATTCAATATACTATGAAACAGATTTCAGCTTGCAACCTAAAAATCTAATTCTAATAAACTTTTGTACAAATAAAATTTCACTCACACAAATACAAATATTTGTGAAAAGATAGATATAAAAGGCAGGAAAACATGGCCAGCTGTTTCACTTTCCAAACAATTCCAAATATTTGTGATTTATTTTTCCTGTTATTTGCCCACCTTTAAGTTGAACTTGAAGCCTAATTATTCATAGCCTTTAGGTGAAAGCACAAAGGTATTTGTTCCAGGTAGGCTACAGCAATTCTCTGTCTACACAACACAGAAGTTTTACCATTTAGTTTGTTGAGCTCTATAATCCCTTACCAGACTCTAAATACTACACCTACATTAAAAGACATAACCTTTTAAAGACACCTTAATTTTGCTTCTAGATATTAAGCTGGCACAGTGGATTGACAACTTTGGCTTTTTATGTTTTTCATGGGGCACTTCATTTAAAATCTCCCATGTCAGGCTCAGGCAGTTCTCACAGTACTCCATAACGTGAAAATCTGATGCCAGGAACTGCCCGTATAACCGTAACTCTTAACAGTGATGATTAAATGAGAGAGAAAAGCCACTTCTACTTTGTCTTTAGTTTTGATAGGGTAATAGACACAGTGTAATCTTAGTGAAAACCAGGGATGCAAAGCATGGTTTGATCCTGGAAGTCATTTCATTGCTGGAAATGGATGCTTTCTGGAATAATGCCCAGTGAACTGCAACTTTCACAAAGTCAAGAGACTGTCCTATTAAATCTAAAAGGTTGGCTTGGCTGGTATGCAGTAGGGATGGTACTCAAATTACAAAAGTAAGATTGACTTATTAGGACATTTTTATCTGCTGGAATGATGGTCCACCTTTTGCTCTGTTCTGCTGAACGACCGTGCTCCTAATCAGATCTTTATGCCTAAGGAGGTATATGACTGACACCAGGCAAGTGTCAGCCCAGAGATCATGAGGCGCATGGCAGAATTATTATCACTTATTTTTCCCCATTTAGGAACTAAAAGCACATATAGCGTTTAAACATTTAACAGGAATATTACTTTCTTTCCAGGACTGACTTTTATGCTGCGTGACCCATTCCTTTCTCTGGTATGAAGCTTCCTGCTCACTTACCCGTGATGAATTATGAGGAAGAAGGCAGAACATAATCTAAATTGTATTAAAACCCAAGGTATACATCCACAAAGTACAGGAAGTAGGGGAAAGGAGTTGCTGTGAAGTTTTCTGAGAATTTTCTGAGCATTTGTGCAGGACTTGGCCCATTACCAGAAACCCCATACGGGATGCTGTTTCATTGCATCCTGATGGCTAACTCTAAAGTGACTTCTGTGGTCCCAAATAGAAGTTTGCATTCCACAACATTCCAATCTTTCTCTGAGGAAAGCAGCCAGAGGTACACCAACCCCATTATCTCCACAGCCCTCCTGTTTCTACAGGAAAGGGAATCTAGCAAGCTGGACAAGAGCCACATAACATCTCAGCTGGTGACAGAGCACCTAGGTTGCATGGTGGAGTGCACTCAAAGGTCATATTGAAAAAAAATGATTGGACTTGGTCATGTAATTCCTTCTCCTATGCTAGCATCTCAGAAATACTTGTTGCAGAGCCAGGTCTTGCCCTTACTTGGTAGTCAGCAAAGAATACTAAGTCATGTGATTTCACAGATATTGGAGGTGCCACCTGGCCATCTCCATCCTCATTCTCCTTCAGTCTCAGACTGAAAATGAGAATGAAACTGAAAGAGGAAATTAGCCCTTAGGTCGCAAGTATGAACATGTGAATGGGATCTGTGTCACCAGTGCAAACAGCTTATTTCTGCTCTTCCTTGAAAGCATTCTGGAAAAGTAGTGTCAGATTCCTAAACCTTGTTCTTAGTTTTAATGAGCAAGAGACAATAACACTGAAAGGACTTGTACATTTCAAGTTGCAATACATCAGGCTGTCAAAAACATTGAAATGCTACATACCCTAATCTTTTTCTCACTCACCATAGCACAGTCAGTACAATTATCTTGTGGCAGAAAATTGGGGAAAAAGAGTAAATTAGCTTATAAAAGCTATAAAATCTGCATTGCAGGTTGTCCCATTTCTTATTAAAACTAAATAAAAGAATATTATGAAAGAAAATATGGATGTGATTTTTTAACAAGCCTACTTCTTCTTTCCGCAGCATTGCAAATGCTTTTGGTGCACAGTCATGACATAATCTGTAACACTATCGGTGACAAGGAAAGAAGAATAATAAAACTGGATGAGGCCTGTAATTTTAGAACCAATATGTAACGGCAAACAAATCTGATGGAAAATGCCATTAATGGTGATTGTTTGCTTGCCAAAGGTATGAAGGTCAGGAAAAACACTGGATAAAATTTAAAAGATGGGAATACATAGTGGGAGAAAATAAAATTTGCTATTCATGCAGATACATTTCTCAGTCAGCATGAGATTCTCTTTGCATCTTTAAAGTGTTAAGTGTACTCTTCACTAAAAATAATTAATGGTAAATAATTTGAAAAATCTTACCTCTTTTTAGGTCCCTGGTGTTTATGGCACTTTTCAAAACTGCCATGCCGAACTCATCAACCTCTAACTGCTCACGGAAGTGCAAGAGCCACATGCAATGCTTGGATACTCCACCACCAAGAGCCTTCTATCATAATATTAGAGGTACAAACCTAAAAGCACATGGACAAATCCAGAAATAAATGAGTAAAATCCCGTTTGGTCTTGTCAGCATTGTTAAGTGAGGAAAGTGAGAAGAAAATACTAGAAACGCAGGCTGAGATGACATATTTGAGCATTTTATATAAAACTGTGAAAAAATAGGCTATTTTTTGTCAGCAATGGAGCACTCTTTTGGAAGCTGAGAGCTGTGTGTGCCTATGCCCTAAATATAATGAAGTTCATCGTTTTAGAATAGGGCTCTTAGGGGTTGTTAAAATAGCTAAACATTTGTCAGTCTTAACACTTACTTCCACCAAGGTGATAAAAGAAATTATTCCAAAATTCAGTTGTCCAGAGTTTATATATCAGGTAAGTTTTGGATTTTGTTTTGCTCCTGAAGGACTTTGTAGTGAGCAATGATCTTTAGGAGATCTGCTAACGATTCTCCATGGCTGCAGTCTGTTGCGGCTCTGGAACAGATGAAACAAGTGCCGTGATTCAGTTATTTTCTCTAAACATATTACTTTTAACTGTTCATTTGGTTTGGAGTCTGATTCTACTTTTAGTCAGGCCATTGAATTGCCAGTGAATCCACAAAAACTAATTCTATTCTTAAAAATTACCTTCTGATAGTGCTTTTGCAGCTATAGTAACTTAAGGATGCAAGCCAGACTAAGTTTTTAGGATTGATGCTACCTTTTATTGGGCCGATATTAATCTATATGCCTTTATTTCCACCAACACCATTTATCCATAGAGACTCTGGTGCTAGATTGGGATTAATAATTTGGTGCTTCTCTTTCTCAGCGTAAAACCAGAGTATGTTCACTTGGGTAAACCACATCCATTGTTTTTTCCTAGAAGTTGAATGAAACTATCATGGATAATATCTAAAACCACAAGCATCTGCTGAATGCAACGTACCTGTGCTCATACCTACCCTAAACTGTGAGGCTGTTCGTGCTGTGGTGCCCTCCACGCACCGACCCGGCAGGAGATCCCCTGGCTGCCCACCAGCACCATGACCTCTCCTGGCTTCATCACAACAAAACCACGTGGGACATAGGAAGACTCATGCCAAAGTCTCATCTTTAGGTAGACTTAGTGTGTGGCTGAGGCACGTAACTCAGGAGCGCAGGACTTCTTGATGACATGTTGGAGATAAATCTTCAGCGTATTTGTTTCCAGACTGAGCTGAAGGAGCATCGTTTCTTAACTAGATAGGCAAGTGTTTCTGTGGGTGAATTATGCACAGAGAGGCAGTTATGTACTATGGTAATGGAAGCCATAAAAGATCTACAAAACAGTTGCTTCTGTAATTAAATCATCCATCTCAGGGGAATCAAGAAAAAAACCTGCAAATGGACGCTTTTGAAAATGAAGAAAAATTAAGTGGTAAAGAAATGTTTAAAACCCACACATGGTAAATAAGTTTTCCTTTAATAGACTGAATACTTTGTCCTTAAAACAAACAAACAAACCATGAAAGCTGGAGTTACTCACTTAGTACTCACTTGGTCTATTCTGCCTGGCTTAGAATAAGAAGTTTAGGAATTTCAAACAAGATTTGAATGAGGTTTTTTAATTATTATTTATCAGTTATCTTCCATCATATGAAAGCCCACAAACAGATGAATGATAATTAGCCATTTCATATTTGGACTGGTTGGTGCATTATTCACGTGTATAAAATTTAGCAAGTCTTTGTTGTTGCTCCCGTCCTTTTAGGAAGGCTAAAATGGCTTTTGTTAGTTCACTCTGGCACCCTCCTACTTGAAAATATCTTTTTCCAATTAGATAAGGCTCCTTTGTTTCTGTGCAATACCACCACTGTGCAGATTAGGGAAGGCGTTTGACTGTATTGGTGAGCCCTGCACAAGGGGCTGCCTTCAACATCTACATTTAATCGATTTTATAAACACAAAGAAGACCTTGAAAAGCAAATTCATACTGAAGTGGCTAAGCCTTTTCTGTACATCCCTCTAAACTTCAGCTTTCAATTCCAACTAAGAAAGATCATATTCTTCATGAAGTATTCTCCCCTCTTTTTTGGTGATTAACTATAGAATGCAGTAAAGTGCCTGATGTACCACATTAAGAAGGATGCTAAGCGGTTTACAAGTCTCAGTAATTAATGACTATTTTTATCACAGAGAATATAGACTGCTTTCTTATATCTATCTGAAACTCAATATAAGCCTCTACAAGCCTCCAGGCTGCATAATTGGTGCAATAGAGCTGAAAATGAGATGGAGGATATAATACAGCTCAAGTAATCCTGCCTTTAGCTGAAATGGAACAGTGGAGGCTCTGAGCATCCAGAAATGTTGTTTCCACTAAGATTTAAAGCCAGCCAGCTGCCGGCTGCTGTAGTGAAAATTGTAGTGTTATTTACTTTCCTTGGTATATTTCAAATATTTAAAGTAAGACAACAAGATTTATGGGCATTTTTTTTTATCTCTAGCAACTTAAGCAATGTATACTTTCACATTTTTTTCTTGTTAGGGGACAAATGTGAGTATATTCTTCATAAAAGTTTCAATTCAAGCACTCTGGAAATTACCTCAGGTTA
Organism: Falco peregrinus; assembly: GCF_023634155.1. NCBI lineage: Eukaryota > Metazoa > Chordata > Aves > Falconiformes > Falconidae > Falco > Falco peregrinus. The sequence continues at coordinate 11,786,561 of NC_073724.1, read as the reverse complement.
CAACATCCTGGAAATGAAGAAATTGGTTTTACCTTCTCTACGCAGTAGCTGTAAGAAGTAAAATCTTTTTAAAATCATAATGGGTTTATAAAGGGTTTAGAGAACAGAAGGGAACATTGAAAAGGTTTACGCGGTGGTGACATTTTAAGATTGAAAGAGAGTGCTTGTTATACAGAGACCTGATGAAATCTGTCAGGTTGGGATTTACTGTTCAGCACATTTACCTCAGATGTAAAAAAAAAAAAAAAAAAAGAAAAAGTTAAAAACTATAAAGTAAAAAAAGCCCATCGATCTCACCTTCTATTACTTTAGTTTGCATTGCAGAAAAGATTGGAATGGACCAGTGATGATAATGACAAAATAATTAGTCTACTTTTCTGTATTTCTTTATGTCACTTATTAGTAAATTGTAGTAGTAAATAGTATATTGTATCTCCTTTCTCTGTGAGAGCATTGGAAACAATCCCTAAATGCAGTGTTCTGGCTGAAATATATTCAGTTTAGTTTTCCTCGATTTTTTTTATCTCCAGAGAAATCTTGGTTATTTGAAAGTCGGAACAGATGAAGTACAGTCTATAACCTATGCTTTTGGATAAGGATTATCGGGGGTTTTTTGGGTTTTTTTTTGTTTTTTTAATTGTGTGCAAGGAACCTAGCAGAGTAGAGCCCTGGGGCACCACTGTAAAACAATCATTAAATAACATTAAACCTATGGCAAGGGAAAAGGAATCAGTATAATCATTGTACATCTTTCCTCCCAGATCCACCCTCAGCCTACAGTCTAGCTCTTGGTCTGCTGGAAATGCCATCTTCTGATTGCAACGGAAAAATCTGTTAACGGTTCTGCTATTGCCACAGTCCTAACTGTGTTTGTCCTCGTGACAGATACATTATCATGTTCTGCTTCATCATCTCTGTCGCAAAAATAAGAACACTGATTTTCTATCTCAGGGATACATTGTGTGCTTTCATTAGTGATAGTCATGCATTTTGGCACTGCTGGACTGAAAACGATGTGGAACAGCAGAACTGTTTAATAATGCTGAATGATATTTAGAGGCTTCCTGACTCCTGCTCAGAAAGTACAACCACCTCTCAGAACAGAGGACTGGTAGGCAATCACTAGGCAGTGTGCTTCATCCAAATGAGCTATGTAAGTAAGCTCTCCTAACACTTTGGCCACAGCGGCCCTTCTTTGCTACTAAGGGAACTGCTGTCGTGCTACAAACCATCCTTCATGATCACTTACACATTAAACTTTTGTCCTTGGACAACACTGTGGGACTGTGACCAGAGACTGTCTGGAAGAAACTGGGCAGCCAGCAGTAGCTGGTAAACTTACTGTTACCTCCATGACCTGGACTTAATTCATAAAAAAAATGGATTTCAGCTTAGACCTTAGAGAAAAGAACAATTTACCCTACAAGAAAATATACACCTTTCTCGGTGCTTTCAACCACAACATGGATAGGTTAATAAAAACACATTGATCTCAGAGACCCTGAAATTCTGTATTTTGCTGATTTTAACCTAGGCAGAGTGTCACTCAGAGCTATGAGAATTCATTTTCAAATGCAAAGATGGTGAGACATCCTGTTCTTTGTAGATGCACAGGTCTCACCTTGGTATCTGAAGATGCTTCCTTTCATGGCCCAGCATGGACCTCAAAAGGAAACCTACGCCTTGTATTCATCTCTTCTGTGTACTGCATCTTTTATGTATTATTTTGCCTTTATGGATTACACTGCCAAAGAATTGCTAGGTATTATGCAAAGAGATAATATAGAATGTTATGCTAAAAACTGGTTTAGCACACTTACATTAAGTCAGTGTTATCAAATATGCTTTGGTATTCACTGTGGCATAGAGAAATGCTTCCCCTTTTTATGTTAAATTTTTACAGTTTTTCCAGCATCAGATTTGAACTGCTTTGCCTGGCTGGTTTTTTCAAGCCCCAGGTGAACTAGGAGTGGGGGAAACTTTCATCAAATGGAAATTTTGTGAACCTCACATTATTTTCTTTGGTTCACAAAGCCCGTTTGACTCTATGAAGCATTTCCTACAGGAATTTAAGACTACTTTTTCCGAGAGGTGACTTTACTTGTAAGAGACAGACTTGTGAGCTGCAGAAAGTTTTGATGATGTTTCTGGAGCTATAGGTGACCAAGGGAACAGTAGTTTGATTAAAAGGAATGCAGTATTGCTACAGAAAACCTTCAATTAAAAGAAAGGAAAAAAAAAAAAAAGGCGAGGAGCAGGACTGAAAATCCACTAATAAAAAAAGTGATAGAGCTGTCCTTTTGAGAACATGTTCTCATTCATGTCTTGAAATAACTTGTTAAAATTTTGTTTTTATTACTAAAATCTCTCCAATTTGCTCTGTAGGTCTTCATAGATTTAACATTTGTATATTTAAATACTCACCTTTCTAGTACCATCTTTTTCTTTGGAGTTCTCAGCAACATTATCTACTCAGTATCGCTTAATTTACTTTTCCTTTTCCTTCTCAATATTTTCCCTTTGTTTCCTCACTGTCTTGGCCTATTTTTAAGAACAGATTCTCTTATTCTGAGAAGGTGAATTCATCAGCGTACACATTAGAATTAAGTTTTCAAAATCAACCCACAGGGGAACAGAGACACAACAACCTTTAGCACTGTCATACAACTCTCCCTTCCTTGCAAAAAAAGCTCAAGATGACAATATTGCTGGTTCGGTATTTATATATATACACACACAGCTACTGGCTTTTAACATCTCCTACACCTTTATGTGGAATGCAGGATGGCATACAGAGAGATTACTCATTACACCCAAGTTTAACAGACTTCCGTCGTGGGGAGAAAGTTCTGTTAAAAACATCTTTAAACATTTACTTTGTCAAATCAATTCTTGCAGGTAAATGCAGAGATCCTAAAGCTCAGTAATGCAGAACTGTGCATTGGGTTATCCATTTCTGAATGTTATGGAAACATAAATGTTGGAAATGGTGCCACCTGCCCACAAGATAATGTGTACCTGCGCTTTTTGAAGCAGACTGCCTGCAGACCTGCATCATCAAAGATGTATTTGACGCATCAGGGTGGTGCTAGGGAGGAGAAAAAAAAAAAAAAGGAAAAAAGTTATCTGCAATCAGGAAATAATTATGGAAGAGGACAGTTATTCTGTAATATATTATTAAAACCATAGAATCTGTATCTGCTGAGAGCATTAGATGCCATATAAACTGTACAAGGGTGATAGTCAAGGCAGCATGTGAATAATCTGACTAAGTCAGTGTGGGAAACTGATCCAAGAGGCTCAGAAGGTGGGAGGCTCGCAGGAAAACATGCATTTGTTTTCCCATAAGATTATCAGGCCCAGCTTGGCACATCCAGTCACCTGGAATTCCATGAACTTCCTCTGTCCTACTGAAGTACAACACAGTCTCACACTGCATGCAGAAGACTAGGAGAAGCGTTTACATTTCAACTAGTTTGACCTTGATATGTCCACAGTGTAAACTCTGACCCAGTCTAGGTCTGCCTTCACAAACCCACCATGTCCCACTGCCACGTGTACTGGTCTGCAGTGGCAAAGGCAGGGGACAGGCAGCTCTGCTACCTCTCCCCAGGGAATCAGCAGTGCCACACATCAAAGGGCGACACAGAAACCAGCGGGGAGCTCACACGCACTGCCAGGCAAAAAGGTGACTTCTTTTACTTCAGTGAGCCTGCAGCCTCGTAGGCCAAGGGAAGGAAAAATGCTGAGATGGTTCTGCTGTTTCCCATGTGAAAGTTATTTATGTATTTTTGCCAGTCTAGCACTATGTGTGTGTATATATATATATAGAGAGAGAGGCATGGTGCACCTGTGTGGGTGCATCTGCACAGGAGAGTGCATGAGAGCATCACCAGGTGCACAAGAGCTGAGGACCAGCTCTGCCACCACAGCACTGCACAGCACAGGAAAGGCCATTTAAATTCATGCTGGCATGGCAATACAGCACCTGGGGCATCTCTACAGACCTCCATGTTGCTCTGAAAGGATGTACCATGCCAGCCAGCCTCAGCTCTGACCCCCCTTGGTGCATCACATTGCAACAGAGCCCTGTACTTATGTTCAGAAACTCAGACATCAAGATGCTCTATTTTTGCAGTTTTGCTCAAGAAGGGCATTTGTGTATAGCCTGAACCGGACACAGTCACTTGTACTTTGGTGTCTGGGATTTCAAACAGAAGGGAACGGAGCTTTTATCAGGGAGAGGGAGGGATCAGGAAGCAGGTAACGGAGCGATGCCCTCGAGGAAGAGACAGGGTGCTGACCTCTCCTCTCCCCTTCCAGCCAGTGCCGTAAGCAGGCTGGTTGCATTTAACGTGGCTGCTGAGCAGCAGGCCTAGCCACCATCCGCACACCAACAGGAAAAAGATAAGACAAAAACAGTAAAGAACCAGTATTTATTTGTGTAGTTAAAGGAGACTAAAATGCGGTAGAAATACCTAATCTCCGCAAGAAATCCCGTAACCAATTTCCAACATGATTAAACTCGCATGGTTGCAAAATGAAACGATCTAATCAACAGTCTGTGTTCTAATTACGTCTACCTGGTCTTGAAATATTTCTGAGCTTGTTTATATCCCCAGGCCTTTTTATCTTGACGTATTGTAAAATCATTTCTAAAATGAATCAAGTAATGTGTTTTTCTTTCCGTGGCAGGTACAGTGTTGTGAGCACAGGGAGGTTCAGAGACCACTGCTATGACATGATGATTGAAAATCTCAGGCAAGTGGGGGGAGCAATGGAGAGGGAAATGAAAGTGCTCAAGGGGAAGAAACATACCTAGTGCTGGAAACAGAAGGAAAATACACTGTATACAAATGAGTGTACAGCAGACTAACAGGATAAGAAGAAACCGTACAGTGCAGGAAAAGAAGGGAGAGCAGAGAGATGAAGGCAGGGAAATCAGAGGCACCTAGAAGTAGGATGGAGGTAGTGGAGAAAATTCAAGGCTCCCTTTAAATTACCATCAATTAAGTGTCAAAAATTCACATTTCTATCTCTTACTCACACTGTATTATTTTATTCATTTAAGCATTTCTTTAAACCTGAGCTTTGCTCTCATAATCATAGGAGTTCAAACAGTTAATGATGGTTCGTTGAGAAGGAGATGGATGAGAGGCAACATATTAACATAGCTGAATAGTTAATACTGTAAAACACGTATTAAGTTATTTCCAAAAGATAGTGAAGGACAGGGGTTTCGGAAAGTGGAAAAATGGTGCTCTATTTTGCTGTACAGCAAAGGTTTTGATCATGATACTGGCTTCCGGATGCTACAGCAACACAGAGCATTAACAAATATGGCCATGGCAGTAGGAAAAGACAACATGCTTTAAATTTGAAAGGCTAGAGTTTTTACCCTTAATACTTTTACCAGCAGACTAATCACATAAATGATGAAGAGGGAAAAAGAAATGCAAACTTTCAAGGTTTTATTTTCCATTATAAATTCTTATAAACCCCAAATTACTTAAAAAACATTTCCCCACACACATACACATTTTAATTCCAAGGTTATGATTTAAATCAAGCGTGCTTCCTGGAGTGCTGAAAATCAAAAGGATCTCTAGCATACAGCCAGAGTCCCAATTAGAAAAGCTCCAGACAAAACACTGCACACTGCTGCCCCTCATTTGTTTAACAATAAGGACTTACCTGAGGTAAGAAAATGGACAGTTACTTTTAATAAATACGACAAGAGCAAGGCCATTTGGACAGGGGAAAAGGCAGAGGAGATACCTTTCAACCAACAAACAAGCAATTTTATGCACTTGTTTGAAGGCAAAGATTACTACATTCTTTAACACTCATAAACGCTTCAGAGTTTCATTGCGAAACACTAGCTCCCCTGCTTTCTTGTTTCTGTGTGTATCCAGAAGCAGATACTGCAGGAGAAGATACAAGAATTCCTTGTTTAACGTATGTGGAATAAAATTCACTGCATAAAAGCTTTTTACTCCTCATCTTTTTAGTTTTAGATCACTGAGATTTAATGCCTTTCCCATCATTAGTCACTGTTAATAATAGCAACTTTTTATTATTGAGATCAGTATCTGAGAGGATGGTCTGCCCTCATTGAGAAGCAGCAGGGTTCTGAAATTTTGGCAGGCTTCCTCTGAAGCACATCTAGTGGCCCTTCACTGCAAATAGGTATTCAAAGAGATCAGCTGGAAAACTGAAGAGATTAAAAAAATATTGGTTTGCTAATGACCTCTATATTGTGATCAAAACAAACAAAAAAAAAGAAAAAAAAAAAAGAAAAAGAAAACAAACAGCAGCTCTACGAGCTGTCACCAGGAAATATCATGGGTGCAACTTCAGAGCTAGAAGAGAGGAAAAGCCTGGCTCAGACTTCCACATTTACTTTGTACAGGCCAGGAGCATGCAGTAAGATTAAAACCACCTTTCCGTGTGGACTAATTGGCTTTGCTGAGAAACCACTGTGTAATACTCTCATCCCACAGGAGATTTTCCCAAGGTCTAAAGGGCCTCGGGTGCCTGGTCCAAAGGCAAAGCAGGAAGAGGCTTGGAGAACAATTCGTTATGGGGGAATGCCAGCAGGGATCAGACTAAGATGGTCTCCTCAACAGTTAAGAGGCAGAAGGAAAATGAGAGCAAAACAAAAAAAAAAAAAAAAGGAACAAAAAAATTATCTGGGTTAAAAAAAATAAGCAATCCACAGTTTTAGAATAAGGCTAGAAATTCCCAGAAGTACTTACACAACCTAAATGGCTTTCGTTCAAGTCTACCAGTGCCTATAACACAACACAGAGACACTTAGACTACCTTTATACTAGGGCAGGCCTGATTACAGCTAAAAATCTAACTGTGGCTGCACAGGCGGCAGCATCTAATCACTTATCTTCTTTGCCTCTCCTCGTCTCCACTGACTCCAATGTATGTATTACTTGAAGTGTTCAAATCTCATTTTGTTTGTGTACTCCACCTTTAAGAAGCTGTCTGAGCTTATTGAGGCTTTGCTGTTTCTCCAAACACAGGAAGACAGAGAAACAGGCTGATTATAAACCTTCAATTATGCAAAAAGTTGGTTTAGTTGCTGATGATTTATATGTTGTTTGATATTTATAGGTCATCTTAAACGTTAACATTTAAATTATTTGAGAAATTCTGACTCTTAAATTGGCTGTTTCAATAACATTATTGCTGCTGACTCCCTCGAGTGCTTGTGCTCTTAGTTTCCTGATTTTAATTATTAATCCACCACCGCACGTTGCATTTCTCTGTAGCAACAGAAAGGTTAATATTCATAACTGATTTTTTAGGTTATTTTTAAAGGCAGGAGAGGAATAGTGCAGGGGAAGATGGAGGAGGGAATCAAGTTTTAATTACTTGTTAATATTGCTATCTAGGTTGCTGAGCTGATTGCAGCTCTGCTTCTTCCCAGGCTCTTTAAGTGCCCATCCAGAAGTGCAATTCCACTGGAGGCTGAACATCGCTCCCTGCCCCTCCGAAATTACCTCTGTGACAGCTGCTTTTGGGAATCTGTGACCAGCAGCTTTTATAATACTAGTCTGCTGAAGTAATAAATGAAGCAAGGTATTAGAGAATCGTTCATAAGAAAGCAAGCCTATACACACATGTAGTCTCATCTAATCTTATGCTTCATTACAATACAAATAAGGCAGACCAGCTTTTTTTCTGCGGTTAGGAAGGACCAGATCCAACTTCCACGCTCTAGAAAGCCACAGAGCCTGTTGGAGACCCCAGCTTCTCTCAGCTCTATTCCTTAGTGTCTCTCAGACTGATATTTCTCCTGAGGGAAATCTAGACTTAAACAACTGCCACAATTTCTTTCCTGCTGCCTATTTCTGATTCTCCGGAAAGTGCGAAAGGCTTTTTATTCTCTCCTCCCTCAAGCCACACTAAGAAATCTTCCTCTCTCTCACCTAGGTTCTCCTTCACAGACTTGACTCCACATTTATTATCAGAATGTAATATTTAGTCCTTTCTCAACAACAGATGTACTCAACTACATCATTTATTGTATAGAGCAGTTGAAGTGGGAAAGAGGAAAAGGAGAAAATCCTTTTACTAGCAATCTTTCCTCCAGTTTTTTCTTCAGGAAAAGGTAAAAGCAGTTCACAATTAGTCAAGTGTAGAACTTGAATCAAAGCTCTGAGTTGCCTGAGACAGATCTCTCTAAGTCCCTGCACAACCTCTCTGTGTTCAGATGGGGAGGCTCCTCCTGAAACTTCTCACTTCCATTCTACTTTGAAAATAAAGATGTAAAAGGACCAAACTTGTACCTTCCTGTCTTTTAAACATACAAAAGAAATTTAGACCCCCTTACTTCTGCGCCAGTTTAAAACCTCGGTCCACGCAGAACAAGACCAGAGGCCACTTGCTTCCACTGCCCATTCTCCTTCTATTGCCCTCAGAGATGCACCAACAGGAGCTATAGGGTATAAAGTTTTCCCTAGGAAACTGAGATAACTGGGATCTAAAAGGTATCTCAGCAGATATTTACGGACAACAGGGTGGGATACATACTATAATATTTTTCCTCATCATACCCAAAGGTTCAGGATCATCTTTGTACTAAAAAAGCCCCAGATCACAAGCATTACTCAACTAAAATTAAAATTTTAATGTTTACTTGGCACTCCTCCTGTATTCAGTCATGCAAAATGCATTCTAAAGCCCATTCTGCCAGGTTTTAAAGTGATGTGACTACAGTCCTGCCACAAAAGTTAAATGCCCATTGCACCATTGCAGTCCTGACAAGAACCCCATGTCTAAGTGATGAACAAGCAAACTAAGGATCAGAGATCTTTTTTACCTTTTTTTTTTTTTTTTTTTTTTTTGGAGGAGGAGGGGTGGAATTTGATGTGATAAGATGTTTTTATTACCTTGTAGGATTGTTAACGGAATTCCTTTCTACAGAATGAACCTCATTAGCACCATCACTGCTACTCTATTTTACTTATTTTCTTTTTAAGTAGAAATGTCTTTGTTTTCAAAATTATAAAGCTTTGTTTAACTACCTGTTAAGATACAGGTAGGCCCTAGGAAGAAAAATCATTACTGTGTGCTCATTCCTCGTATTTTAGATAGTTTCAATTATCTATATTCACAAAAGGACATTTACCTATGGCTTTGATTCACTTGTTTTTCTTTACTGTAAAGATGATGCACATACTTATTATGCAGCACCATTTGAAAAGTCTTTATGTTCTACATCAAAAAGATGGAGTGACTTAAAGTCTTGCTATACACACACGGTAAAAATTCTAGCCTGTAAACTGCAAGTCCATTTGAAATCGTTTTTTCAGCTCAGAAAAATTATGAAACTAACCTCAGCTTATTCCCTGTCACCCGTCAAATCATACACACCTGCCCATAGTTTCATGCAGAAAGATCTAACTAAGGTTGTGTACAGACAAAATACTTGCAGAGATACGAATGTGATGTTTCTCTGAAGACTTTGAAGTGTTATTTCTGCTCTGCCAGAGACCTCTAGATGGCATACTTTGGTAAACTTTAATGATTACACACATTTTGGCCTCTGCAGTTTACACTGTTTTCACCAATGTTTTTGAATTAATCTACTGTAATGACTGTCAGCTTAATGAGTTATTAAAAGATATTCTTGCTTTTGTAGTGCAAAGTGTAGCAAAAATAACATAAATAACATTTCATTTATTACAAAAGTTCCTGGAATAAAATATATTCCTTTCTCTTTCTGAACTGCATTGCAGGCTCTAGGGAAAATAAAAGCAACAGTATTTCAAGCAATAAAATATTTTCTCGAACAGGACACGTGCCTGCAAAAATGACAGTAACCTATCTTCCTCCTGAAGTCAGTAAGATCTTTATAAATAAGAACTTCACAAAGTTTGAATAGTTTATCTGGTAGGGATCTCTGAATGGTTTTATAAGCAGAACATCTAGTAAACAAAATGGAAACTTGCTGCTAGGAACCCTGCTTAGTATTACATCAGAATGCTGCATTAATTTGTAGTAGACCCCCAAATGTCAGTCTCATACAAATTCCTATAAAACACAGGCTCTCTGTTACTGCTACATGGAGGCATTTGGCTATAACCTATCTTTCAATGCTATGCACTTTGCAGAATGAGATCCCAGCAGCAAGGCAACCTGTCTGGAAAAGGGTAAGTCAAAGAGATGCCAAATGTCGCTGCCTTCAGACAAGGTGATAACGTCCAATTATAAGTATTTATATATCTATAAAAATATACATATCTACACACATCTATGAACTGAGACTCTTCTGCACCAACCCTGCCCATCAGAACTGGACCCAAACACTGTGATTACTGCATGGTTTATCTCCCCAAGTCACAGAAAAGCAACGCTAGTACAGGCTCTCTAGGACACAGAGTCATCTTAGGCCCAGATTTCCCACTGAACAGTGCAAGGTCTGGGCTGGTTCCCTCATGCCCATGCTGCTTCCAAGCCTTCATCAGTGCAGGAGGGCTGAGGGCTGCGCACAACCACGTGCTGCCGGTTCCCAGACCATCAACATGCAGCCTGCCTTCTCTGCACACGCATGCTGCTTTCTCACCTCCACTTGACTGAAGGTGCCTCCCCAGTCACCTCTTGTACTCCCTGACCTCAGCTGCCACACTCCTCCCTTCCTCCTCTTCCTGCAAAGTCCTAAAGGCTTTGAAAAAGACAACAGAGAACTTCTACCTCCCTCCCAGGAAGCTCTCAAACTTTTAACTGGATTATAGATCCTGACCCGCACAAAGCTGCGTAATAATTATTGCTCTGGGGTATGTCTGCAACTGCACACTTTGTTTTGGAATGTAGATGTGAGGTGAGCAGATTTGAAAACCTAACCCAGAAAACTGAATCATTAGTTATGTTTGATTCAATAAGTATGCAAGTGTTTAGCTTTTTAACCCCCCAAACTTAAGCCATATATGACCTCTTCTCTGTATTCTGGCAGTTGGAATCTACTACACGCCTTATTCAGAATACCATAGGAAAAAAAAAAATAAATGAACAAACGCTATATAAAAAATAACAAGCCAAAAATACCCTGGGGTTATTGCAAACTCCAGCAGATTTTTGCAGGTGTTCTGGGCTTCAACAGCACAGTGAGACTTTTTCATTCATGTTCTGCCTGCTTCCTGGAAAACAGCACTGATGTGAATATCCAAGCTAAAGAAAACAAAACCCAATGTATATTTCAAAAAGAGAACTGTTTTATATCCCATTGATTATTATATAGCTGTGTTCACAATCTGTGCCTAGGCATCTCAGGCATGTTGAACTGTTCAAGCATAAAGAGAGCCAAGATTATTTATAGTTCTTTTGTGTCATATTGGCTGAGACTACGTTTCAATTGGACAAATAATAGGGCCCAAGGTGATACATACTATAATATTAATAGAGGGGCAGAGGGAGAAATTACCAAATTGAAGTGCTTGGAATTCTACAACCTATAGCAAGAACAACCAATGTCATAAGAAAGTCATTTCTCTCTAACAACGCATGGATTCAGGTTCCTTTTAATCATTTTGTCTAGTTGTGTACTCTGTTTTATGATGGTTTAATTGTAGCTGTACTTCAAATGTGGTGCACTGATGGGGGACAGCAGGGGAGCATTAGGCATAAAATTTAACTGCAAAGCTCAATGCAATCCTAATTATGGTGCTGCTATGACACCTCCATAATTACTCATTCTTATCCACTGGCTCTACTAAAATAATTCACAAGACAAAAAGCAAGCTGAGAATGCCAGCATTGTCACTGCAGTCCAAATCTGGACAGGACTAAAACATGTGATGGTTGGCTTTTTGACACACACATCCCTCCACAAAATTTACAGAATCCTTATTTTAAGTACTCTGTTTCTGTATAATTCAAAAATCATCTAAACTAGCTTGGAGGAAATGTGGAAGTGAGAAACGCCTGAAATCTTATCTTTCTCAGCTGTCTCTGTGTGAACTGTGTTAGTTGCTTTTAGGAAGTCAGGATCCACAGTCGTGCAGGACTTGGGAACCTTTTTAGCACACGCAAGCAGCTTACACTTTTCCTCTTAAAAATAGCTAGAAATAGAAGTGGAACTTGTGCCACTATTTTTCTAACAACTTAGGAGCAGTGCATTGCATTTATGGACAAAATAAATAAGCATTGTCATGCCTTCGTCCCTCTCTAGACCAGGACTGCAGCGACAGGGCTGGCATCCTCAGCTTGCTTCTTGTCTTGTGAAACACTAAGTGGAGACAGTGGATGGTGAAGAGTAACGATAAATGTATCATAGCAGTGCAGTAATTAGGATTGCACTGGGTTTTGCACTTGATTTGGGAAGCATGGATCAATCTTCAGTCCTCCCTTTGCCTGGGGAATGCCCTTATCACGGGACTGTGGAGACAATTCTTCACTTTTTCTGAAGACTGGCCAATGTAGCCTCCAGCTTCCCAACTAGGACACTTTCATGGGAAAGAACAGGTGAGGGTCTGCATTCCTCAGGCAGAGGATCATTTAAAACTCTAACCTTCACATCGTAATGCAGTGGGTGTGTATCACATCTACCCCTCAGTATTACTTCCTCCTTTTATTTCCAGCCACATTTCAAGCCTAGACAACTACATATTTTTTTATAAAGACAGCAATCTTGACTACACTCATAGAAAAAAAAAAACATCTCTAGCTACCTTGAATAGTCCTCTAAAAAAGCCCCATAGGTATGGATTCACAGGCCCTTCAGTACCAAGACAGTTATTCTGTGCACTGCACTCTTGTACTTGTGATCCATTTCACATGATTTTGTGTTTTATAGTTTATGTCTCAAAGTATGATAAGGGCTGGAGGAGCTACAGAGAATCACAGAATCATTTAGGTTGGAAAAGACCTTTAAAATCATCAAGTCCAACGATTAACCCAGGACTGCCAGGTCCACCACTAAACCATGTCCCTAAGCACCACATCTACTTATTTTTTGAACACGTTCCAGGGATGGTGATTCCACCACCTCCCTGGGCAGCCTCTTCCAATGTTTCACCACCCTTCTAGCGAAGACATTTTTTTCCTAATGTCCAATCTAAACCTCCCCTGCCATAACTTGAAGCCATTTCCTCTTGTTCTGTCCCTTGTTACCTGGGAGAAGAGACTGACCCCCCCCGCCTACAGCCCCTGTCAGGCAGCTGCAGAGAGCGATAAGGTCCCTCCCAGCCTCCTTTTCTCCAGACTAAACTCCCCCTGTTCCCTCAGCTGCTCCTCATCAGACTTGTGCTCCAGACCCTTCCCCAGCTCCATTGCCCGTCTCTGAACACGCTCCAGCACTTCAAGTGTCTTTGCTGTAGTGAGTGGCCCAAACTGAACTCAGTGTTCAAGGTGCAGCCTCACCAGTGCTGAGTACAGGGGGATGATCACTTCTCTTGTCCTGCTGGTCACGCTGTTTCTGATACAAGTCAGGATTCTTGGCCACTGGGCACACTGCTGGCTCGTGTTCAGCTGGCCACCAGCCAGCACCCCAGGCCCTTTCCCACCAGGCACCTTCCCAGCTGCTCTGCCCCAGCCTGCAGCGCTGGTGGGGTGGTTGTGACCCAAGGGCAGGACTTGGCACTGAGCCTTGTTGAACCTCATACAGTTGGCCTCGGCCCATCAGTCCAGCCTGTCCAGATCCCTCTGCAGAGCCTCCTGCCCTCCAGCAGATCAACACTCCACCGCCAAAATTGGTGTCATCTGCAAACTGAGGGTGCACTCAATCCCCTTGTCCAGATCATCAATAGAGATATTAAACAGAACTGGCCCCAGCTCTGAGCCCTGGGGACACCACTTGTGACCGGCCACCAGCTGGATGTAACTCCATTCACCACCGCTCTTTGGGCTCGGCCATCCAGCCAGCTTTTAACCCAACATAGAGTGCACCTGTCCAAGCCATGAGCAGCCAGTTTCTTTGGGAGAATGCTGTGGGAGGCTGTGTCAAAGGCACAGGCAGACAGCATCCACACCCTTTCCCTTGCTCACTAGGCAGGTCATCTTGTCATAGAAGGAGATCAGGTTCATCAAGCAGGACCTGCCTTTCATAAGCCCATGCTGGCTGGGTCTGATCCCCTGGCTGTTCTGCACATGCTTCAGGATGATCTGCTCCATAACTTTCCCTGGCACTGAGGTCAGGCTGACAGGCCTGTAGTTCCCTGGATCCTCCTTCCTGCCCTTCTTGTAGATGAGCATCCCAACTGGCTAACCTCCAGCCTGCTGGGACCTCCCCAGTTAGCCAGGACTGTTGATAAATGATGGGGAGTGGCTTGGCGAGCTCCTTCACCAGCTCCCTCAGTACCCTCGTGTGGATCCCATCTGGCCCCGTAGACTTGTGCGTGTCCAAGTGCAGAAGCAGGTCACTGACCATTTCCTCCTGGACTGTGAGGACATTTTGCTCCTCATCCCAGACTTCCAGCTCAGGAGGCTGAGTATCCTGAGGGTAACTGGTCTTGCTATTAAAGAATGATACAAAGAAGACATTAAGTACCTCAGCCTTTTCCTCATCCTTTGTGGCAACATTCCTCGCTGAATCCAATAAAGGATGCAGATTCTCCTTGGCCCTCCTTTTGTTTCTAATGTATTTGTAAAAAAAAAAATAATAAATGTTATCTTTTACAGCAGTGGCCAATCTGAGCTCTAGCTGGGCTTTCTCCTTTCTAATTTTCTCCCTGCATAACTTCATAACATAACTCCCAATAACCTGTAACACATGCCCTGAGGTATGTAAAATGGCAGCAATCTCTTCTATCACAAAAAGGTTAAAAGCACTTGTTTTGGGTGCGCAGAAAAGCTTGAGGAGAATTTCCAAACTCTCATTGTTGCATCTCAGCCTTTGTGCCTTCTAACTTTTAGAGCAGTTTAGGTAGGATACAAAACCATTTATTGAACCATGAAGCAAGAGATCTTTAAATGTTGGGGAGGGTAACAACAGAGATACAGATTTCCTCTAGTGGTGATAACTCCAAGTCATTAAAAAACTCCATAGCTTGGTTTGAAATAATAAGCTTTAGGAATATTTTGGAAGCAGTGAAATTTTTTTTCCTGTTTCTATGTTTTTCCCTTCTAAAAGCAAAGACTACAGACTTCACAAACCCTAAACCAACGTATAAACAGATTGTCCAATACTAACATAAACAATAAGTTTGCAGCGCTGTCCCTGCTCAGCTCATCCATTTCCAGAGTGCAAGGCTGGCTGATAGGTACTGACAGCAAAGGTTAGATCAAGTTCCCAATCTGCTCGAGGGTGCTTAAAAGATTAGTACCGAGGGACTTAATACTATCGAAAGTACTTGATTCTCTCTGCTACTTCTAGGTTATTATGAGGAGCTTCTTCCCTCTGCCTACACAACAGCAAAATACCGAAACAAAGGTAAAATCAGGCACACGTTTCATTTCCTGATTCTTTCACAGCTGATTTCTGAAAATTGAGGCCCATTTCTCTTAGTCAAACTTGTGAACCGATCTGAACTCAAAAGGCAGAGCTACTGACCAATGTATTGGAGGCTGAGGTCAACTACAACTCTAGAATAGGCATTGTTGACTCTAAATATGGTTACTGTGAAACAAATGCACATTTTTAAAGTAACCCCCAAAAATATTCCTGAATCAATTTTTTCCTTAAAAAACAATGTGGACCCCCACTTCTATTATATATGCATATACACATATAGATATATATACAATGCATGTATATATACACAACAATAGTGTTCCCTGAAGTGTTTTCTAAATGTGAATTAAAATTCAAAGATACCCTTTTATGCACACTGACAAAGCAAGGCAAAGGAAGTTTAAACACTTTTCCCTGAAGTTGGGTTAAAAGTTATCTGACTGTCAACAGACATCTATAATGTAGATGGATAGGTGAGAGCTAGTCAACTAGACTTTTATTATAGTCAGCACAAAAACAGGCTTATTCAGAGTATGATTGATCTCAGTTGAAGGTAGAGGTCTAGATGAGACTAAAGGTCTAAAAATCTGGTAAGAGAAATAACTCTCTAGCCCATTTGCAGATCCATCTCATAATATGAAAAATGGCAGCAGATTTGCATTAACAAAGAAAAACAAGTAAAATTCAAACATGTTCAGAACTTAAACCTACAACGTGTACTGGAATTATCTCTGTCTTGGTTTTTCTTAAGACCTAAAAATCAAATAGCAAATCATCCCTTAAACAGCATATTGACAGCTCTTCTGATTCAAAAACATATGGAGAAATCCAAAGTTTCAAAATTTTCTTTGCTCTCAAAAATATCATTTCTGATCTGAAGCCAATCATGGAACACAGCAAACCAAAAGGGATTTGGCTGAGGAAGCGGTGAACAACTGAAGTGAGAATGGTTAGTGAAACACAGCCCTAAATACAGTCATACTGCATCAGTGCAATATGTATATTTCAGAAGTAAACTTGTTACTAAGAAAGCTTTTTAAAATACATGTATTTATAATGGAAAAATTCCTGAAGAAACACATTATCTATCATTTCTTTATATTATATTTTTTCCCCCTATGTGTCTGGAGAATACCCACCTACTGCCCGTTACCTATTGTAAGCGTAGCAGCAAAGGACTGGATAACTGCACACACCTGTAGCAAACAGGGAGCAAGGGAGACGTTACAGATGCATGGAGACACGTTCAGGAAGATACAGCACAAACAGAAGAACAACTAAAAATGTGGTAATTTTTTTCTGAAAAATGAATGACATCCATGGTTCACGCAAAGTGTTCCATTTCATTATTAGTTTTTCACAGACAAAAGGTAAAGTGCACTAAGAAAACTCCTAAGCCTGAGTTGTTTCAGTAATACAGAACAGAAATAAAAGTCTAAATCTCCATATGTAATTTATTCAATGAACAAATGTTTCCTGTCTACTGTAAAAATACTCATATATACATAGGGGGGAAATGGATAATTATGGTGGTGACCTATGTTATTTATCTAAGGAAAATTCGATGCACAAAGGTAAATTTTGTGTATTCTGTAGGAACAAATCATTCTACTTACCCTTTAACAATCCATTGTGACTTTTTTTTTGCCAGTAGTTCAAACAAACAGCTGAGGGTATTTGGTAGTTAACTACAAGTTTCAAGGTGCAAAATTCAGCTATCAGTTTGTTTCTTCTGAAAAAAAAAAAAATCAGAACATTCAAATGATCTTGTTGGCTTTGTCTTATATTTCCTATGTAAACCTGATATTTTAGGATCCAGAATAAACACTGATAGTATTAACTAGTAATGGCTGATACAGGCCCCATGATGCTAAAATGTGAATGCTCCAGCAAACCAGGCCATTACATTAGATTCCTACCCACTACGCTGCCAATAAGGCAAATCCAATGATTTCATTTATATAAATAAGTGCTGTTATTTACAGATAATGGAAGCCTAAGCTACTCGGTGTGCAGTAGGCCATTGGAGAAACAAAACAAAAATAAAGCACATTGCAGAAGAATCAAACAACCGTGCAGTTCCATGTTTGGGTTATACAGAGAGTGGCCGTGGTTTCTGGTGACTAGCGTGAGCACGCAGGTGAACAGTAACTGCATGGATAAACAAATGTTTGCAGTATCATTCAGATATTGAAAAAGTGGCCCACAGACCAAACCTGCACAACCTTGAGCATAAGTAGGCTTTTTTTTTTTTTCTTTTTCCTTTTAATGCCTGCATGTCCCAGATAAAGCTGTACTACCTGCAGCCAGTGACTAGAACAAATGAATTGGTTCAAAGGGCCATTGTGAGGTGCTCTTTTACTATACGACAAAGTACCATTTTTCCTTTGCATGCTCAATGCCATCTCTAATCTAAAGCAATTGCTCTAAGGTGCCAGATGTATACAGCATGACAGCCAGCAACAGCAAGTAACATTAATCTGCTTCCTCCAGATACTAAATGTTGCTGGACAGAAAACTCATGCCATATTCTGCCTGTGTCCCACCATTCCAGAAGAATTTCTAAAAATTCCAGATGTTGCTTTTCAAATAACCACAGCAATTCTGTAATGAATGTGGCACTAAGGAGAGAAAAGTAACGGAGATTCATTCAGTAAAGAAAATAACAGTAATGCAAGTGGGTTCAAATACATGCAGGATGCTTTAGTTTTGGACAGGTCATGAAGCTGAATTTTTGCCCTGCCACTGCAGCAAAGATGTTTAGCTGATCACCCAGCAGATTTCAAACCACCACAGTTTACAGTGCAACCCTGCAGTGTAAACGGAAGTAGTTGCTGATTTACACTGAAGTTACTTATACTCTGCAGCTGAGGGCAATAACTTTCTCTGCTGTCTTACGCAAGCTACCCATGCTCAAGTAGAAACCCAGGGGACAGAGTGAAAAGTAGTACATAAGGGGATTATTAATAAATGATCCTAGAATCAACTGTTTGCCAGAAGATGGAGGACTCCACATGTCATGCTCGAAAGTGGGCAAAATACTAGAAAAAGCAGTGAATGTGGATGCTGGGTTCTCAGGCTCCATGTCAAAGGTCTCTGAAGCCTCACTAGTACTTCCCCCAGGTTAGAAAAAATAAATATTGAAAAACATTTAAATATGTGAAAGGCACAAAATACTGGGGGGAAGAAATGGCTTTGTTGGCAGCTCAAACCACCTGTGATGAGCAGGTACTCCAGCCTCCAAAAGGCCAGTGTGAGGCAAACCTTGAAAACTCCAAGAGCTTTGCCGTTGGCTCTCTTCTTGTCTCTGCCTGGGGGACTGACAGTTTAAGTGGTACAGCAAACGGAATTACCATTAGGAAGCTTGTGGAGAAAAGTTAACGTCTCGGATTATCAGGACTCACATAGCATAAGGCTTAGAGGAATGAAAGTGAACCATGACGTTAGCAGCCAGACCATTTGGTATCACTGAGGAAACACCATCCCACCAGCAGAAACTACCACACAGGCACAGCGAAGCCTTTTCCACCTTCTGAAACATGACAGTTTTCTCCCAACAGCAATAGTATAAAGGTACCTGAGATTAATCTAACTGGAGGGGGTTTTTTGTTTGTTTGTTTGTTTTTTTTTTTTTTCCATATAAAACCAGTTAAGAAAGGAGAGCCCACCTCCAGGCCAAGGTGCAGCCGAGCAGAGTGAGGCCTGGCGGCCACTGTTCGTTAAAGAGGCAAAAAAAATCTCCTGCTCCCAATGCACAACTTTAGAGGCCACATCTCAGATGGTGGAAATGAAAAAGATTAGTGCAGCTTCAACGATTGTACTGAAGTTATCTTACTAAAGGTGTTCTTCCAAAATCTACCACACCACTCAAAGTGATGAGAAACAGCTGGGCTGCCATGCGCTTAACATGGCAGGGACAGAGAGGAACTAGGAGTCAGCATCAGCGAACAAGAGAGATCGAAGCACAGTTGCCTTTTTAGTCAAAAAAGGGCCTGATTTCAGTACTTTATTTGCAGCATTGCCATCAGCCATGACCTTGGAAAGGTCACTTCTTTGCTTTGCTCTTTTGCCTTCCCCCCTGTAGAGCAGCTTGAGAGCGGCTGCTTATGTACCAGTGTCATCTAAAACCTACAAGTTATTCTTGCAACCTACCATCTTTCATAATTCAATTTGATGGATGCAATTTTGATTTTAAACCGTGTTTTAAGTCTTTCACATATCTCACTAGAAGCACAGCTCTTATTTTTAAAGAAAGACTTGACTTCTTTGTTGTTAATAGTACAAGATGTATCTGTTCCTCACTAATATCTGTGATGTAGAATTTAATTTACTTTCCACCATTTTACTTTTAATTATTGCAAGACTCCCAAGCAATAAACTGAAGCAACATATTGATGGGACAAGCCTTTTAAATGAGACATAATAATTATTAATTACAACTTAAAAGTCCCTAGAAGCACTTTTTTGCTATAAATACTGGCTGACTTCAAAAGCTGGAAAAGACTAGCATTGTGTAACAGTCAATTAATTAGATATATACTGCAGATACCTTTGTTAATGAGTTTGATTATTAACAGAGCAACTCTCAGATTGAAATATTGACTCGAGTGTTAGCATCCACTTTTTTCCCCCCCCCCAAGGATGAATATATTAGCATGTACAGACCACCTAATTAAATTGCAAATTATTATTTTCTCTAACGTGTAGTGTATAGTGTGTGTGTAATTCACATTTTACACTTCTACAAACAGCTCAGCTAGGTGGCAAAACCTTAAATCACCCACAAAGGCAAACAATCTTTTGCATTTCTTTGCTCTGTTCTTTTCTGTGGAACATGACAGAATTTTATTGTTAGCCTGAACAGGAGAACAGGATTGTAAAATAGCACGCCTGTCATGAGTAAATCAACAGTGTACCCTTCATAAAACGTATTATGAAAATGCTTAGCAAGTCTCTGTTTTAATCCCAAGAATGTTTGGGAAATGGTAATTCTTTTTCAGAATGAATGTCTCCACAGGTAGCAAACTTTGTCAGTTTTGTGAAAGAGCTTTTAATTACCTGCGTTTAATTGAGTCTTGCATATACACATTGGGAAAAAAGTTATGAGGTTTCCTGAGTCTACAGCATAGCTCACAATAAATCGCTCTTTTCTCTATTTACCAACCCCACCTACTGTCTTTGAGCCATTGTTTGTTGGTGTTTTGTTTTTTTTTTTTCTTTTCAAGAAAAATGAAAAGCACAGAGATATGGTCTTGTGGTATCAGTGAAAGCAGCAAGCAAGGGCCAGGGATTAAGGCATGTGGTCAGAACAGGATAAGTCAATTTTCTTCTTGGCTGTACCAGTTAAACAGTAGGAACTGGACAAGCCATGTCACCCTCTGTTTGGTATTTGCATCAGTGTAAATACAAGTACTTTCCTCATTTCTGTTGCAGTCTTCTGGGAAGTGGAAAACCAAAACCTGCCATATAGGTGTAAACCAGTGTGTGACTGCTTTGTAAAAGACCAAACACCAACTCATGCTACGATAAAACTAAGCATGCATTTTCTAGTTTGCTTCTATTTGCAAATCAGATTAACTTTAGAAAAATCCCGTAATTTCCAACTGTGGTCACAACTTTCTGCAAAATGAAAAGGAAGGGAAGACAGGTGACTAGATGCTTGAAGAAAAATGCAAATATTTGAATTGCAGTCGCACCCAGAGGTCCCAGGAAAGACCAGTAGAAAAGCGCCTCAGTTCTGATATGCTGCTCTCAGTGGATAGGATAGAGTAGCTCTAGTATTATTTTTGCCAATTAGTGTCTTAGTTGGCTCTTTGTTTTACACAAGACATGAAAACTTTTTTTTGTTTTTGAGAAGTCAGAGCACAGAACACATTAAGAATAAAGTGTTAAACATACAGCCAGTGCAGTCAAGTCCTGAGTAACTGTGGGCTCCAATATCTTCATGATTGAGAAGGGTGATGCTGCAGTGAGAAAGGCTTTTTCTGCATTGTTACCTCAGGTAGTGTTTACCAGGATAAAAACCACTAAAATATATGTGATGCTAACTGCAAAATGAATTGGTGATGTCTAATTTCTGCAAGAAAAGCCACAGAAAACATAAACCATACACCCTTGACAGATCCTTCCTCCCGCTCCTTAGCTCTTGACCTCATGAAATTATGATACAAGCAAGGCAAAACCAAACATATATATATATAAAACACCCACAAACCTGGCACAAGACTGTGGTACTAACTGTACAGGTATACTAATCTCTCAAAAAATTGTATATTAAAAGTGGCTTTAATTCCTTGCGAAAACTTTAAGGCATCCTCCTTGGGGGGCAAAAAGAATAAAAATCTTACTGAGAGAGACAGAGAGTATCCTAATCATATTTATTCTCAGTTCTTCTCCCTAGCCCTAATTAGAAGGGGATATTTGCATTGAAACAATCTCTTTCTCTCCTTCATTCATTTGATCAACTGCTTATCCCTCACCTGGAGCCATAATCTCTTGTCTGTAGCTTCATAATCTTCAGCACTGCTAAAAGGATTAGGCATCCAGGTGAAGCATAAACAGCAGGAACAGATGATCACATAGGAAAAAAATACTATTCTGATTTTTCAGATGCTGCTTTCCCCACTGGTAATTAAGTAAAAAGAAACTCTAATCATACCTCCTCTTTGACAGTAAAGGAGCATCCCTGCAAACATAAAAGAAAAAATACCCTAAACCTTTAAGACACAGGTTTTAAAATAACTCTCCCCCAAATTACAACTGCATGAAAATACAAAATTAATAGTATAAAGAGAATAAGAAGATTAAAAGAAGAGTGAGAGAGAGAAAGAGAGAGAGATTCTAACGCTTTAACAAAACTGCTGCAATCTTTACAATGCAAATATTTTCCATTCTGAAAATAGATGTCTTTTCCCTCTGGGCTTTCTAAAAGAATGGCAAAGCTGAACTGGGGGTGGGAAGGTTACATTCTCAGTCCATAGTTTTCACTGGGCAAGACTGAGTCTTCCTCTTTACAGCCCATGCTCATTCCTTTTATAACGTTTCAGGGCATTTTTCGCATCCAACTTTTTTTTTTTTTTTTTTTTTTTTGTTAAGGCCAGTATACTTGTTGAAGTAAAACACAGTGTTGCCATAACCTTCCACTGTGATCAAGAATCATTATGATTATTTGTGCTCATTAAAAATGTATAAGCAAAACTTTTGTAAAATTCAATATGCTTTTCAAAATGCTAAGACTGAAATATAGCAAATTCATGCCCTTTTGACACACCCTTTTCATCTGATTTTGGAGTAGTTTCTTTTGTTACTTACCATTTCAGTTTTCCTTCAACTAGACTTCTGACATTAAGCTCAAATACAGCTCTTGCTAACACACTGTAAAACTGGAAAATTATCAGAAATTGCTTTGATTGCCTAATTTTGTGAAAAAAGAAAAATATTTTGAAATGCATTATGCTTTTTTTTTATTAAGCCTAGATATGCAATAACTTTTACAAAAGCCAAACAATGGCAGATGAATACGACTTTTGCTTATTCATTTGCAATTCTATGTGGGAATTGGGTAGTCTCTCTCTGAAGCAGGCAGCATCACCTGGAAAATGAAGCCACCGGAGAAGTGAAAAAGAAAGTCAAGGGATTCAAAAACATATACATCTTCATACCTCCCCTCTTCCCTTCAAGTTAAACATGGTCCTACTTACTTATCTACTAATATTGTCTGAGGCTTAACGGTGTTGATTCCTTCCCTATCAGCTTAATGAGGAATAGTTATGTTTCTCTCCATCACTAGCTTATGGAGAGTCCCAGCAAGCAAAGCAAGCAAGCTAAAACCTGTTCCTGAGAACTTTACTGTCTCTTTTATCAATTAGAATAAAATCTAGTAAGTGACTGGATATAATAGGTGGCGTAACATTGTAAAAGTTTTAAAAGTCTGCAAAAATCCCAGTCAAATATAGATTGAGTTAACATAGTTTTACTGATCTAACCAGTCCTTTCAGTACTCCTACCGACAATATACAGACAGCGTCTAGAGAGCCGTCAGAAGACTAGCTGAGCAGACAAAAATGAACACCTGAGCCAGGGGAGCTGATATTTGCCTACGCTTACATTTCTTCTGAACAGCTCTTTAAAATCTTACCATTTAGCAAAATTGACTGAAAAATAACACCCCAACGGATCCAGACTTTACCTGGCAGTTCTCTCTACTACACTGTTAACAGACAACTTCAAGCACTCATTGTCAGGCATAGATATACCAGGGGCATGAAACTGGCAGCAAAAATTCAGCGACGTAGCAATGGTTTCGGCAAGACGGAAGGCATGTGCTGACAAGGTGGCGAGGGCTGCTTCAGCTGGTATACACATAATCAGTACTTCAATCTAAGGTTAAGCCTATTTCAATACAAAATAAAACTGCAACACAATAAATAGAATTGAACAATGAAAATAATGCAAAAGGACACAGTCTAGGGGGATTTTTTCCTTTCTTTATTTTTCTTCTTTTTTTTTTCCCCCTGTTAAAACAACACCAGTCCTGCAGAAGATGCATTCACTGCCTGGAGGTTTACAGGGAAAGTTACCCTACCTGAGCTATTTGCTGTGATCTCAAAAAAAAAAAAACAAACAACCCCAAAACCAACCAAAAAAACCCAACCCTCAACTCCAGCTGTGGTCAAAGGCACAGGTACCTTCTAAATGTGGGAATGGCTGTGAGCAGGGATTGCTGCACAGGCAGCCACAGCACTGGGCTCATTCCCCTTGCTCCTCGGAGCAGCCCCAGGCCACTGACCTTCCAGAGTAAGCTGCAAAGCTCATTTCTTCCCTTGGGTCACAGAAATGGAAAAGTGACTTGGAAGGCAAAGACCTGAAACTGAAAAGGCTATGATATGGAACAAGCTGCTTTTTTCCCCTCTTTGGCATTTATATTCATTGCTTTAATCACAGGGTATACCAGAAAAGCCTAGAATCTAGGACAGATGCTTTAAATGCCATACGTAACTCCAACCAACTAAACACCTCAGAAAATTGGAACATCATCAGTGATTGCTCAGGAACTAATTAACAAGAAAGGACAAAAATCACTGAAAATGTGCTATTTGGCCAAGAATTGACTAAAACGCAAAGTGTGGAAAAGAGAGTAGGTGTGCTTTAATGAAACACTCAACATTTAAAGGCTACAAGTACCTAGGAAGGAGGCAAAGTTATACTTTCCCAGACTTCCTTAAATAAAAAATAAAAGCTACACAAATTTAGACATCATTATTAAAAAAAATAATCTGTTTTTGAGCAGCAGAGTTTTAAAAATATTCATATGTAATTATGAAAGAGTGAAGGCATCAGATTATAGAAAAGAAGAACTTAAATTAACCTGGGCTTTATACTAAATATTAATTTTTCAAAACCAAATCTACCACCTATGCTGTTCAACCAAGAAAATACTGAAGACGGGTGTGTCATATATATCACTTGAAAAGTGCTGTTGCCCAAGCACTTGTAAGTTGCTGAAAATAAGGATCTTTTTAAAGGTTACAGCTTGTACACGTTTTCATTTTTCAGAGTACGCATAAAATCCTCTTAATGTTAGCACGCAACATTTAACAGCCATATAAGGTTCAAGAACAAAGACCAGCTAATACATTGCTTTATAGCAAATAGAAAAAGCAGTCCTTAAATTTGGTAACTTATTAATTAGAATACAACAGAGAAAAAGGAACTAAAATACACTAGAGAAAAAATAAAATTATAGAACGACAATTTGATATTCAACACTTCCACAAGATAAATATAATAAAAGGTATCAGATTTATGTTGCTAGAGAGTGGATATTCAGTACTGAACAGCACGTAATCTTTCTTAGCAAAGAAGAAACTGTGTTCTTATTGAATCTCAATTGATTTGTGCTACATTGCTGCCAACACAGACAAATACAACAGATTAGTAAAGGAGAAAATGCTTATTTTTTATATATATATCTCAGGATAAAACACGATCCATCATCCATGAAAGCACATACTGTGTGTCTCAGCTGAAACTGCTTCTTGCAACTGTCTGATCTAGACTATTCACCTGGTCAGTCTCAGCAGGTTTGGTGCCTTGGTGGGTATTCCGAAACCTATTAGTGCTGTTTGGGCATCACCTCCTCCTGTTCTGGTGCACAGTCAAGGAAATTTGGCTCTGACACAGGTGGAAACAGAACAACATGCATGCACAGGAGTGCACAGAAGGGAACAAGGTGGATGAAAACAACAGAACGAATGACACAGCGAGTGGGGAAAGTAGCAACAAGTTTCCCAGCATAAAGGGTTAAAACCTTTCCTCTTTCAATACTAACTTCAACTGATCTGCCAAAGTCTATTTAACTGTCTTCCCTGTCCTCAAGGTTGTTATTTTTTTGGGGGTGTGTGTGGGTTTTTTGTTTGTTTTGGTTTGTTTGTTTCTAATGTTGACAAAGAATATAATAAAAGACTTTCACTATTCAGTTCATGTAGGTTCCATTTCTGACTTGTTACCTTTCACCAACTAATTAAGAAAGCTTCCCCCTCTCTTGCTTCACTCACAGTCCTAAGCGCAGTCCACAGCTGCATCAAAATTCTTCCTGTCTGGGTTAAACCAGTGTGTCTTCAACTTCTACCATTTCCCATCAACATTCATCATGCTGGAGTACTCCACACCCGCCTGAGTTCCAGGCATAAGCTCATGGTGAAGGCACCACGGTCTGCACTGAAACACTTGCCTACCCGAACACCGGCCAAGGAGCAGTTCAGGGGCTCAGTGGCAGGGCAATTGTGATGTTTCCAACCACTCTGGTTTTCTCCCTCCTTTCCACTGCTCTTTTAATTATTCTAATCTGTGTTTGCAGTTAAGTAGCACGTTAGGTTCTTAAAATCATTGTAGTGGTGCAGGTAATATCTTGACTCTCTATTAAATAACACAACTGTGCGTCTGCCCTACAAGGATTGCTAATCCTGACCAGCATGGTTCATTCTGAGAGCACACCAACAGGCTGCAAATGAGACAAAAATACATGCACTGAGAATGTCTTGTTAGCATGTAATAACATCGATATGGTTACACAGACTAATCTTTTCACAAGGATTTAGGGAGATCTACTGGTAACATTTGAGGAAAGAACTAAACAGCTCTTAAAAAAAAAAAAAAAAAACAAAACAGGAAAAAAGAAAACACTGGGAATAAAGGAAAAAAAAACAGGGGAAAAAAAGAAAAATCCAGGAAAAAAAAAAGAAAAAGAAAAATCCAGGAAAAAAAAAAAAACAACAAAACAGGAGAGAAAAAAAAACACACAGGAAAAAAAGAAAAGAAAAAAAACAGGAAAAAAAGAAAAAACGGGGGTGGGGTGGGGTGGTGAGGCGGGGGAGAAAAAAAAGAGGGAAATAAAGGCTGATACATCCAAAAGCCCTACTGTCAATAATACATATCTGCCTATACATGGTAACTTAAGAGAAACAAGAGAAGTACCAATACTTAACCCATTCTAAAGACTGCAGACTAAAAAAAAGTACTATCATGGCTTAGCAGGGACATGGAGTAGATGAACTAAATAATCAACTTCCAGCATCTTATATAGAAACACTGGAAAGCTAGATTTCTAGTTTTTTATGTGAAGGTTCTATTGCTTGTTAGCTCAAGTGTTTAAGCTCTCTGTTCTTTTAGTTCAAAAATGTTTGTTAGATTTTGTAGTCCATTAATCCAACCATCTCAGAATTGCTACTGAAGCTAGAAAACCTCAGAAGGCAAGGGAAAAAAATTAAAAACAAATTAATATGGGAAGATGAGATAAATCAAGTAGTGTAGTCAAGAGTAAATTATCAAAAGATCTTTTATCGGAAATGAATAATTTTTTTCTACTTCAAGAGGAACCCATTAATTCTCTTCCCCCCCTCCATCCCTCTAGCATGATTGTAGTTCAAGCACCATAATATAAAAATAGGCTTATTAAGGTTTGAAATGTGTTTAACTCACATCACAAGCACCACAGTCCTTCAAAATTTAATTTAAATATATATATAAATCAGGACAGCATAAAAGGGTTTGCACTTGACAATAATTAATGGGAAAACATATTTATGATTGACAAACAGTAAGCAAAAGGGAGCCAGAAAATAAATGGCATGGGTTGGATTTGGCAATCTCTGACAGTACTGTGACTAGTTTCATTGACCTTATGAGAGATTTTGCAGCTTTCCCTACAGAGTCATTCCAGTTGGGCTTTTGTTGTTGTTGCTGCTGTTTGTTTCTTTTTTCCCCAAAAAGACAAGATGTAGAAGGTCCAGTGTGATTTAATGTAAGTCAAGCAGAGTGATCTTGACTATCTGTACGTCAATTCTATATGACACTGAGCTCTCCAGTCCAGAAGAAAAAGGAAAAATGATAAGCATACAACATATACTCAACTTTAAGGCTGTTATCTCACTGGCACCCCTCAGTTTAAATATTTGCTTAAATTTATTTCTAGATTGGCAAAAGAGTAGTTTTGGGGCATGGCAGCATCGCATTGACATGCAGCGTCTGACCCGTGAACCATTTTGCAGTGCCTTATACCACATGCTAAGACATCTTCATTTTACTTACTCACTTCAGCACAATCCTGGGCACCTCTCTCCCCTTTTCTCTTCTGAAGTAATTACCAGATGAGGAAGAAAAGGTTCCTCAGGCCAACGCTGCACTGTGCTAAAGGGAACATCCAAGGCACTGCCATTCCTGACAGCAAGTATCTGAGCACGCACAGATACCACAACCAAAACACACCACAGCAAACACAGACGCGGGGCAGATAGCTGTCGTGGTTATCAAACATCACGAGACAACAGGCACAACGTTCTTAGTGACCTCTGCGGACAGAGGTTTTTAGAGAGCTTGCAATCAAATAACTAGGTCACTCGCCACACAGCAGATTGGTGATACAGCAAAAATACTAAGAAAGGTAAAAGTCAAGTAATAAAAAAGATATGTTTGCCAATCATTAGCAGCTCTTATTAGATGATCATTATATGGCTGATAGCTATCTATCCATATATATTAGGATCGGTAGGAACCCACATCTGTTCCATAATCCATACACAGTTTGATGAGGTAGGCAGAATTTTAGCACTAATTTACAATATTAAGAGACTTCTGAATAGTGTAAGTATACTTAGTCTTGAATTCTGCCTTCTACTTCATGTAATTCTGATCCTAAGGTATCAGAGTTAATGGTAATGACACCTCCATATTACAAAGAAAAAAACACAGCCTTAAGGAGGAAATGTATTAATTCCCACTGACCTAGAATTTCTGATCCCAGAACTTTCCTGATGGACTACATTCACTTGCTTAAGGGAAGCTAGTTCAATGAAAGATTCAGAAGAAACTACTGAACAAACAAATGGCTTTGAAACTACTTGAGCTACAGCATTCGAGATTACACAGACTCAGTGGCTGCTTTAGCAAGTTGTCAGGACAACAGTTTCACTTGATATTTAAATAAGTATACTTAATGTGAAAGAAATATACAGGCATGCGATGTTTGCCTGTCTGTATGTTTTCCTTAATGAGTGCACAGCCTATAAAAAAAGTCGTATTAGTAGAAATCCCAAACAGAAAGATCAGCCTTTTCATCTTGTTCCTGAAAAAAGAAGTCTTTGTAAATAGACTGATTGATCGCATGTTAAGGAAGGTTTTGTTATTGATTTATTTTGCAGAAATGTCTAGGAATTTCATAAATAAACCAGAACTTCTTTGTGTTAGGTCTGTTCAGGCACACAGAAACAAGCTGTTCCTGACCCTAAAAAGGATGTAATTAATATCAATGCAATTTTCTTGCACTCCAATAGCATGAGAGATGCATATTTGTGTGCGCATACATATGCCATACATGCACTTAGAAACATACACACACTTTTCCTGTGGAGAACATCCTGCTTAGGGGGGGAAAGCTGTTCAGGATTATGACACAGTTTGACCGTTCAGCCAAACCAATAGAGACAGGATTGCACATACAACCACCACATGGCCCTTTGAGACAGCATGGATCCGCAGGTGGGTTACAGGACAGCCCTAAAAACGGGACAGCAGGGGATGCAGATACAGTAGGGCCAGGTATTGCAGATCATAGGACAAACTCAATGCTTTAGCACCACTTGCACTTCAGGCCATGGCATTGCTTAAGTCACAGATGTAAACTAGCGACACATGCAAGTCAAGCTGTGTCACCTTGAAGCCAAACGGGTGGCTGAGGCCACTGGCGGGCACGAAGCCCAGCTGCTGTCTTGCTCAGCACCCGAGGCACAACCTTGGCTGCTCACCTCTCTGACAGGTACCCCGACCCACAGAAAGAAAGATACCCCAGGTGCAGGGGCTGCCCTGCTGCATTAAATGCTGTTTTGTTGGCACAGGTGACCAACAATTCTGGGGGCACTAGAAATTCTACCCCAGACATCTCACCTCCCACACGGGTGTAACTCATCACTAGGGCTGAGACTCACAATGTTTTTCTGAACCAACAGGCATTTGGGTATTTCACACCAACCTTACCACTGCTTTGTAAGAGGACAGTCATTTTGCATCTAGGTCTGTATCACATTAGCACCGAGACCTCTAAAAATGACAACTGGACCCTTGGCAACACTAGTCCGTCAGTTGTTCTGTTCTTCAGCTGTTTCAAAATTAACCTTGTTATTTTAGGTCAAATGGAATGCTTCAAGTATTACAAAGCATTGTTTACTTTGGTAGCGAAAGATCAAAACTGTTAATGTGATCCTTAAATATTTGTACACTATCGGTGTGCTGAATAAACCAATACATTCAATTATTCACCCAGAGAGGAGACACTGAGCTCTACTTAGAGAAGAAAATCCATTCTAGTTATTGATGGATTTTTATGAAAACTGAATGATAACTTCTCCTGAAGGACTGGAATGAGAATGAGAGCTTTAATATTTTTGCTTAGCTCTCTTAAAAATTTTCCAAGATAATTTTTTTAAGCTTTAATGGAAGTTAATCTGTACTTATAAATAATTTTTGCTTTCTCTGGTATCAACTGAATACATAAACAGGGATTACTCTATAAGCAACAAATGTATTTGAAGTCAATATTTCCTAACTGTGTTGTAATCTATAGTCAGCAGGGCCAGAACCTGACACTGTGCAGAAGTTTGTGTCTGAAATTCCTTGAAATAAGCATGAATGTCTGAGCTGCTGTTATTCAGCTGATGTGCCTCTATAAGCAAGCATCAGGTTCACAGAACCGCTGCAGCCATCACAGTACTGACCTCTGTGTGAGGTTTTCCAATGAAAAATAATACTAACTCTTCTTCCTGCAGGTCCTTCCATAATCTTGATTTTAGTGCCTGGCACAGGGATACAAGCATTTACATAGGCTTTGGATTAACAAAGTAGTTTGGATAACCTTGACGATTTAATTTATACTTAAATGAAATTAATTTTTGGTTATATTAAAGGTATATTTGATATAAACTGTAGATATCCACAGTGTATGGATAGCTACAGTAGGCATATTTAGTGTATTTATATAGGAAAAAGAAGTTAATCTTAGGGAAATCAAACAGTCTCATATGCAGTGCCAGAGCACACGCTAGTTATATATCCCAGTATATACAGCAACCACATCCTTTGAGTAGGAATAGCTTTACATTTACTGGTATGCATCACAGCTTCCCCGGAGTCACTAAAGATCACATGTGCTGGCCATGTAAAGACCAGCCTGTGGTCTCTGCATCGGTTCACGCTGTGCCAATGAAAGGCCTGGCAAGAGACGGCAGAAAGCTCGCAGTGCCTTGGAAACACCCAGCACTCTCCTTCACCATGACCCACCTGCGCTGCCTTCAGCTGGAAGAGGCTGGGACAGCACGTGCCCAGCAGGCGACAGTGCCCAGCGCAGCCTTGGTGACCTCCTTGCACCGGTGTGCTACTTTCATCCCAAGCTGGCAGAATACTGGAACACAAGAAAACATGCCCACATTTCTTCTTCTCACCTGTCAGTTGCCAGCAAGGGTAAGGGAGGTTGTTATTCCTGTGACTCCACAACAGTTCTCTCGTGACTTCTGGGATAATCCTTACCCTGCAGCCACCTGATGCCTGGGCAACGTATGCTTCCAGTGACCAGGTATGGGGAGCACCTGCAGGTTTCCTTTTACCTGCTCCAAAAATACACTTTTGCCTATCTCTGGGCCTAAGAGTGACTAGCCAGGCAAGAGCCAGTTGGTTCTGAGGCTCCAACTGGGAATCCGCTGCAAAGCTGAAAAAGAGGGCTCGCATGGTGAAAAGCACAGTACAACCTTTTATGGGCTCCATTTCATACCTTTGATGTTTAACATAAAACATGATACCCTCCCCAATTACTCTATTTGCTAGAGCATTACCGCACTATGATGAAATGCAGCTGAAAGTAAGCAAAATAAAATATGTGAAGGGCATCAAGGGCAGTATTCATCCCATCTAATTCACAGGTGGGCTCTTCCTGACTGCAATTAAGTAAGGAAGAACTTTGTAAGAGAAAGACATCGCAATATCTGGAAGCAGTGAATCCTTGTATCAGCAGAGTACTGGAATGTAAATCCTGCAATATATCCTCTATGTGACAATGATATCCTCTATACGCATAGCAGGCCAAGACCACTTCTCCTGTGGTTTTGCTGGAGACACAGATCATCCCCCACAATCCCTTATGTGAACATGTTTGTGGCACAAGGAAGCATCAAACTCAACGACGACTGAAAATGAATTCCTCGTTTTGAGCTTATGGCAACCCTTAGGTGCAGGAGACTGGAAATGAGACTCTTTAGGGCATGGGGGGAGTTAACTGTTTCACAATGTGCTGCTAAATAAAATTTAAAAAAAACCCCAAACTCTTACACCCCCCCCCCCAACAAACCACACCCCCCCACCCCCCCACCCCCAAACAAACCAAAAAACAACATAAGACTTGTTAGCTTTTAAATATCTTCCCGCACATGAAGATAAATTTGTCTCAGCTAAAAAAAATCCTCCCAAACCGAACTACATCTGCCATCCAAACATCCTGTTGGTAATGATTTTGTGCACTGAATTGTTACGTATACTACTTCAATTCCTAAATCTGCATTTCAGATGAAAAAGTGCAAAATAAGGTTTAGCAAATTAGATATTAAAGATTTTGCTACTGACTGTGGTTTCTGTTACATTAGACAAGCACATTATTCGCCTTAGCAGGCAGAAGAACAATGACTAAAGGCTGTTATTATGCCATAACGGCTACAGGAGGATAACTGTAAAAATAATTGTAGATTCACAACATCAGTTCTGTGTAAACATTTTCAGAAACATTTCTGTCTCTTTAATTTCGTTTGCAATGTTACATAAAGAACAGGGCTTAAGCCAACAAATATAGATTGACAGTAGTAGAGTCTTGCAAATGTAGCTTAATAGACCAGTGCTATTATTTCTACGTCAATGTTTGCAAATATTTTAGGAACACATCAAAGTAGCTGCTGCTGAGCTCCTCAAGCTACTGTTACATGTGGTTTGGGCAGTATACTGCGGATCAGACGCAGTCTCATCTCCTGTGCTGAAAAGCCGTACCTCCGTGTGTAATTTGAAGCTTCACAACAGAAGATTTATTAGATGCATGTGGGAAGTCCTTGCAGCAGGTGGAAGTCATGCATGGAAATACTGGAGTCTAATCAAATTACACACGAAGGAACAAGCAGAGTGCTTTTGGAGAAGAGACTGTTGTTTAGTTCCACCTCTGAAGAATCTACTTTTTCATCCCAAAACTACTCTGGGAACCGAGTTAGCATGGAAGGTGGAGACCACCAGGGGTCTTGCTTCAAAACTGCATATTACTTCTCTGAACCAGATCATTGTTGTAGATGCCGACCTGCAGAGATACCAAACCATGTGCAGCACTTTATCTTTCTGAACTCTACTACCGCTTTTTTGTTATCACTTCTAAGAAATTCAGGCCTTTTAGGCCTAGACATCTAGAAAAATGTCATGTAGTATTATGACACACCACTTGGTTAATTAGGCAGTATAATTTGCGGAAATACTGTGCAGCAGTAGGTTGACGTTGCTAGTGATGCGATTTAAGAGATGCAGAAAGAAATAGAAGCTGGTACAAAATACTGCAGAATGTGTGCTTAAAAAAATAAAGCCCAGTTGATCAAGTTTCTGTGACCAAAAGATACATCAACAGAAGATGTAAAAGCAAGAGAAACAGCTTCACTGCAGACACCAGATATATCTGGATACTTATTGCCTCCCTGTTCCACATGGATTCCTGTCACATGCAGTCCATCCCCAGGCAAAACTGACATCCCCATAAGCAGGATTATCCCATAGGCACCTCTGCTGGCTGCTTGCATCTTCTGCCAGCAGCAGTCACTTTGAAAAACAGGATGAGCACTTGATTGATTCAGTAAGAACTGGAAGAGTTAATAAACAGTAAATTGTGTGTGTGTGTTGTGTGCTTGAGGTTTCATATCCATGTTTACCGTGGCAATTCTGTGATCTGAGTTCTTGACATCATACTTCTAATCCCTAGAGTATATGCAGTACCTGTGTACTAGTTGGGACATAACCAACTCTCCTGCAAGAGATGGGAAGGGGGTGGATTTGCCTGCACTAATCCAGCAGGTTGCAGCAGGGTTCACATCAACTCTGACACTTTCACTGGGCATCAAAGCAACCTCAGCAGGTGATGCGTCTTCGCAAGCCCTTCTTTACCTTCATACTTTGTTTTCCTTCCCCCAGTGCCGAAAGCTGTACCCAGCGAGTTGTGGAACGATTCTCTCAAATCCTGGGCAAGTCTTCTGCCACACACCAGCTTTTCAGAGTAGACCTGTATGGGGCACAAACGAAACAGACTTCGAAATATATGCAAGGATATGCTCAGAGTTACAATTTTTCCTCACAGGGAAAATTCTCTACCAGCCACATGCAAGCATTGCTCAGCAGATGACATGGAGGAATAAATTTAAGAAGCTGAAGATGGTTCATCTGCACATCTCTGATTGCAGTTTACATCTGCACTGTTACAGTAATTACTGTGAAAGCAACGGCTGAAACATTACTACCAACCCTTTCAGGTCACGGACAGCCCTGAAAAGGAGCCACCAAAGCAGGGTGACGGCATCTGTAAAATCTGGGGAAGTTAGGAGTTAGAAGGTGGGCCTCTTGTGACCGTTAAGGATAAAGTAAAACATGGGCCAACATACTTATTTGTGCTGCAGTCCCCTTTGTCTCCAAGCATCCAAGAGATTTGGCCTTAACAGACCTTTAGATGGGTCAAACCCCTTGTAAATACCTGCATCAACATTTTTATTGTTTCATATATTTTTTTATTTTTTAAATTTAAAATATTTTATTTCTTAAATTAAATAACATATTTAAATTTTATTTAAAATACCCCCTTTGCTGGGTGGTGGAAGCCAGAGAAATAGGAAGGGATTAAGGACGCAAGGGCTGTTTAGAAGGTCCATATGGTTTGATGCATAGACAAAAAACAGCTAGAGGCATGCAAGACTAAGCATGGTGCAGTCCTGCGAGGTGGCAGGACTCTGTAGGGAGCACAAGCACACCAGACACCTGCCTACATTATCCAAAATAAACTGGAAGATTCACAAGCTCTGTTCAGAAAAAAAAACAAAAGCAGGCAAGCCAGGTTGAAACCTATGTCTAGCATCAAAGCATGTCATGGCTTGAAACCCATCAAGGCTGTTAATACTAAAGGTCAGTGTATTTAATTAGCCATAGGAATGCCTACCTATGGATTACAGCCAATGAAACATCAGCAATTATCTTTCATGTTTAAACAACCTTGCACAGTGTTTTACATAACAAGGTATGTATCACCACTCAGGTTTAAACGGGACTATTACAATCAACCACTATAATAAGTATGCACTGCAAGGCAAGAACTTCCTGATGAGAGCTTCTATAGCAACAGCAGATGCATAACTCTGGGATATTTGCTCCTTTTATGTTTTGTACCAGAAATAACATGAAGTTTTCAGAAAAAAAGTAACTGTGCAGCGATGGAAGACAAGGATTCACGTCCCTCCACTCCATCAGTACTTAAATCCTACAAAGAACTTGGTAATTAGATGTCTTTTTTTTTTTTTTTTCTTTCTTGAAATGAGAAAAGTTGTCCCTAGGTAATTTCTAGCTATACATCAATATGGTTTTATGTTCCCTTTAATGTGTGTGTGTGCGCACTTGACGATAGCATTTCTAGGGGTGCATTAACACCAGTGATACCTCACACTTACCTACATCCACAGGAGAAGATAAAAAAAGAAAAAAAAAAGAAGAAAAAGGCTAAAATTGCATTATATATATCTGAATTTTTCGTTATCACTTCCTACCTGCTATCCCCCGTTAGGGAAACCATGTTCAACTTGTTTTAAAATAATTAATCACATTAATGAATGATTTCTTTAGGATTTTTTTTAAAAAAACACATCATCGCCATGAAGGACAAGTGGCCACAGTATTAATCCATGAATATGGTGTATTGTATTACACTTGTTCAATAAGTTTGAGGAACAGGGGCTGGTAGATCCAGGAGGTTATTGAAAACTAGAAGGAAGAGTTAGTTCTGTGTCATAGCAGGCTGTTACACGGCACAACTAGAAAAAACACATACAGTCATCGTACAGATGCAGCACAGTCATCCTCATTACCAAGTTGTAGGAAGACCGAGATATCTATCAGTTGTGAAGAGCCTGTTTTCCAGCTTTATGTATTTTGGCAGCCTTATGCCATTAAAGAGAATTAGATCTCTGCCAAATCAGTTTTCCACTCCATCACATGGCATCACCAGCATTTGTGCAAGCAGCACCACTGGGACAGCTTGACCCATCTGGGGAAGAGGATGCTGAGGCCAGCAGCCTGGCCAAATTGCTGCCTGCCAACCCTCCCCAACAGGCACTAGGCAGAAGTTACACAGCTGATTTGAATTTTAGAAGCCAAAGGAGGCCTGTGGAAAGCTAACCCTATAGCCCTAGCATTTTACATGCTTATTAAAAAAAAAAAAAAAATTCTTATTTTCAGAACAGTACAGGGATTCACTTATGCAAAGTCCCCTCCACACAGCTGCCTACACTAACAACGATAAGAACTGTTAGTGTCCGTGCTTTGCACGTAATGCAAGCACTGACTTTGCTTAGTATTCTTAGTTTTACAGAAATACTCTGGGAGGAGGTTTTGACAAATATCTTTCTATGAAAACGCTCACTTGTCATAATCCAGTATTTTTCAGGAAAAAATCCCATATTTGAAATCTTGGGACATTTTTTTCCTTGGGGAAAGAGTTTTCTGCACAAACCCCCAGTCCTTTATGCCATACAGCCATCCTGCTCCATTTCATGAAGTGATCAACACTAGTTCCTTCACATAAACAATCCTGGATAGAAAAATACATTTCAGTTTTTGGACATGATGTGTTTACATAATTGGCTTTCTCATGCTAGTCTAAAGACGTGCTTTTTTTTTTTTTTTCTGCCAGACAGGGTTCGCTGTTTGACAAAAACATGCCACACAAAAATTAAAAATAAGTGGAATTGCAAAGGCAGGAATTTAAGTGATGGTTTTGTTAAACACCAGGTATCTTAAGCCTCCCCTCTCACCCCTACCCTAGAAACCCCCAACCCAAAGCTAACCTCGCCTTATTACTGAAGACTGAAAACTGCAATCGCCTCAAACATTCCTACGTACTACTTACACAGGTTACAGAATAGAGAAAGACTCAAAGTGTTGCCCTTGGTCTAATAGCACTGTCATGAAAAAAGACAAAAACCCCACAGAAGCAGTGGTCAATACATGAAAGGAGCTTTGTACAGAAGTTACCATTTCACACGTTCTAAAGATCAGGTTTTCATTTCAGTTAATTTTCTGTATCTTTACTGTACCAGAAGGTAGTCTTTTGATAGAAGGTTAGGGTTTTGGTGGGGTTTTTTCCACTTTTAATAGTGAATAACATTTTACAAAGGAATTTACATTAAAAATTACTTAGATCTTGAAGTAGAGAAGTATCGTTACACTTTTATAAATGCATAATCATGTGCTACTTCTACAAAAGAACTGGTCCAAGAACTTTTAGCATGAAATATACTGAGTACATAGACTTCATCTGATCATTCACACAGGTAGTACTTTAACAGCAGGATAATTAAACTACTGCAGTTACCTTGCTCCCAAGTAAACAAGAGATACACTCAGTATTTTGTGAAAGGCAACCAAGCAAGGTTGGGATTCACCCTCTACCTTTTCCTTCAAATGACTTGAAGTGGCTTTATCTACTTTCACTTTTCCAGCCAATTTCCTTCTGAGGTGGACAGCTCACTCAGTTTTTGGTGGACGTAGTGGGTTGATCCCAGCAAACAGCCAAACACCCTCATAAGCTGCTCTGCTCGCTCACTCCCCTCTCCTTCAGGATGGGGAGGAAATGGAAGGTGAAATATGTGGATCAAGCTAATACTTTAACAAGGAAAGCGAAAGCTGCATGTGCCAGCAAAGCAGCAATAGGAATTCACTGATGACTTCCCATCAGCAGGAGATGTCCAGCCACTTTCTGGCAAGGGGTAAGGGGGGGCAGAGTAGGAAACGAAAAGCCTTCACATTGTACAAGCACCACTTAGCAACAGCCAAAACCACTGATATTTTATCAACACAGTTTCAGGCACAAACCCACAACACAACACCATAGGTGACTCCATCCCAGCTAGACCCAGTACAGCAGGACAGCTAGCTGCTTGTCCCCAACCCCTCTTTCCATTCAAAAGAGTAGAAAATAGACCAGAGTTGGTACCTTTGCTACAAAAGACACAAGGAAACTACTGGAAAGTAGCAGGGGAAAAAAGTACTGTGGGGAAAACACTATAATGTTATAGCATTTGCAGCCTAGTTTCTTCAGTGTTCACAGACATACCTTTCTTTCTAAAGGCACTGTATGTATTTTGTCATAAACCTCATACCCTGACCAAAGACTGAAAATTCAGTGCATTAAATTTACATCATCCTATCACAGACTGTCCTTGTGTAACACATTTGCGTTGTGATTTGTGAGGTGCAGTCAGAAGAAACAAGCAAGTTTGGAGGGAGTTCCCCCCCAGTGTTTAACAATGCTGAAGATTATCTTGGAGTCAAATGGCATGGGTGATTACTGCTGCATCAGTTTTAATCCCCCCTAATATTCTGAGAAATTATTGTCTCTGTCTTAACTTAGAAGACAGTTTTCAGAACTAGTTCAATTAAACACTTAGATCTTTTTTCAGGGCTCAGAATAGTTTTGTAAAGAAGCAAAAATATCAGCTAAGCTGACACCTATTACTTCAATGCCTACAAGTTCTTACATTTTTTCCTAATTCATTTTAGGCTTTAATTTACCATGAATATCCAAGAGTTACTTATATTTACAGGGTACATATTGTACTCACAGGCATGAAAAACATAATTTGTCTCATCTAATGAGTCACCATTAGCTTTTGTTTCTACCTTTCCGTAAGCAGAATATTTTTAACATATTCAACTGCAGTTATTTTTACCCAACAATTTATATAATTCTTTTTAATAAGAGCATTCATATGTCAGCCTATCACTATTACTGTAACTTATTTTCAGATAAAACAAAAATGAAAAAGCCTATGTAAAGCAAGCATTCCTCAAAAAGAAAAAAAAATGTTTCTATAAAGGCAAACATGACCAAAACTTATGAATATTCTTTTTTTAAATGCTCATGAAACTTTCAGAAAGATGCCATTTCTCTCAAGAATTTGAATAAAACTCTAAAATCTAAAGAGAGTTAAAATGTATATTTGGCATAAGAGACAGGTCTCTCTTACAGCAAATAACCTACACCCTCAAACCCCTCTAAACACTTGCACCATATACTATGAGGTGTGAAAACGCACACATGTGCAGAGTTTTCCTTGGCAAAAAAGTTCATATGTTAATTGTTAGAAAGCTCAGAGAATCACAGAATCATTGGAAAAGACCTTTAAGATCATCACGTTCAACCATTAACCCAGCACTGCCAGGTCCATCACTAAACCATGTCCCTAATCTACGTGTTTTTAAACACCTGCAGGGATGGTGATTCCACCACCTCCCTGGGCAGCCTGTTATAATGCTTCACCAACCTTCCAGTGGGAATATTTTTCCTAACATCCAATCTAAACCTCCCCTGCCGTAACTTGAGGCCGCTTCCTCTTGTTCTGTCCCTTGTTACCTGGGAGAAGAGACCGACCCCCCCTGCCTACAGCCCCTGTCAGGCAGCTGCAGAGAGCGATAAGGTCCCCCCTGAGCCTGCTCCTCTCCAGGCTGAGCACCCCCAGCTCCCTCAGCCGCTCCTCATCAGCCTTGTGCTCCAGACCCCTCCCCAGCTCCGTTGCCCATCTCTGGACACGTTCCAGCACCTCAGGGTCTCTCCTGCTGTGAGTGGCCCAAAACTGAACACAGGGTTCAAGGTGCGGCCCCACCAGCACCCAGCACAGGGGGCCGATCACTTCCCTAAGATGCCACTTACAGGCTGATCTTTATGAAAGTCAGATCCTAGCTAACGTATGATGTATGAAAATATTTAAATACATCTTCACCTCTGTAGCAGCCCCCTAACAATGACAACATTACCAGTTTGGAAATGTTAGTCAATAAGGGAACTCTTTAAATGCTGAGTACTTAAATTCCTCAGAAATTATCGATCAGAAGACAGACCACAGACCTCAACATATACAGAACAGAAAATCCTCATCTATTTAAGTCAAAGGAAATAATTTCTGATGCTCACTGAGTTAACCTTCACCCTTCACTACTTAACTAGTAAAGTTGGATTTGAGTTCTGAGAAGGAAGACTTTTAAACAAACTGGAAGTTCTTCCTTTAACCATTAATAGGCAGTTAAGAACCCAGAGTCATGAAATAACTGGTGAAAACAAAACTTTTTCAAGTTGTTTAAAATATTAAACAGCGACAGATTAATATGGAAAAATACCACCTTGCATCATGTGCGAGTACCATATAATTGCTTGCCTAGTCTGGTATCTTACTGTTCATACAGCTGGTCTCCCTTTGTCAGAGGATTAGCTACACCATGTTCTCGTATTTCAGAGCAAATGGTTAACAAATTATTTACCAAAAAACAAACAAACAAAAACCAAACAGAAAGGCCAAACAGTTTGTCCATTAAAATCTGTTTTCCAGAAGTACTCACCAAGGTGAAATAACCTCTCTATTCTTCATCTTCAAAATAAACCTCAGGACAGTAAGACTTGAATTGTGGGAGGAGGAGAGAACAGCCAGGAAATCAGAACTTACTGCTCATAGAATACACCAGTCTAGTGGCTGCCCGCCTGTTACCGTAAAAATAACCTGGCCTGGAGAACCTGAATTACTCAGTACAAAGAACCACTCAGCACATGTGATGCCTGATGGAGGGAAGGTCAGCCCGAATCTTTAGATAAACCGGCAGGTGAGGATGCACTTGAGTTCTCATCGACTGTTAGAGAGACCACAGAGCAACAATTTATGGGGCCAGAGCTACCAAGAATTGCCAGTGTTCTTTCAGGTGACAGGTAAGTACATATTTCGAAGGGCAGAAATACAAATCCTTATTGGCCCTTTGCACTAAGAGAGGTTATCTTTAAAGAATGTTCCTCCGCGATGTCTGAATCTCTGTGGAAAGCTTTGTGCCCAGGGATACATCCCCACAGACCATTTCATTAACTTCTGTGACAGAGCTAAACTATCCTATTTGACTGAAGAGTGCTGACTTGAGGTGCAGCCATGCAAAAAAGCTCTGGAAGTCGTGTGCTTCTCGGAACGTGTCTGACACTTCAACCAGTCATGGTGACAGGCAGCTACAAACCTCAGTGCGTAGCGGTAAGGAGGGGCATTAGCTGAGGTCTTGCAATCTGAGCGTGGTGCTAGGCAGAAGGTGAAACGGCAGTAGCTGAATTCCTCTTCATAACCCATCAGGATACAAGGAGCCGGAGGAAGAAATTATCTTTTCATGAGTATTGCAAGGGAAAACTTTTCAGCCTCGCAAAACGGGCATGAGCATACCCATCGTTAGAATGAAGGTTGACTTAAAAAATCCCAGTTGTTACGCTTCCTATATTTTATATGTTCATCTTGAAAATCTTGTAGTCTGCTTTTATTAATCTATCTCAAAACAGAAGAAAAACGTGCACAGGACAAATATTCTGCCAATCTCATTAGACTTTTTCTGACCAAGACAAGTTCCTGATTTCAAGATGGAGCAAAATCTAATATTCTCCTCTGGTGTTAAGACTACTGTGCAATGCTTTTACAGTACAAACAATGAAATCATATATGCATTTATTTTATCCTCCTCAGAGTTTATTTTGCATGTAATTTTACACAGTTTATACTTCACATCATACATTTATTCCTTCTCTTGGGAAAAAAGTAATAATAAAAAAAAAGTTTGACACAGACACTTGCCTTGGATTACATTTTGAAACCTGGAACTGGTGCCGGTAAAAAAACAAACCACCCTATAAAACATATTAGATCAATACAATGTAAATATAACATGTATTAGAAGTTGCTCGTTATTTCACTACAAGGAAAACAATCTAGGAAAAAAAAAGATATTCAGTTCCAGTTGCTAAAACATTTCAGTGTATTTTCTTTAAAGTCTTAGTGTAACAGGAATGCTTTTATTAGCCCACTACCAAACCATGATCAAAGTGGCATAGAGGAAAATGAAGCATGATCCTAAACAGTATTACAGTATTCAACTGCAATATGAAATTCTGTCACACAGAACACAGCAGACTGGGGATGTTCATAAAGTCGTTTCAGTGTGTACTTGGCAAAAGACTGTTTTCCATCATGCTGCATTATTCCATCCCTTATTTTGCTTAAGAAGTAAGCCACAAGTAAGCATTCCAAGAACTGTTGAATAAATTTTCAGTGTTGGCACAACTATTCAGTAATTTACACAATGGTTCACATAGGAAACTGGGTAAAATTATGACTTGGAAATGGTCACGGACATCTTCCTCTTTGGCTACTTTAAAAGTTAGAAAATTCAGATTTGTACAAAAGACATTCATTTTCCGAACCAATTCAAATATGTTTTTAAATAAATGGAACAAAATAAAGCATGTCTCGTTAATTTGGTATTAATTTTCCAGAATACTCTGCAATACATTTTCAAATATACAAAATCTTACTCTTTACAAAAAAAGTTGTAGCTCATGAAGGAACTCACTTGAATAATCTTAGCAGCACTCCAATAATTAACTACCTTGGTTTTATCGAAAAAACACCTTAGTTTGATCGCTGTATTTTGAGACTGCTTCTTCATGAGAAGCAATGTTTCAAAAGTTATAAAAGTGCAAGAACATCATCATGTTCCAAGCTGAAAGGCAGCTTCTGGAAATAGTGAAATCAGTATTGCAAGGTCCTAACGCTAGTGAAATAAATGCAATGGGAAGAATTACATTTTAAGTACATCTTCCAGCGTGGTATCATTGCAGTAAGAACAAAACACTCTTCTCACTGAACATTTTAGTCATCTAAATAAAATAGTCGTATCATTTTTTCCAGCTGTAGCAAGTGAGATGCACAGACTAAGTGATTTTATTGGGATCAAATAAGCAACACACACAATAGCATCAGCAGGTCGCCTGTCAATCCCGCCTGCTTGTTTTGCTCTTCAGCATTTTTGTGCAACTTTAATGACATAAAAAATGGCTAAGTACAATACTCTCAGAGGACCTTCTCATCCATTTGGATAAACATTTCTAATTCCATGTTGGACTTCATTGAAGAAGAGGAGCCTCAAATTAGGTCCCACAAACCGTTAAGGCTGCCTTTTAGCCAAAAACTTCTGTTTTATTTAAGCAAACTACTTACTTTTAGTAAGAAGCATTAATATATAATGAACATTTGAATTCACTATCAGAATGAGGATTACAAGAAATTACAAACTTTGGAGCAGGATCACTCTTGTTATTCCTGATAAAATTCTGTAAACAGCAGTTTAATAGAGAATACCTGCTGCTTTGCAATATCTTAAGTGTAATTTTGTACTACTAGAACTACAAAACCAACATTTTCCTTTCTGCCTCTTTTGTAAAGTTTCCTCAAAAGAGGTTCTAGCAAGTCAAGAGCTCTGCAATTATATGCGAATATTAATCTTACATTTTAAACACCTAATAATACTATACTCAGTTTCAGAAAGCTTCCTTAGAGCAAGTTTTGTTATACTTAGTACTAGTACAGCGTATCAGCACTTCTTCTATGACTTGCTTCTTCAGTGATAGTTAGAGAGAACTTCATTTTGGGATATCCATATTCTGAAGCACAATTGCCACTCTGCTTGGAATGTACACCTAGTAAAAATATGACAAGAACAAGAATAGCTGAAAAAAACATCAGCCTCGCAGGATACAATTTCTATATAACAATATGTGAAAAAAAAACCCAAAACAAACCCAACGTGAAATATTTAAGCTGTTACTAATTTGTCATTTGTGCAGTGTTGTGGGTCACATTAATCACATTTAAAGCGTGACTATTGACTGCTTAGTGCCCAGGAGTGAATAACACAAGATAATCTAAAAGTTTAAAAGACAGCTTCATTGCACTCTCTCCTCTTTTCCTTTTTTTTTTTAAATATTACCTTGCGATGTTTTCAAGTAGCTACCAGTAGAGGGCCTCATACGATTTACAATGACCAGTTTCAAAAACCTGAGCACATTCAGGTCCACGGACTGTACAATGATAAACGACACTTTTGCAACACTTCTGCTGTGAATTAAAGTTGCCTCAAGGTCTGTGATGTAATTTCATACAGGTAAATACAAGCAATATGACACAGCAATGTATTCTTCTCACGCTTGGCTTCTATGGAGTTTCAGTGTCTGAGAATAAAACTTACTCCCAAACCAAGACAGATTCAAAATTAACCATTAAATTATTGCATTTTTCTTACTCTTTTTTCCTGATTACCATGAAAAAAACCCAAACATATATAATCAAAAGACTCCTCATAGATCACAGGAGAACTTGTGGCAATATATTTTACATGACATTCTTTTCAAGAAGAGTGGAGTCAAAAATCTGAAAACAAGACCGATATGTACTATCTACCAATTACGCTGATATATGGTACTCCATCAATTGTCAAGTGTATGAATGTGTTTGCTGAACAAGTCAATAAAAATGCAATTATAAAAGGTAACACAAGATTGAAGATTATTGGCTTCATTCTGACAACATCCTCTTTTAGACTATCCTTCATCCCTGTGGAATGCCTAATATTCTGCAATTTCAACAACGTTATCTGCTAACTAGAGCCTGATGGCATGAACGGCTTTCATAGTTTTCAAAACACAACACAGAAGTAAAGCAAAAAGCTTTAGGAAAAGGAGAAAAAGGAAAAGAACAGCTGATCTTCATTGAACCAGACAAAGCTATGTCCAATGCTTCTTGAAAGGCAGCGAACATAATGATTTCCCCTAAGGTTTCAGTGATAAATAGCATCTACAA
Source organism: Falco peregrinus (assembly GCF_023634155.1). Classification (NCBI taxonomy): domain Eukaryota; kingdom Metazoa; phylum Chordata; class Aves; order Falconiformes; family Falconidae; genus Falco; species Falco peregrinus. The sequence goes on along the minus strand of NC_073724.1, from coordinate 11,741,639 downwards.
ATCTGTGCAGGGCACGAAACACTTAATGAAGTCAACTAAAGAACATATAGATAAAGGACAGATTTTAAAACTGTATTGAGAAATTCAGTGCTCTGGGTTTGTATGATGAAGTGAGAAGGGAGAAGGAACGAACAAGTAATTCTAAGAAAGAATGTGTAAAAAGTTACTTAAAGGAACAAAAATTAACATTAATACAGGACACAGCAGTTCTCAATTATATTCTGGTCAATAATATGTCAGATCCTAGGAGGAGTAAATTAGTCCAGTCCCTTTAAAGTCAATTTATATCAGCTGAGAATCTGAGAGCAGTGTGGAAGCATCCCACTCGCTACCACTTCATTGCCAATCAGAATTTTAAAACTTGTTTTAAGCACAATTTTTGAACTTGTGCAAATGATTGCATTTAGACTGATGACAGGTATGTTTTCTGTTTGCCATAACGAGATGTAACTGCCAGTTTATTACTTTGCTCACTATTTTTTCCTTACCTGGGCAAATTAAACATGAGTTTTAGCGGTTTTTGTCTTGATGGCTTTCTTGCTAAATCATAGAAGAGCCACTTATGGCATAATTTCCTAATCTTACCTATTCCTTTCATTGTCAGTGCAACCATCTTTAAGGTTTAAATAAAACTGCAAGAAGCAGCAGAACAATGAGGGCATGAACAATGACTAAATATTAATTATTGGTTAAATGTATTAATAATTATTAAATATTACTATTAATTATTCATTCCACTGCTGTAATTTTTTTTAAAGAGGAAAAATACGACACAAGTATTAGATAATTCTTGTTACAAATGAATTGGGATTATTCCTTCCCATCAGCCCAACAGTACTTCCATAAATACTACAGTGTATATACGCTCTGGCCTTCTTAAAGTAGAACACAGAACATTCGTGTGTGTGTAAACGTGACCAATGAGGTTGGAAAGATTGCTCCTTTCCTGAGGTAAGGTGAAATCTGGGGGATTATCTGCCCAGGATCCCAGTGGGGTTTTCAGCCATCTCGGCCCAGATTTCTCACCTTCACCCCTTGCTCTTCAGACACCCTGAATCCCAGAACTTCTTCAGCCTTTCCACTCCAGTATTACCCCTTTTCTTTCAGCACCTCTCAGCTGGAACTACCTGTATTAACAGCCCCACAAATTTAAATTTATTTCCTCTTTTTCCTGAGTGTCCAGAGGTGTAACTGGGCAGACTGTGCTCCAACCATATGCTACAATTTGCCACCAAGTGGCACAATTAAAAAACATCAGGAATCCATTACTGACAGGACAAGTTGAAATGCAAGCATCTTACTGTATGTTTGAGTTCAAACACTTTCAAATATATAAAACCATGGATAATCCTTTCTTAAAAGCTAATTAGTAACATTAGGTATATTTTAATTAACGTCTCTGATTTAGATTAGGAACCCTGCTTACATATAATATTTTAAACCACTTTTCTAATTCATATCAAAACACATACATACAGTACTTATTATAAATGCGCAATAGAATACAATAAAAGGCTTGCATCCCCAGATGCCAAAACGTATAGATTCTGTTGTATTACTCACTTCTGTCTTCCTTAAATACTGAAAGAAATGTCAACTACATTAGTTTTTGCATTTTCTAGGTAAAAGGTTTTTTTCCTCTCCTTTTTCTTTAAGTTATTTAGGTCCAAATTATAATAAAGAAATTTAAAGAGAATTTCAACACACTGAAATGTATTAATGAAGATACCTGTCCTGACACGCTGTGACATGTCTGTGACATGCTCCATTCAATTTAACCTAGTATCCAGCATAACCCTGGTCCTTTTCAGTCAGGCTGCTACTCAGCTAGTAGGTTTTTAATCTTTACTGATGTATGGGACTCCTCTGCAGAATTTTTCTTCATTAATTTTTATGAAGTTTCTGTTGGCTAAATCCTCAAATTTATCAAGATGTGTCTGGATTGGACCTCTAACATTCAATTTATCAACCGTTCACTTTAACTCAGTGTCATCTACAAATCTGCTGAGGGTAACGCTCTGTCTCATCATTCACAAGTCACCGCTGAAGATTCCAAACACTAACAGTCCTGAGAACAATTCCTAGGACACCCTCCCTAATACCGGTCAACAACTGGACACTGAGCCTCTGACAACAAAAACTGTAGCAGCCCAACCAGCTTTTAACCCACCTAACAATCTTCTTATCCAGCCTGTATTTCCTCAGCTCCCAAGTAAGAATGCTGCAGGAGAAAAAGCTGGAAGTCTCATCACTGCATCACCTGCAGCAACCTCATGCACACAGCTGGAGTAATTTAATCACAGAAAGCCATCGGGCTGAGCATGCATCTTCTGGCTTTGCTAAACCCGGGTGGCTTTCTGGTTGACCCATCTCATATACCCCACTTGCCTGGATATGGATTCCACGAGAAGGTGGTCCTTGACTTCTCAAGGGACCGAGGGGAGAGGCAGGCTGGCCTACACATCCCTCAGCCATCCTTTCACTTTCACTACAGCCTTTGGGCTGTTTTTGTTGTCAGAGATTTCCCCTGAACCACTAAGACTTTTCACAATGATACCCCGCGGCCTTGCAATCACATCACTCAACTCTTTCCAAATCTCTGGGTGTATCCCACCTATAGATAGCATCTATAAGATGTCCCTAACCTATAGCTCTCCTGCTACTTTCTTTTCAGCAGCAGACTGGCACACAAAAGGGTCTGAGCGCAAGCTTTGCCCTGGGAGCCTGAGGTAAAAAAAGGCACTGAATACTCCCGTGCTGCCCACAGCACCCATCACAGGCTTGACTCCTCCAACAAGGGACCTGCATCTCTTCTTAAGCTGCCTTTCCTATTAGTATACTTGAAGGATCATCATCTTGCCACTCTTTGGTGATCTCCAGCTGGTTTATATATATTTATATGTAGTACATGGCCTGACATCTACACTCACCTATCTATAGATAAGCAGAATAAAAGTATATAGAGGTGTCCTGATTAAAGCCCTCACAGGAAACCTAGGTATTCATCAGTAAAAGGGATTATCAAAGATACAGCATTTTTGATGTTTTTCTGTACCCTAGGAAGAAGGTCTCAGAACTTTATTCTTGTCTTCCCTTCTCCCTTTCATACACTGTTGCTGAATTATACACTTCCAATTACGAGCCTCGGTTCTACTGATCCCTGCTCTTCTAACCTGCTTCTTTCTGATCACAATTTTTATCCCATTCACATTGTCTTCACCATTTGACAAGGCTCACTTGATGAACGTGGAGAGAAGTGAAAACCCAAAGTACAGAATACTAAAGAGGACACATCCATAGTTAACCAATGGATGTCTCTACTACCATTCGGAAAGACTACCGTCCTCTGAATTTCTCCTCTGCTCCAGGCTTTCTGTGTTCACCTTAAATGCCCTTCCCAGCTCTCTGTTCCCTACTGGGCTCATCCACTTTGGAAAGGGCCTCAGGAGACCCAGCCTGCCTGGTTGGTCTGGTGAAGGCAGGTCAGTGATGAGCTCAGACAGCGTTACTCAGGGCTTCAGATGGTCTCAATGAACCATCTGTCTGCTTTCTACACCAGCTGCTTACTCAGCACCTCAGGTCTCTAAGGTGGCACACAAACTCCACTGTTTTAGAAAACCACACACAGGAAGGCTTGCAAGGCCTTTTCTGGTGGCGAAGTGGAATATGGGGAAGGGAGAGCATCAGATCTGTTTGGGACAGGCTTAGGATGACTCAGCTGTAAATATAAATTTTTGACAAAGTTAACGTTCAAACATTTAGTCATCAGACTATCGTTGAGAGTCTTTTTATTCTCAATGAGTACTCAGCAGGAATGAAGTGAAATAATTGCAGCTGACTGCACAGGCAGATGTGCTAACAGTGAGGAAGATGGAGGATGGGAATGTTGTTTATAAATCAAATACATACAAAATTGTTTTTTTGTCATCACCTCTGACCTTTTTACACTGCAGGTCCATTCAAACTATGAGGCAGTTACGCTGTCTGACACTAGGCAAATCTCACACAGATCAAAGCTTCTGGCACCAAAATACTATAGCCACTCCAACACAGAAACAAAAAAGATTTATTACGATCAACCTGTTTCCCACCAATGTACACAGCGGTCTGTCAAGACCACAGTCCATTCACGTAGGCTATCTCACAAACAGGGAAAAAACAAATGGTACTACTGCTTCTTGCCAGGAATACAAGCTACTTCTCAGCCATACAAATGCTTACTCCTTGTACTTTTTTTCTGTAACTATCCAGATATTTCAAGCAATGAGAGATCAGAAAAGCTAAGAATAATACAAGAATACCAAACACAAGAAGCACTTGTGAACAACAGCAGCTATAAGCAGAAATCCCACCTTACATATATTGGGAGAGATCTACAATACACAGCAATTTCCAAATGTATCTAAATACCCACCAGCAAGAACTTTTGCAAATGACAACTGCTACTTTCAGATCTGTCAGACTAGATTCAGTACCAGGTGCAAGCACAACTGAAACTGGCTGGAACTGCAATGGACTAGTCTTCATCCCACTTTCAGGGTTGGAAAACACCAAGCTCTAAAAATAATTTCAAGGTCATTTTGCAACAGATGGGAGAATTACTAGAACTCAGAGCTAGATCAGGCAGTGTGGAAAAATATTTCATATTGCATATTGCAGCTGGTAGACGCAGAAGGCAATGTCACAAGAGTCTGTGCCAAAATTATCCCAAACTTTTAATTAAAATGAGGGCTTTAGACAATCTCGTGTTTCTGTATCACTACTAATCGTCAGACACTGACAGTATTCTGAGAATGTAATTAACCATCAATGAATAAAATACATGATAGTTTTTGCTTTCTGACTATAATTTGTTATACAAAACCCCAGACATTTCGATTTTCATTTTGTCAGATATCGCATATGACAAAGAAGGTATGCTTAAAATAATGTGAAGTTCTGCCTTCCAATTTGTTTTTCAATTTACAGCTGTACAGCATGAATATGCAGAAAATCATTTCTCAGACTGTCTTGCTTCATTTATGCAAAAGAAGTCCATACACTGCACAGGCTGTATCTCAAAATTTCTTCTCTATTACCTTCTGCACTCCTTCAGGTTAAGAAACAGTACTTTAAAAAGACAACAAAACCTCCTTGCGAACACAAACCAGTAGACTAAAAAATAAAATAGGATGAAAGAAAACGACTAACAGAATAACTTTGAAATCATTACACTCGCTCGTGGTTTTAAGAAGTCAAAACAATCAATAAATGTGAACAAATGAATTTGTAAGCCTTAATCATCAAGGGGTAAAAATAACAAAAGACCTGGCTGGAATCAAAGTATCTCTGATTCCCCTAGTTAATGCAGTTACTTTTCTCACTACTTTCATTCATATAACCTGTACATCTGTACGTATCAGGGGAGAAAACAGTTAAAGACTAAACCAGTCCCTTAAAATTCAATACATAAATCCTTGTCATGAAAGTTATTCAAATGAGTATTTTCAAATTTAAGGTCACTAAAAGCTTTTAGATCATTTCAGTCTATGTGAGTATTTTGTCAATAGACTCAAGGAAGCAGGAAGTTGCTCTTTGACATTGAATAGTATACATTAAGGTCAAGGTTGAAACCCAACCCAGCAACAAGGATATCCTTAAAATAAACTATGTAATTTCAGTTTCATTTAATGTGAAAAGATTATATTGGTAGATGTCAAAAATAGAGAATCAGAAAAAAACAGTACTGGGGACAGGGGGAAAGGAATACTTTGACATCAATTTATTTTTTAAATAATTGGAAAAGAACTACAGAAAAAGTAATTCTATAAAAAAACAATTGTATTGCCCATTAAATTGCATACTACGCTGCCAATGACACGACATACTCTGCATTATTCCATTTATCCTGTTTATGACTCAGATCTGTTGGTGCACAAAGTATCCAAGCGTAACCCCCCCCTGTTTTCATATATAAATCCTAACTGTTGGTGTGGTGTGGTACAAAAATATGAGTTACTAGGACACACATTGATATCTAGCTCCACTAGAGTAAAATTCAGTCAAGTCCGGATACCTTAGAAAAGACTGACAAAACATTTTGAACGATTAATGTTATGAAGAAACAGTTCTTCCCTCCCTGCCCCTGCCAGCCCGAAATCTTAAGTTTCACAAGCAACTACAACAGCCAAGTAAGGTATCGACAAACTACTTCATACATACAGGGGCACTAGGATCTGAGAGGAGGTGAAATGTGTGTGCAACACCTAAACTGCATCTTGCAAAGAGATGATAAGACATAAGCAAACCTGAAAGTTTATGGAAGCATTGAAAGAGCACACCACTTCCATAGAACATCCCTCAAAAAAGACTATTAGGAGAATACCACAGTGCAGAAGTAAACCGAAATAAAACTGTGGTAAAGAGAGTCTATTTTCACAATGACAAAGTGGTTAAGAGCTTGTTATTAGAAAGTTTGATTACATGGAAAGTTATGTACATTTCATATCCTTGTTAACAATCCAGAACAGAGCAAGCAGTGAAATGGAAAAATTAGATTATAATAATTATTTAAATCAGTCATATTACAAAGGACATGTTCTGTGCATTTTTTCTACAGTTTTGAAGGAGTATGTGATGATTTTGAAATCTTGTCCTCTGCAGCATTACTGCACAAACCTGAATCATCATCTGTTCATCAACAATATTTGACAGCGAAATGCCTAGCGGTCCCTACACAGCCTCCTCTTCAGCCAGGGTTCTTTGCTCCAGGAATTCTGTATCTCCCTTCTTCTCATTTTGCAATGTCACTTTGAATATTTCTTTCATTAGGTGATGTTTTTAGAATGAATCGTGTCACATCTAATCTTCTATTTTTGTAACACATTTGTGCGCTATTTAAGCTTGACTTGAGCAGCAGAATTATTGCATGTGATTTCGTTTTGTCATGTTTTGCTGGGAATGTTTTGCTGACAGTGTTTACTTACCTTAAGGGAGGTGTATCTGTCACTACAATAGTATTTTGTTCATGTTTGTGGTAGAGGAGAAACTAACATTTTTGAAACCAGAAACTTAGGTCTTATGCATTACGTAAAAAGAATAAGGTAATTGTTAAACAGCAGGAAAAGAACGTTTATGAGTTTATTGGGGTGAAATCTTAAATTTAAAAAAAAAAAAAATCCGAGGGGAAGACTTCTACTTGCACCTTAGAAACTGCAACGGACTAAAGTAACTCCCAAGGATGACTGCTTACTGAAGAACTGGGATGTAAATTGCTGTTTAAAATAAAACTTTGCTATTTTGTTGTAAAATAGCAGCTGGAAGTATTTACTGTAACTTTTTTTCTTTCTTACTTGGAGTTCAATCCTGCTGAACTATTTAGTCAGGTTTTCCAGGTTTTTTTTCCTCAATTACTTTTACTTGGTGTCCTTTTACTAGAATTTTACCTCTATGTGGTGCTTGGGGCATCTTCTGGGGTGTTGGCTGAAGGTGGTCTGTGAATTGGATTGCTGAAGGACATAAAAGAAAGTTAACGTGACCCATGCTGCTGGGTTTCTTTCCAACTCAGAAGTGCGATTGCCATGCCACAGTTTATGCTGCAAATGTGCATTTGTTGCTTTACTTGTCACATGCCTTATCTTCCACATGCTTCTAGTAAATTGCATCTTCACATCTTGATGCATTTTTTTTTCTGTCTTGAATGACTCGCACTCACCATCTAAGATTCTAAATATGAAATATACATTCCAAATTACAGTTAATTGGACTGCAAAAGTTAAGTTAGTGGCAAAAAAATTAAGATGCTCTCCAACCACCAAAGCAAGGTATTTAAATTGGACACATGAAGCAAGAATTCTGGAAGCATTAATTTGCTACGTAATCTTCAGGAATGAAATCTTAGAGCCTTAGACTGTGTACAAATGGGCACAGAAACCTACCCATGCTACAAGGGCACTTTCACACACAGACATTTCACAAAAAAAAAATGTTCCCAAGAACCTTTACACAAGCATGATGAAGGCACAGGAATTCTTTCATTTAACGACACTATTTTAAAACAAGCAAATGAGAGAAATACCAATGCCCTGAATACAACAAAATAGCAAGTGTGAGAGAGAAAGAGATTAAAAGTGACAATAAATCTCAGGAGTTTAGATCTCATGAGAGACGTTAAGATGTGACACTAGGAATTGATGTCTCCATTCTGTCATGGAAGAGGAGTGGTCCACACAAATCAGTGCAGAGAGTCCATTTTTTGTAGCCTGTTAAAATTGTATAACTTATTTATAGATGTTTATGTATATAAATATACCCAGGCATAGAGATAATGACCTTTCACCCATGTGTATGTTTTAGATATGAAAAATCTAGTCAGCAATATAAGCATTCTCAGAACTTTCTCAGTGGTCAGCCTTAATTCATTACCTTTTTACATTTTATTCTGTTGTGCTTGTGAACATATACACACAAATATATGCACATACATACAGAAATAATGGGAAATAGGTGTACACATACACATATATAAAGAATGGGAAAAACAACATTTTTAAATTGTTACTTGTGATAAGTGATTATGATTTGAAGAGTAATTTGAAAAGGTAAATTTTTTATTAGTCACCATCTCAGCTAACAGAAATTGTACGTAAGGATATGCCTCCCACTTCAACTGAAGTGATTTGTGGGAAAGTCTTTATATGCTATTCATACCACTTCAGGACTGGAAATTCTTGATGTGAACAGAGTAGTTCTGTTACATTTTGCAAAGTTTTTCTGTAAACTGAGGAGGAGAAAGCCAGCTGGCAAACACATAATTTGCTCTAATTTGTGTTTATGGAGTTAGGGAAATGATATTAAGAAAACAATGCAAGATTCAGTTTCTACAGAGCTTTAAATCACAAAGCAAGCATGAAGATGGAGTTTCTCAGACATGAAAATACAGCAAATTATGATTAAAACATCATTAAAAATGACTATTCAAAAGCATATTAGAATGTTTTCATGCATGTTGGCAAGGAATGTTGCGTGCCAGACACTGCAAGAGTGCATGCAAATTTAAATGTAACGTCAAAAGAGAAAAAGATCAGTTAACATTATCAGTCATAATCAACTCATAACATTGTAATCTCTACTGTATTCATAAAAAGGCTAATTTCAGAAAACAAAATTTTAAAAAACCCACCCATCCCCCCAAATACTCTTGGAATAAGCACCGCATTTCAAAAGTTATTCAGACAAAAATAGAATAAAACACACCCCCAAAAACAACCTTACTTACCATAAGTGAATTAGGTCGATAATTGTGAGGATATTCTTCAGAGAAGTATTCTGTACTGTGGTCCAGCCTTTGATGTCCTCCATATTCTGCAGCATCAGAATCCAGAAGGATTTTATACTTAGAAACAACCATTAAGGAATATGCCAAATTACTGTTAAATGGGAAATAAAGAAAAAAACCCAAAACAACAAACTAGAAGTAGAACTGCTGCAACATAAGTCATGCTAATATACTCAATATAAAGCACAAATAACGAAAAAAAAAATCTAAGAAAACTTAGAGTGGAAAGAACATACCGAATATACAGAAGCTGTGTCATTTTGTCCTGAAAAATTCATCGTAGCATAGTGACTCCTAGTAAAGAAAGTACCTTCCAGTCTCTTCTGGAATATTCCACGAATGTTAAGTTTACAGTATTACGGTAGATATGCATAGCACTTTTTGTGATGAACTAGACTAAAAATGTACCATTAAACAAAATTAGTGGATTTGAACTGCATTTAAGAAGTTACATAATTGTGACAGTCAAAACCAATCTGTGTTTAGCACTATTTTACAGTCTATCATAGCCTGATTAAGCGTTAATGAGAAAAGCACAAAATTTTACAGAAGAAAAGCCCACAACTTTTGAGAGTTTTTCAAAAAGGTTTGAATATTATAGCACAGAGGAACAAAAGAAAGCTTCTATTTAAAAGACCACCTTTTAAGAGACAAACATTCTGACTTCAGTTGTTAAATGGGGTGAGTTATTTAAAAAAGTGTAATGAGCTGGAATACCTGTACAGATACTCAAAAGGATTCAAACAGATTTAGCAAAAAATAAGATAAAAAAACAGCTGAAAGAAGAAAATTGAAATATGTAAGGAAATAAATGGGTAACTAAAGAGCTAACACATTTGAAAATCAGTTTCTTCTTACGTGGGACAACAAAAAATAGAATGTTTTAATTTTTATGATTATTTCAGTACTTTTGAATTTCTTCTTTGACATAATTAAAACATCCCTCTCCCTCCTGAAGTTACAACCTAAAGCCTCACTCTCCACTCCCCACCACCCAAAACATAGAGGGAAGTAACAGTGCTCTACAATCCACAATCTGACTCCCTAATTTCACACCATGGAAGAACCTTGTTCTGCTAGAACTTGTATTTATGAGGATTAGGGAAGAGTGAAGCAACACTCTTTCAAGTCAGTCGTTCTTAAACTATGCTTGGGTTTTTGTGTTTGCTCAACCTTTTGAGAACAGGCCTGTTCAAAAACCTAAGGATTTTGGTATTAACAGAATTGTTTTTAAGTCTTTTTACACTACTCTCTATCAGATGAGTTTAGGAAATTTCCCAACCGCTAGTCTTACTGACTTAAACCTCTAGCAACAAGAAACACTGGAGCATGACATAATACAAAAAGTACCCTAAAAGTAACTAAATTTACTGAGATATTTCAGTCTAGAAAATTGCACAGCTTTTGCTGACAGAAAGCAAAGAAGAAGAAAAATAGATGTACATGAGGAAAAAAAGCAAAGCTGTCAATTAGCTACTGAATCACTAATGTTAAGTAATCCCTCCCCCACAAGTATATGCAGGAAAATGAGAAAAAGGTTCAGAACTGCCAAGTTAGTTGTTGATTTGTAGAGGGCAGGTGCCGAAGGGGAGAAAAAGCAGATCACCACATTCTGTGGAAAAATCTTCATGTTTATTACATACGTTAAAAAAAAAACAAAACACAAAAAAACCCCTGGGAAAATTAAACTTTCCCAGCTTTAGTCCTCAATGTCCTATATATGCACTACATATATACCTCCCTGCCCCCTTTATTTTATAAACACATTCAAATTACTATTCATTTGTTGTCAGAAACTACAACTTCTAGTTACTCTCTCCGACGCCCTTTCAAACCTAGTATCAGCAATGGCTGCTACTACTCCACTGTGTATTTTATTAACATGACGGGAATGTCTCCTGCAACCAAGCATTTCACTCTTTGCCTCTGTGATCTACACAATACATTAAATTTAAGAATGTATCAATGTTACTTAAAGCCCTGACATTTCTAATGATTCCCTCAGAACTATTTACAGCAAATGCAATTGTTATGGATATGCTAATTTTAAAACAATTTATCCCATTTCCTTAATCCCAGCTATAAAAGTATGTCTGGCAGTGCGCTCTAGCAATACAAAGTTAGTATCACTGCCTCTCCACACCTCACAACACAGCTTATCTGGCATAAATACTGTTAACCAGATCCTGAATAATGGGCTCAAAAAGAATTTTAAGATCTTCAGAAATTATATATGTCTCGGGAAAAAATAACTAGTTCGGTATACAAGCCCATCTGCCTTCCAACTCAAACCTCACAGAAAAGCTGCTTTTCACATTTCAGATTTTTACGAGCATCGAGGCTTTTGAAGACTACTTTCACGAAAACATTAAACAGTTGTGCATTTTAATTAAGCACAGAATAGAAGTATTTTCTTTGCAGTGGTCCCTCTTGTTTCAGTGACAGAATGCTGGAAATACTAACCTGTACTCTGAGACAAAAAAAGCCCAATTTCTGCTCAGTTTGATGCTCTGAATTTCCCAACCGCTACAGTGGAGGAGAGTAGCAAAAGCCATGAACACTTGCATAGACAGAGCTGGAAATGGAAAGGCTGTCATTATCTACCACATTAACTACTGAATTACTATGCTTTTATGATGTTTTGAAATACATATTTTAACACAATTTTTTATTTTATCTCATGCATTTTAATGATGCATAAAACACCACTAAGTAAATGCAAATCATAAAATAAGATAATTTGTATTTTGTTCCTCAAACCTGACTACTTATAAAAGAATCCAAGTGCTATTTGTGAGGGTGATGGTCCAGCATAATTAAAAGCTTTGCAGAACAGGTAAGAACTTCGACTGATGCGTTGTAAAATAATGTAAGGATTATTGAGTATTTATAAAGAAACTACTCTTTTCTATATGGTCTGGTTTGACTCACATAAACATCTATCACAAATCAAATACATTTAAATAACATTAAGTATATCGGGTCCTCTGTTTTAGCAGCTAGCATAGAAGGAGCATACATCTGAATGATCTTCAATATTGTAATAAATGGATTCTCAGAGGTCAGGCTGAATAAACTGACAAAGCGATGTAGAATAACTCACGCTAGCATTTAACAGCTGAATATACAAGACTTTCCAACTTTGCTCATTAAAAAAAGTCACTAAGTCAACAATGTAGAAGACTTGAAATTACTGAGGAGCAACCCTTATGAAGTGTGGATTAGCAACCTATCATTAACGCACCAAATTTCCTTGCACTATTTTGATTTAGAAAATTAAACACAAAAATAGCTTCTCCGGTTTGGTTCACGGTTCTCATTTGTTTTCTTGTGGGTTTGGTTTTTCTGGTTTGGTTTTGTGTGGTGGTTTTTGTTTTTTTTTTTTTTTTTTTTAAACATTTATTCATCTTTAAGAACTTTTCTGATAGAAAAAACACACAAAGCTGCTATTCAGATAAGCCACTGCTAAGAATTTGCAAGTTAATGAGAGAAGAGAGCTCACCTAAGCAATAAAGGTGACCTTCACTTACCACAGGATTTTAGCCACAGAAGGGTAAGACACAGTATTCAAGAGCAAGCCTAAAGGAGAGAACACAAAGATCCCGTCATAGGATGGGATCAACTCAGACTGGAAGGCACCTCTGGAAGCCAGCTACAGGCTCAGACCAGATTGCTCAGGGCTTCATCCAGTAAGCTCTTGAAAACATCCAAAGATGGAGCCTGCACAACTTCTCTGGGCAACCTGTTCCAACACTTGCTTGATGTCAGCACCGTGGACAACTTTCCCTTAGGAAAGACAAGATCTCTGCTATTAGACCTGTAGCTAGGAAAGTCGTACCTAGATTGCAATAATCCCCATCCTGACTGGGTACTCCAGATTTTCACTGGTATTTACCGGCACCATGATCTACATTTTCTCCCACGTGTCTTTTGCTATTGAGAGTATGCTATTCATTGCTTGTTTCTCAGAAGTATGTAAAAAAAAAAAAACTGTTGGAAAAAGTGTCCAGATGGAGAGCTCACCAGGATGACAATGAAGATGACATATGATTTTCATGTACAAAGGCACTAGCTGGCTTGAGAAGTCAAAGGCAACAGTAATGAGCCAGGGCCAAAGGAATATATTCACCCTACAGAAAGCAAGAACAGATAAGCTGTCCTGACAGCAATTTTCACTGACAAAATACTACCTGTAAAATAGAAGAAGAGGTCCTGGCAACAAACAAAGACAAGAAACAAAATGAGAAAAAGGAAAGCCAAGCACACCAACAGCTGTAGAACTGACACTCATTATTCTTAAGATGAATCGAAAAAAGGGAAAGGATACCAAAGACCAGCAATTTCTTGAAGAAATCAATTTTGTAAAAAGCAAGCTATGGACATAAGCATCATTTATGATTATTTATATGCATTCAGAACAAGAAATACAGCCACAGGTCAATATGGCTAATTAATAAACTTTTCATTCACCTCATATCCTAAAAAAGAAGTCTAATGAAAGTGGAAACTAGATTTTCAAGCCAGGCATAAAAGAATACAAAGACAATAATGCAGAAACTAAAGGGACAAAATATATGCTATTAAAACACAGTAAGGCAAACAAGAACTCAGTCATTAAATGCACCATAAACACAGGGAAGATGAAGGAAAGTACAGCTGCAAGGAGGCCTGTAAAGAGCTTGAAGTGGTTAGGCCCTTCTGTTTTCAATAATTTTTGAATTTCACTGAGAAAACTAGCATAATTAATTTCCAGATGAAGGGTGCCTCTGTTCCTACTCTCCGCACACTCCTCATTTTGGAGAAGACTAAGGGGTCAACCTACAACTGAGAAAAAGCATATTAGAGACTATTTGGCTTAATTTTCTAATTAAACACCTCAGCCTGATGAACTTGAGCTCACGATATTTAGAAGATAGTTTAAGTCATTTAGCACTCAACTCATGCCACAGTACTGGGGAGGAAGGGGGTACTATTGTCTTTTTGCTTCAGCCAAATATGGATGCTTTCTGCTTAAACCAAATATAAATTTAGACACGTGTAAATCCATATTGCCTTGTAATCACGAATGTTGATTTACTTCCGTGCCAAGATAACAAGCTTTGTATAAGAAAGGGGTGGTGGTGGATATACATATATAGCTTAATTGTAGTGGGACTTCCAACGCTTCATAAAAAATGCTTTTTTAAAAAAAATAATGGTGTGGGTTCTTATGGAAGGGAAAAGGAGTTATCTCTGAAATCTCTAAGCCTCTTCCCTGTTCTTTCTCCCTCCTTTCATCCATTTTAACTTTGAATAGAGGAAAGGTTTTCATATTGAAGTTTTACTGCAGACAGGCCTCTAGAACCAACTACTACCCCACAGAAGGGTCTAGTCAGTTAAAAAATAAAAAAAATGGGAACTTAATGGTTCCCCTGTTAACATTCAAACTTTTACCTACAATCAGAGAACTAGAGAGAGCTGACCTAGGACTGGATTATTCACCTATCTTAAAACTGAAGCAAATTAGGCAGAAATAATTTGCTAGCTCAAGCTGCCTGTTTCTCATGAAAAGGCTTCTGAAAGAGCATAATTTATGAAGTAAATTCCAGCATGAGCATAGAGATGTTTTCCTTTTTCTTTTGTACAATGAAACAGAAATTGGCAATAGCATATGCCACAGTAAGAGTTACGCAGGCTCACAGTGCTGGAAACCTGTGCCTTTTGCTATGCAGACTGAAGACGGATACCCACATTAGTATGCTGTATTTCTTATCGGCGCCTATTAACCTTAACCTATCAACTACCTTGGTAGAATGTAGCATTTGGCGGATGCTGAATTAAGTCCTTTGTCTCCAGGTGCCAGACACCCCCTGAATTCTAACAGGCAGGGACAGTTACACAACCACACTTCAAAGCAGCCTGCAAAGCGGTGGCTCTGCCTTCAGCGATCGCCCGCCACTGACTCATCCAAGTGACCTTATTTGCTCATTAGAAGCTCTAGGTGCAGGTTGCAAATGTCA
This sequence comes from Falco peregrinus, assembly GCF_023634155.1. NCBI lineage: Eukaryota > Metazoa > Chordata > Aves > Falconiformes > Falconidae > Falco > Falco peregrinus. Next base: position 11,726,324 of record NC_073724.1, on the reverse strand, counting down.
GAGAGCCTGAATTGATGTGGGGTTTTTTTCTTTCTTCCTTTTTTTTTTTTCCCAAAAGTACACTTTTGCAGCATTTTGATGACAATATTTGTAATACCTCAGGTCTCACCCAGGTATTTGCTTATGGACACTCTGACTTCAAATATATTTATGCACTCTAAATTCATACCAACAATAAGTGTACCACTCCAGCATTCATTCACTCCAGCATTGCAATGCTTTGGTGTGTCACACTATGTAAAAATGGCAACATTTGTAACAAAGTAACTATTTTTTTCCATTATTTTTTTCCTGCTTGCACTTTAGCAGTATATGGTAACATGAAGTGTCAAGATACAAATACAGATAAGCTATGTATTGCTCAATAACATTTACGGACCTTTAGGCTCACATAAATTTAAGGTCTCAGTCCTTGAATAGCTCACATTAGGGTGCATCATCTCAGGAGAACAAGATGGAGACCGGAGCAACCCAATGTCAAGGAAAGTAAGTTAGAGAGAAGTCTGTAGCGTAAAAGGGAAGAAAAACTGACTCCGACTCCAAGCCAGCTGAAACTTTTCATATAGCTACGACTGTCCCCCTGTTAAGAAAAAGACCTTCCAAACCACGTGGGACCAGAAGGACTGTAACGCCTACTGACTGCCACCTCTCTTATGAAAGTACAATAAGGTTTGCTATGCGAGCAGCCTACAAATAAAGAACAGCTGAAAGCAGAATGATATTTTCAGTGACATCAGAACAGAGGACTGCCTACAAAAATGTAAGCTGGAGAGGCAGGAATCTTTATCTCTTACCATACCTGGTAACATATCTGAGAAGATACACATGACGGCAGCTTAGTGATATATATTACTATAATATACTGATAGGCCAAAGCCATCCACTTAATAAAGGCAAATTTAATGACGTGTTACATGCACTAATTAAACTAATTCAATCCACTAAAACTTAAACTTAGGTTGTGAAAGAATCATCACATTTCCCACAATTCCCAATACGATTCAAATAAATGTTTCATTAAAAATAATTTAATCAACATATTATAGCAATCTGCTCTTCAGGCTTATTCAGTAACCGCCTCAGAGTATCAAATTAAATTCTCAAAAAAAACCCCAAACAATAATAATACACTCTTGCTTTTAAGTACTTCTGCTTCATGTTTAAGTTCCAAAGGGATTGTAAGGAATTCCTTTTAAAGTGGAGAAGTTGTTCTGAAAACTTAATGTCACATGTGACCGTATTTCCTAGTTATAGCTCACATGTGACCGTATTGTCTAATTATAGGACACTTTTTTTTATTACTATTATTTTATTTTAAATCTGTATTGGGTCTGGCTGAGCCCCACAGCAGCCCTCGCCGTGCTGTGCTTGTACCGGTACCCAGAGAGGTGGTGATAACACACCCGTGTTTTGGCTGCTGCTGGGCAGCGCTCGCACAGCACCAGGGCTGTCTCTCCAGCATCCCCCCCTGCCACCAGTGGGCTGGGGGTGGGCAGGACCTTGTGGGGGGACACAGCCAGGACAGCTGACCCAAAGTGACCAAAGGGATATTCCATACCATATGACGTCTGCTCAGCAATAGAAGCCAAGAGAGAGGAGGAAGAAGGAGGGGGCATTCGTTACTTACGATGTTTGTCTTCCAGAGCAAGAGCTACGCATACTGAAGCCCGGCTTCCTGGGAAGCAGCTGAGCATCACCTCCTGATGGGAAGTAGGGAATAACATCTTTTGTTTTCCTTTGTTTCTCCAGGTGTGACTTTTTGCTATTGCTTCAGCTGCCTTTATCTTAACCCACAAATGTTTTTTTTTCAATCTCGTTTTCTCCCCCCACGTTCTGCTGAGGAAGGGAGTGATATAGCAGCTTGGTGGGCAACTGGCATCCAGCCCAAGATCAACCCACCGCAAAATCTCAGATTAAAAGGTTCTATTATAAAACTATACATAAAATTCATGGCTCTAATTGCAGTACAAGAGTCAGAAAGAAAGTTAGTCAACATTAAAACACTCCATGTATTTAAAGAAAATAGATACTAAACCTCAGCCTTCTGGATGTTGGCAGGGAAGAAGAAAGAATGCTGACAGCAAGAATAGGAGGGCAATGTGGTTATTAAATTCGGGGTATGTTTCACTTGAAAAATGATACTATAAACAGTTCTTTGTTGCTTCTATAATACAAATGTGTGACTACTCTAGAAGACTGAGCAGCAATAAGGACACTGTGATTATTTTTGTTTGCCTGATGCAAAGTACTGTTCAAGTCAGCCATTCTTAAATAATAGGTTAGAAATCTCAGCCAAGAGAGACTTAGCATGTTTAAAAGAAATGAACACACATAAGTTACATCTCTTGTGGTTAGGTGGAGTATAAAATGGACTTCTATAGACTTGTGTTGATACACTTAGCCAAAACCTCGTTGAAGTACCAAAACAAACCCCAATCTCTGTCATGTTCTGGAAATCATGCTATCCTTTTGCACTGTTTCACTTTCACTAGTCTTAGGAAGATTACAGAAACAGCGAAGGTTAGCCCCTGTTTACTGCTAACAGCTTATGTAGCTACCAACACTACACAAACTAAGTAGATCAAAATCTGAATAGCACTGTCACCCACATGTTAATTTTTCCTTTTGATCTTGCAACCAGAGGAGAATTGAATATAATGCAGAATGTTTAGAGTGTGCTGCTACAAAAAGAATAAAACATATTACACACGGACTCCTCACCTTTGAGGAGCAAGGCAGTTTTAGTTCCTCTTTCATCACATGCTACAATACCTGAAACGTGCTGTCACTTTAGACCATGCATACGGTTCGTTACCACTACCCAGCTAAGCAAAGGATGCTTCGGGAACTGCTGTAACAATTCTGCTTTTGAGGTCAGTTTCAGAGAAGTGTTTTAGTGACCAACTGCATCTTCTCCATTCTAATGACAAAGTACTAGGTATGTCTAGTTTAGTTAAGCTGACGTTCCCTGAAAATAAGCAATTATGATGACAAGTGTATAAGCGCATCCTATATCAGCTATCACTAAGATGTCAGCAGTCCTCTAACAGACTCGGTGGTACCTTCACAACGCCAGAAGCAAACATTTACACAGAGGAATGGGACAACGGACAGATTCTGTCTTCATTACCAACAAAAAAATACTGAGAATGCAACTGGTAGTTACAGTACTGCTTAGCTTTCTCCTAGACAGAAGTGAAAAATTTAGGTATGTTCAAGGTGTTTATAGCCATCTTACTGTCCAAGGATTTCACTAGCAACAGGCACTAAACAGAAGTGAGACGTTTATGCTGTAGGCACCAGGGTATGTCATCTTTTTTTATGAACTTCCTTTAGAAAAGAAGTTCCAATGCTTAATCCATGTGATGACTTTGGATAAGTACACAGTGACCTTTTTAATATAAATAATAAATAAGCTTTGCAGATAAAATGAGATCTTAACATAACTGAGACGTATTTCAAAGGCCAAAGAGAAAAGCAACACCCCCCCCCCCCCAACACTTACAAGCCAAATCAAAAGGTTTTGACCTAAGTTAAACTTGCTTTTTCATTTTCCCTCCGTTGTTATTTTCTCCTTTTTATGCATAACAGCTAAAGAAGAAATATGATTTTTATATCACCAACAGAAACCACAGCAACTTCCTACATTTTGTTTCAGGGAAGTCTGATGAAGATACATTAAATCTGCTTTTATAAGCTAGAACTACAGATTTGGGGTAGACAAAAGTATTTGCTAAAAACAAACAGACCCAATTCTAGCAGTGTCTTCATGAGATTATTTTTTTCCATCTGAAAGGACTTTTTTTTATTCTCCTGGCATAGGAAACACTGCTATGTTCACCTTGAGGGACAACATTGCAAAACACTGCAGGTTTTGAAACCTGAAGATCATTTCAGGCCAGCTCTGTGAACCAGAACTTGCACAGTCTTTTGCAATATGTCTGCCTTAGTATATGTATTATTCAGAATGATTTGCATCTTCAGAATCTGAGATACTGGAAGCAAGAGAAGGTTCCTACCTTCAGACTTAAAAATCCAAGGTTAAATCAGGCTGAGAGCCAGCTGGCAACAGTTCCCTCCCAGAGGGTTTTCAGGAATTTCCCCTGGTTCGCGCACTAAATCCCCCCCAGAATAAAATGAATAGGGGAAGGCTGTAGAAAAGGTGATTTATGGGAAGAGTCTATATTTGCAATTCCCAAGTGAGTACACTAAATTAAAAGAACTACCTCCTCTCAGAGTTGCAAACAGTACAGTACCATAAAAGGGGACAGATGCTTCCTTAACCAAATGAACAAGGCTCTCAGCAGAGGTGAAGGTACACTATGTTTCACACAGAAGAGCAGCAGCATTTAAAGCCCTCCGTTACCACCAAAGGCAGCTGAGCATATCACACATGGAGGACAGAGAACCACGAAATCCACTGTTTGCTTGGGGAAGGAGAGGTTAGTCAGATGAAACCTGAACAAATGCAAACACTGTTGGTAACTGGCAGTTTCATTAGCTATAAAAACTTTAGGTTAGTGAATGAAAAGCTAATCTGGATCTTTATGCTTTAATAAGGGCCTTTCAAATTTAAACTCTCTATAAGTTATGATGTAAATAAAATTATACTGCACACACTTAAAAGACAAGGATGTGTATTGACACTAACATATTAAAATATGATATAAACTGCAAATATGAAATATCATCTGTATGCTTTGTTTATATCACATTGGGAACACGCGTGAGCTGTTGTTTAATCTCACCTTAGCTTTAATTGCCAAGGAGTAGAATTTTTGTAGCAATGTGTGCAGGGCACTTACACACCCAGAAAACCCAATGCCTAGGTACCCAATTAATTTAGCAGAAACCAGAAAATGAACTTAGGAAAACAGCCTCATATATAATCTTAATTAAATACAAGCCTGATTAAGATGTGCTATGGAAAAGAGAAAAACGTGATAGAAAAGTTAATGAGTGAGATTTTAAAAAAAAATATTTCTTAGGCATTTCTGATAATTGAACCTCTAGCATCTTTGAAAAAGAAAGGCAGAGCGCAAACAACAAAATGTGGACTGGATTTAATTGTATCTGTATAAGTATCAGAGCAGAAAAGTCACGCCAATTCTGTTATGTGCAGTCCTTAACACTGAACGTACACCTTTTCCATCTCCAGAACTCAAGGAATTCCATGCAAGACAGATGAAGTGTAGTAGCAGCAACTTAAACAGGTGGATACCTGAAGGCTATGTCAATCAAGCATCAGTATATGTCACAACACCAGATCAAAATTTTACGACTCCAATTTAGTACCCCGTTCTACCTTTGTCAGGAGTTGCAGTAGCAGCACAGAGGTAGCAGCAGAAAGCACTGAAGAAGGTGTGATGGACTTGAATGTTTCTAAACCAGAATCCTGCAGGTCCTGAGACCCCGTAGGTCAGTTCAATGGTGCTCAGGAGTTAGTTAATACACTGAACTAAGGCAGCTGAAATAGGGCAGTAGTTTCCTGAAATTGCTGGTAAATAAAAAGAGAGTTGTTAAAAACTGGAACTGCAGTGCCTTAAACTGACACAGCCAGATTCACTAGATTGTTTGTCAAAGGATTTGAAACAAACTGAATTTGGGCAAATTAAATTCCTCTGGCAAGTTGGCTTTTTTTTTTTTTTTTTATCTCCCACAATTCTATGAATTTGGACACAAATGCAAAGCCAGCCAATGACTCAAGAGTAATCACTCACTGCTCAGCTGAGCTAAGAGCACATTCTTGGTCCACCCAGTTGTAGAGCAGAAATTGTACGACTGTCCCAATGAAGGTTTAAGCTAATGAATTTTCCTGTGTGACTACGTGTGCAGCCTCATCTTACCGTGGTCTCTTCTGTAGTTCATTTCAGGAGTAGGAGTCACTTGCTTTTTCATGCCTCAACATATTCCAAAAAACAAGGCGTTACAAGGAAAACTTAATACGTAGTCTTTCAGTTGGGATTTTACTTTTGGGTTCTACAAAATGACCTCTTATGAAGAAGGCAAATTTCTAAATTAGTTTTTGATGTACAACTAGAGAATTAAAGCAAGATTATACTGATGATGAGTAAGTGGTTTCTTACCTTGTAACTACAGTTTGCATTCATATTAGAAAACAGGAAAAAAATCAGTTTTCGACTTCTAAAACTTTTCTGTACAAACAAACAGCAATTAAAAGGATATTTTCCTGGAGTTTCAATACCCACTCTGTAGTCCACATAACTTTGATATGGATGGAAGTTGAAAATAAAAATGAGACCTGCTCTCTCAAATGCTATGACCTTATTGGATTCATGCTTTTCACTCACAAAGGCCTAAGAAAGAAAGGGAAGAAAAAAAACCCCAATACAATATTTTATTTCTAACTGAATTAAAAAAAAAAAAAAAAAGAAAAAACCTATGGCTTCTATATCTCATTTCAAGTAAAAATGTCAAACATTCAAGCATAAGGGCATTAACACGCAAAACGAAATTGTTTACCTATGTGATGTCTTATAAAATTTTTGATTCCTAAACTATAGCTTAATTTTTATAAGGCAATATAAAATTAAAGAGGTAGGAGCACATTAGGTACAGAGCACTTGAAAAGATCTTGCTTATAGACTGGTAATATGGTCTTTTTATCACACTTTCCTCAAGCAAAAAAAAAAAGATTCCTTTCATGAACCCAAATCTTCAGTCTACTTGTTATGGGGATCTGCATCACACATACTGTTAGTAATTAGAAAATGAAGCACTGGCTATGTTTTTTTGTTTGTTTTGTGAAATCTATGTGAGAAATAGCTTTGATAAGCCACATTAAATTGCTGTACATACCACCTTTGTTCTATTTGCTAAAGCCATGAATAACAAGACATCCATTTTAAAAAAATTCTTTAAAGTGAATTATGGCTAGCGTGACATAATTAAATACTGAGAAATTATAATAATTGAGTTGCTTTGATAAAAAGTATAATGCAATATTTGGGTTAAACCAGGCAAATACAAAAGTGACAGTCTGAAGACCAGGAGACTATAACTTACACTATACTGGGAGTGTTTTCTCAGTTAACAGAAATTATTTATATAAAGTAAATAGTCAGAACAATTTACACTTTCCCAAGGCAATCCTTGGATTGGATTACAGACAATTTTATAGTTTGCTTTATCCAATCTACAGTTACTAACTAAAAATAGCAAAAATAACAGGAAAAGAGCTTGCTATGAAGCTAAAAGGAGACTTTCAGATTTCTATTATCTATGGAACATATTTCAGTGACATGTTTTGACAACTTGAAATATACGGTGGGGCATTACTCAGTGCATAATAAAGTGCTGTTTAAGATTTCTGCATGCAAATTTGGTATTGTTGTTATTCTGAACATGTACCCAACTGGTGACTAAAAACTTATCATTTAGTATATACAGCTTACCGGGGGAGATGCAAGCCAGCCAAATCTTTCCTCCAATTTATTCATATCTCTATCAAATGCGTTTAGGAATCTATAGCGGAGAAGATGATCCTCAGTAAGATTAAACTGTCTTCTGGCATAGTGGTAGCTCTCATTATTTCCTTTTCTGGGGAAGTCAAGCCATTCTGGATGTCCAAATTCGTTGCCTGTATTTAAAAATATTAAGGATCTGTGAAATCACGTGCTAAAAATACACTACAATTGCAGAAGTAGAAAGGAAATATACTTTACAAGTTTTAAATTCCAAAGAACAGTTCTCCATATATAAATTGCCATTTTATTATTAAAATGTCTTTCGGAATTTTCATGCTTGTTAACAGGTTTGTTTGGCCAATAAAACTACCTGAGCAAAAATATCCATGCACTCCAGGGGAAGTATAAAGTGGTGAAAGAATTATAAACTCTGTGCTAGCACGCCATGATTAAAATTTTCTCATTCCCATCCCTTAATAAGGGCAACAGAAATTCAGTCAACCATGATACAAATTTTAGAGTCACCATGAAACTTAAAAACGTCACTTTAACAGTAGAAATCCATTGTTTTAAGCACTTAGCGGAAAGCAGCGCTACCATTGACATAACCACAGAGACAGAAACCTCCCATTGTATCAATTAAACTTCAAACAATCAGAAGACCAGTTGGAAGCACTGTAACAACTTTCTTTTTACTTTTTATCCTGGCTATAAATACTGTTGCCATTGTTTCCAGTGGTATAAAAATAACTGCTAAAAAGATGACTTGAACTGTGGTTCCTCACACCCTAGAAAAACTCAAAAAGACCTCTTTTTTTCAGGTAGCAGGATAAGTTATAGAGAGCAAAGCACAATGCTTAACGAGGACACATTCAGGATTTCATACCCAAAACAAGTGACTTAAGGGGCGGGACGACGCAGGGATCTAACAGGGTGCATCAATTCAGCAACCTGGCAAGGGCAGCTCCTTTTCCAAACGCAACACTCAGTGTCACAAGCACCAGAGACACCCTTCAGGCTGGGGTGAATCTCGCTTGGACACTGAGCTCCTCTGCGTGCCCACCAGTTCAGGTCCCTTTGAGCGTGTGTAAACACCGTTGCATTTCCTACAGCAGTAATGCTTCACAAGTTTGCCAGTCCTGATTTCTAGCCCACACAACTACTGAATAGACTTCACTTTAAGACAAGGAATAGGTTTATTCAGACTTAGATCACGCTTCATTAAAAGAGACGGGAAAAAAGTTGTAATTTAATCAAGAAAAAGCTTAGCTTCTCTTCTGTAGAATCTCTGAAGCAAACCTCAGCTGTCAAGGGTAAAGATTCCCAGCAACACCTCATTTGGGACTCACTATTTTGAATTATTCATGTATCCAAGGTTTTCTTATTTTATATACTGTCATTATTACAGTTTGAGACAAATCCAAATGGACTTAATGGCTCTAACTTGTGCTATAACCTGCTGCCTAGCAAGCTCTCAGGCATTTTGGGCTATTCATGTTACACAGGATTAAGATGTCTAAAGTACCTTGAAAGTTAAACACACATTTCAAAGCCTATGATATCCGATTCCTCACAAACATTGCCGAGATTACGGATATCACCTACTCACCATAAAACTGAGGCAACAAATGGTCCACCTGGAAATAGGTATGGAAAGCAATATGATCAAATTTAAGAGGGCTTCTACTTTTTTTTTTTTTAAAAAAAAAAAAAAAAAAAAAAGACTCAAACACTTCTACAAGCAGTTCCTCAAGTTTTGTCAATAAACTGGAGTTCTGTGGGCAGACGAGGGGCAGGGAGGCTGAGAGAAGACGAACGTGTCCTGGATGGGTACCCGTGTGTGCAGCCTCCATCGCTGTCTCGCACAGCCTGCGCTGCCTGCAAGGCCTGGAGGATACGGTCAGCAGTGACCGCTATGAATTTAGATTTTCCAAGTGATTTTTATGTATTTCCATGCTTCACAGGAACAATGAACAGAGAACAAAGGAGAAAGGCTGCATATATACTTAGGAGAATCCTTCACAGCAGTATCTGTTTTGTAAACGAACTGACAAGTTGTAAATTAAATTTCCCATTCAGAAGCTAAACCTCTAGATTTCATATTCAGCTCGAAAGCAGAGACAAATATAAAAGAATCAGAATCACAGCAGGACTTTGAAAATGACCTTGGAATAATGCTGGACTGAGCTCTTAAACTGCGCTAACAATGTGGTATGGGAAACGAGGAAAGATATTGCTACAAAACAGACACTGTACCTAACCAAATTCAATATTCTCTTAAGAGCCGGGCAAGGTATTACCTTCTTTCATGATCTGCGCGCTATTGATAGACTACACCAGGTAGCTCAGTTAAAGATAGAAAAAAAACCACCAGAAAGTCAGAGATTATATGTATCTTGAAAAGATAGCCAAGGAAATTGTACCTATTTGTTCAAGAAAAACATAAAAATGGAGGAAATAAGAAATAGAAGAGAGTGAATAAACTAAACTAGCCCATCATTTCAATAGCATATTTCACTGTAAGCAGAGCACATCTCCATGTTTATACCATACACCGACGCGCCCGCCTCCACTCACTTTGCCTATTTCCCCACCACAGTAACTATAGTGCTGTTGGAATGCTGTGGTTTTGTTTTTTTTTAAAGAACAATATAAGTGCAGCAAAATGCAGAAAACCAGTATTAATTTCCTAACCATTACTAATGGCCACGAAGACAAAAAAAAGAGATTTAACACAATGCAGCAACTTGATAGAAGATTAAATTACTTGCTGATGTCAGAAAAACATGTTGAACATTTAAAAGTGCTCGCACTTGAAACATCTGTTTCCATGGGCACGTTCTGGACAATGTACTTGTGAGCTTTTTGTACATGTTTCTTGATTTCTTTTTATAGAAAGAAAAATAGAAGTTCATAAATTAGAGCAGAATGAATTCAAGTAGGCTTTTTGGTTATGTTTTTAATATATGGTACAGGGAAAAGTAACTTCTAAGATGCAAGCAGGCCTTCCAATAACCTCCCAAGAGTGCTTCTGCACTGGAGATGCATTAAGGCTACTCATCCTTCAATAAAAAATACATATCTGATACTATTCTTTTTTAAATTGCTATTTTCCCCTAATTTATAATGAATGAGGGGACGGTCTAGGAAAGGGAAGGTCCAGATAACTGACCAACACTTACTTCTAAAGGTAACTAATGGTACCTGCGAAGCATGCACTGTCCCCTTCCCCATATTCTACTCCATTTTTTAAAAGAATCAGCAACATTCAGTTCTTGACGACTGTGAAAGCCTCTAAGCACAGAAGTATTACTCAGATTTCTCTTCCTGTAATTAATTTGCTGTTTGATGTAAAGGTCCAAACTACAGATTGACAAGAAGCCAGCTGCTATAAATGACACAAATCAAGACAAAGGAACGAATGTGGGTGAGGCAGAGAACAAAGCTGAAATTAACTCAAATTTTGATTAAAAAACCAAAAGAAAACAACAACAACAAAAAGATCATTGAAGTGCAACGCATACTAACTTTATCTAGGAATTAATTCAAGTTTGCCATTTCCTACTTATTGCGTATATTAAACAACTTCACTATGTACGAGCCTACAAGATCACAATTTCAACAAATACCTAGTACTATAATGAAAATGTACACCACACTTGTTTATTAGAACAAGTTAGAAATGCATTTACACCACAAAGTAGTTATGTTGATGACTGCTTTGAAGCTGTGCGCCACAGGTCATTAAAGTTTTCTTGATCTCTCTTCTTCAGGCATCTTTGCTAGCAATTCTCTCTCAAAAAGTCAGGCTAAGCAGAACTGAAGGCATATTTAAAAGATGCAGCAGGCAGTGTCAAGAGATGCCTGTTATTTTGGTTTGTTTGTATTTTGAATTAAGCATGACATTAAATACTTTAAAAGCAGTTAAAGCAAGTAGTTAATTTGATACATCAAAGGTGAGAAGTTTAATTAGGTGTATAAGGCTGAACAAGTTTTTAAATGATCTAAAATACTATAAAAAGATCCTATTTAAAGCTGATAAGCTGGAGCCTAGACACTTTGGGACAGAATTTCAACCCAAGTTGCACCTTAAAGTATTTCTATCATAGTGGAATTACAGCAATTTATGCAAGCCAGATAATCAACTTCCCCAGGAGTTGCAACCGTTTTAACTTCACTACCTTTGTGAACAATGATGACAATAAAACAATCTGCAGATTATACACAGAATCAATGTAAATCAGATGTAGACAGCATTTGGGCATTTATCATTATTTCAAAAAATAAATATTTCAAACAATTAATCCTGATTTTCCCAAGTCATGAACATTTTGGGTATTACACAATTCTGATAATTTTATTTACTCATGTTTGTACCAAAACTAGTTCTTACTATTCATACTACCAAATCCAAATAAAAATCTCCATACTGCTTTCGAATTATGAGAGAATGAGCTTCATTACAAACATTAATTTAATCTTGCCATCCATGTAACAATGCAATAAAGTGAAATTCAAAATGGACTACTCCTGAAAGACTTGGGTTAGATGACTTGGAGACCTCCGTATTTTTTTAACCTCTCTAGCACTGTTATTCAGTAACATATTGGCCCAGTAAAGACTAACCAAATCAATTCAGGTTAACAATTATGTCATAATTCCTGCATCAAACACAGGCTAGAGGAAATCTCATGCATGAGGTAATGGTGGGAAGAGAGGTACTGGTAAATCCAGGTTTGTGAGAAAAGTATTTTTCTCCCGTTTTCTGAAAATACCAGATATTGTTTCCTTCCAATCTATGGTAAGACAAAAATCAGGATAAATACCGTATTTGTTTTGAAACTCGGATCTTCCATATCTCCTACAGGAGTAGGGAGTGGACACAACCTTGCCTGTATTAAATGATCAAAGAATGCATCTCTTCTGCTGCGATACAGTCATGAAAAAACACAGGCATGTCCCTAATGTATCAGAGACATGGAAAGTAAAGAGTCCTTACAACGGTACCCTAGCTCACACCAGGGATACAGTACTCTACCCACAGGAGCTGACAAGAAGAACCAGGCCAACTACAGAATGAAATCTGGAGGAATTTCCTGGGATGTCTGACTTGTTGCTCCAAGAAAAAAAATCTCTCAGTTGATCTAGAAATGTAGTTTCTAGTCCTCCCACCAGAATAACATTGATTTTATTTACATAGCACTGCAAGAAGGCTTCTGTTATAATTACTTTTACAGCCTCCCTTTTCTTCTTTAGTACTTCTCTATCTCAACTGTTACCACAGCAATCTCAATCACGACTGTTACCTTTCCCCCTCTCCCCTTACAGACGATACTTCACACATTCAGCTAACATGGAAGCCTGTACTGCATTTTCACACAGTCAGCATAGGTAGGTAGCACTTTTAAATTTCCTGCCTATCATTTTAATATCCAAGCCTTTAAATAATGAACATTCTCCTACTGAGGTTTTAAGCCTCCCTCTGCCCTGAGAAATTGTGAAGAAAATGATGGTAGTCCTCTGCAACATCATAAGGATCAAACCGCAATACTAACGGCAATTTCTTACAAATTCTATGATTACTTGTTGATGCTCTGAATTAAAAAACAAACAAAAAAACCCCCAAACAAACAAAAACACACATCAAGAAAACCACCCAACCAAAGGCAAATCACATTATAAAAAAAATCCTTCAACATAACCTGAAATAAATTTTCAGAATGTTATCCTTAGATATATGAACCAGCTTTTTGATAACTATATGTAGCTGTGAAACTTTCTGTGTAAGATCGTTTCATAAAAGAAGATCTGTGTGTTGGGGAATATCAGCTCTGGCAAAACCTTCATTGGGACAATATATTCTTCATCTCTTCTTTCGAGACTTTTATATTGAAAACTTAAAACTGGGTCACAGATAAACCGCTTATGGATTCAAAGAATTTGGGACCACAGGTAGGGTGTAGGAGGCTTCCTTGTTACAATCCTGGAGACTCTGCAGATGACCCTCCTCCCTTGACTTAACTGTCTAAAATTAGTTTCTATTCTTACTTTCTAAGAAATGAAAATGTAGCTTTTCAAATCGTAACGATTAAAGAACAGCATAAAAAAAAATACGAACCCATGTAAACTGTGCGTATATAAACACATTCATGACAAAGCTTTTGGCAACAGAAAGTCGTACAACATAGCTCAGCAGGAAAATGTTAACTTTAGAAGCTATATTAATCTAAGTGTTTCATTACTTTTTAAACTTTTATAAAAAGGGCATTTCTGGTTACTGACCTTTTCTCCTCTGAAAGAGATACCTTTGTAGTACACATCACTTATAATAAATGCCTTTTGTCAAAGTAAACCGATCAGCCTTATTATTCCCTCAGTCATTAAGGCAAACAGGCACAGGTTAATACAAACAAATCATCCAGGAAAGCAAATATTTTGCTATCAGAGACTGTTTAAATTCAAGAGACTTCATAATTTACTATTTTTTTTAATAGAAGCTGACAAATCCTTCTGAGCCTGTGTTCTTACAAGATACTGTACTAAATTTATACTACTGTTAAAGATCCAGTACTCTGATTTTCTTATTTTAATATACCAGCCTTCTCAAATTACATCACGCTATTGCTTTTTACACAGGTTGTCAAGCCAGATAAATAGTTAATCTTTACTTGTGAGTAGATGTCATGAAGTCGTTCCTCTCTACGAGAATCTGGGGTTTTTTTTACACATATTGCAACCTGCAAGATTTAACTAGCTTTTTTTTTATACTATAAAATATTTAGCTGACCAAAGCACTTTCAAAGTTTAGTGGTATTTCTAAAATACTCTCTTTGAATCATATTGATTACAATCTGTTCCTAACACATCCTATTTAGCAAATAAGGAAGGAACAGAAATTCTATCAGAAGACATTTCTCCCAGCCAGTTATGGTACGTTCTTCTCTCCCCTACATCTTCATTTTAAACTGGAAAAAGCAATTTTTCAGTTTACTGAAATTTGAATTCAGTAATCAATTTACTGAACCAATATGTAATCAATTTACTGAAAACTGAGCTCAAGAGGAAAATACTGTTGTAAAGTAAAAGAGAAACCGAAGAAATCAACTCCCATCTCAAACTTCTCTGAAATATGTTTTACTTAATCTCAGATAGACTAATTCCCTCATAGTTCCCATCTTCAACAATCTTCTTTTAAATAGCTCTAAGCCAGCTGATGGACCCTCGTATGCCATAGCCCAAGAGGAGCTAGCTTGGTTACCCAAAGCTCTTGCTGTCTTACATGTCAGGTGAGATTTTGATAACATCTAAGCACAGTTCACCCGCCTCTTAAAAAATATTTCAAATGAAATATATCTTCAGGATTGTGATACACTAACAAATTACTTGCTTCTCTCCTGTTCCCCCTGCCTATCAAGGCTGGCCTGTTTTCAATCATTTCCTACTGATGTTAAAAAGTAGTAGCTACCATACTGTACAATATTATAATGTTGATAAAACAGTTCCAAGTTCCTAAAGGAGGTAATTTTCCAACTGTTCCAACAAGAGTTCTCACCATACCAAAGAGCATTCTTTGATCCTGATATTTCAAGCGTACACCTCCCTTTTGTCAGATCAAGTACACAAAACCCCAAGTAACAGGAAAACAAGCAATTCTGCTCCGAAGCACCAACTCTATACCTGTATTAGGAAAGGCTGGATGGCTGAGGAGCTTGCTTACATGGAGGAGTACCCAGGAGCAGACACAGTGGACAGACTATGGCATTGCTTGCTATGATTTACTTTACCTTTCAACAGAAGGACAGTGTATGATTGTTATGCCAGCATGTTTGTATTTAGTAGAACTATATTTACGCAGAAAAAAAAAACAAAAACCAAACCATTCTCTGGAATAAATAATTCTTTCATTTACTTATATGCAGTGCTCCATCAAAAGAGTATTCAATGAAATATTAGTAGTGTCATTGGTAAGAGTATCCAGTTCCTAGGGGCGGATGAATGTTTTCCCTTGAATTATTTAGTGAGCAGAGCTAAAGAGTTTCTACAGCCTTAGTAAAAATGAGGGACTGACTCAGACACTGCGACATTGCCACTATGCTCTATGTGTAACATACATGCACACTATACATTATTTAGTTAACCACTTGGAAGAGCTCACTAAAATATTTAGAAACAGAAATGTTCTACAAAACATTTCAAAGGTTAAAAAAACCCCAACAAAACAAACCAACAAAAACACCCACCTCAAACCCACAAAACCTATGACAAGAAATTTCCTGAACAGAAGATGTGGTCAGAGAAGTTCCAGCTAGATCTTTCGGTGTGTGTATTGACTGGTACCACAACTGACGGGTTAAAAACCAAATCAAGGACCAGACTGGAACAGCAAAAGGTCACACAAAGATGGCAAACATTTTGCCATAATATATTCAAGAAAGAGCAGTCATCTTACTGTTGTCAGAAAGTCCAGAATTTCATCCTCTAGTTTTGAAAGACTAAAGGATTATGTTGCTGAAAAAGAAACAAAACGTGAACTGAAGAGATCATTTGAATAGTATTTGATAATAGTAAAGTTCAAGCTTTTCATATGATGCAAATCAAAAAAGAAAGTTCAGTAATATACTGTTCTTGCTATAAGAAATCCAGTTAAAAATAATTATGCATTTGTTAACAGCACAAAATAAGAAAATTTGAAATTAACATTTGGACTAATTAAAAAAGCAGCTCATAAATTAAAAAAAAAAAACCAAACCCAAAGAACAAAAAACCAACAAAAAGCTACCAGGTTGCCTTTGGAGGCTGAGCTTTCAGCAGAAACTTAATGGCACTACAGGGAGGACTACAATAGATGGCAAACAGCAAAGATGTCTGGGAAGACAACTTTTTGCAAGACTGTAGTATGTCAGATGTTCTTGCAATCTTCTCATGCCAGCTGAATATAAAAGGAGTTGTTAAATTTCTCATTTATTCAAAACAGAAAACTTTTTAAAGTGACAGATGTCAGGGCTCTTCAATATATAAATATTAACAAAGTGACAGTCACATATACCAACAGAGACACCTTCAACTTCCAAAATGTTATAACACTTCCAAAGAAAAGAAAGCTTTATACTTTCACAAACAAATATTAACACAGCAGTATCCCTTCACCCAGTTCTAGACAACTATTTCAAGCAAATAAACAGAAATGAAAATACATGAGTCTTGTTCCATAGAACCGGCAACTTACCATTTGGTAAGGTGGTGACAGGGAAAAAAAGGTCGTTTTGTGAGAGAGGGAGCAAAATGCTCCTGGAAATAAAACAAAACAAGTAAAAAGAAAAATAAGGAGAAAAAAAAAAAGAAAAAAGTAGTACACAGTACAGTCTAGCATAAAAAGTCAACAAAGAAGATGGATTGTGAGAAGCCATGCAGGCTGTGGAGAAGTCCTTTGAAGGAAAAGAGACATAAGGATGGAGAAGTGGGCAGTAGTGAAAGACAAAGTAGAACACTAGGATGACAGTGTTTAAATTCAATAGTCTTATCTGGGGTGGGGGAAAGACAAAGAAGTAGCAAAGTATGCTTGCATAAGTCATATCCAAAAAGATAACTTAGTAGTTAACATTGTACGATTAATTTTTTTTGCACATGCACAGATACCCACCTTACCCCTACTAGCCTGACTGCAGACAGCCTACTCACGCAATCCTCAAAAAAGGTAAAAATGATGCACAGAGAACATAAGCTCTCTTGTCTTCAGACACTATTCAAATGTCCACAGAGTCCACCTGCAACTCTTATAACATGTATTCTGGGAAACTGTCTCCTTTATTTTATATACATTATTACACATACAACAAATATTTGCATCTACATAAAATACAGTTCATACACAGAATTGATGTAACAAGGAAACAAAAAGGTAGATAAGGCACTGACTGGGAACTCGTTCCGCTGTCCACAAATCAGGCTTGTCATCCTTATGCCAAAGAAGAAAAAAACCCCAAAACACCAAAGTCTTGCCTTCCTGAAACAGTTCAAATCAGCCATGAGAGAATACTTCTGGATCCAGCTCTGAACCTTTTCTGACCTATTGTTCTCCAACAAGTACGTTCCAGATTCCTCCTAGAATCAGTACCACTCATAAGTGATAAGCTCATGTAAAGCTTCCTCCTGCCCTCAACCTGAGGCTAGCTCATCCCTATCATGCCGAGAATGTATTTATAAATTTCCTAAAAAACATTTGTTTTAAAAATCATCTTCAAGACCTTCACAATTTTATACATTTTCCATATGCCATTGTTTTCAGTGGGCTTGGGCACTCCAAGATATTTTCAAAATGCGATGTGGTTATTGTAGAAGTCTCTGAGAAGGCACAGCATCGTACTGCTAGCTACAACACCCTTTCCTGCAAGAGACAGAGAACCCCAAACAGCCAGTACAGCAGCTGAAGTAAGTAGTACCTGGGCACTGTGGCACAGTTAAGAGTCCAGAGACTTACCTCTGACGTGCTCAGTTCTCAAGACTGTGGCTGCCGATGTTAGACTCCTTTGATGTAAAAACAAAACAAAGAAAAAAGAAAATCCGAAGTATTTCTAAGTTCACAAACCAGATATGCTTCAATGTATCTAAGGAAACAGTTATATTTTTATTCTGAATGTTACAGAAGTCATTTGTGAATTTGCAAGCTGCAAGGAGTATTCTGCAGGACTGTGCACTGTTTCAAAACAACCTATTACTGTAACGTCTCACCACTGTGAGCTTACATATATACAAATGTATGTATACATAATAAATATGTATAATTAAAACTTATATTAAAAATATAATCAAATAGTCTGTTTCTAAACACTTCTACACAACATCTGAATTCTTAGGTGCAACCAATATCTAACTCGAGCCATACCTTAGGTATGCAAGGATGTTTGCTTAAAAATTATTTGGAAAAAAACCAGAAAAATGGTAAAATCAAGCAGAAAAACAGCCTCAGAGCTAAGTGTACTGCACGTCAGCTAGTCCTATTCCGGTATGTTTCATTTGTGACATTCTCCCCATAAAAGACTCCACTGCCACAGCGACCATGCTATCCATGCGTTTTTCAGCATTTTGGATGTGCTACCTGCCTACTCACCCCTCGACCTGTCAGTGCAAGATATATGAGATAATAGTTCATACTGGCTGATTACCACTGTTGTTTTCAAATGTATATTTTCTAGATTTATACAAGGGTAGCCAGGTTGAAAACATGTTTTGCACTTCAAACCCAAGGTACCAGCATCGCGACAGACCTCACTTGAGGGACTTTTCACATTTTCTGATTGCATCTCATTGATACCTATTACTACACAGATCTGCTTCACTTATAAATTTACCCTGGAGTCAGAGAAGCCTGTTTGTGAGTGTGGTCCTTAGCAGGTCCTTCAGAAATGTATCATACAACATGTCCTAGCACTACACTGCTCTGAGATATGGAATAAATTAGGAAGTTGTGCAGAGCTCCTGAAGAAACAGCAAGAAAGGAATCTGATGTACTTGTGATAGATGCCAGCACATCTCGGCATGGCATGCTGACTGGCACACAAACGTTCTGTCCTTAAATAGCCCAGGTTTTACAGTCCAGCTCAGTTCTGATGAATGTAAAATTAACTGATCTGCTGTGAGTGAATGCAACCCCTCTATAATTACGTTTGGACATAGTTTAGCCTCTAAGATATGTTGTAAACTTCAAAGGCCTTCTCTGAGTCCTTGGACAAAAAAACCCCAACCAACCAACCAAAAAACACCGCAAAAAAACAAACTTCCCCAAAACCAACACAGAAACCAGCACGGAAAGTAAAAGTCAGTATCCTAATCTCAAAACAATTTATAGAAATAAAAGGAGTACAAAATCTGACACAAAGTTGTAATATTTATGCAGAAAATCTTCATGTTAGCAGAGAATTTCAGCACACTGAAGTGTGAAAAAACAGTAAAACGATTCCAAAACAAGCCATGCATCACATCTGGTAAGAAACTTTTTACATTAAAATCCTTGCAGGTTCCTAACTCAGCATTTAAACATTATGGCAACATACGTCAAAAGTTTTTGAACATAATCGCATCTTTCAATTATTTACTGTTTAGAAAATACAGATCAGCAAGATACAGACCTATTTTCAAAGCTTTCATTTGAGTGTTTTAAATATTAAGAATTTGACATCACATCTCCAATGTAATGCATGTAGTACTTGGCTAGTAAATCCAAACACACTGCTAAGAAGAAAGGCTAATGTTATGACCCAGAATTGCATACTAACAACATTTCAGAATGTGAAAAACCCTCCAAAATGAGAAGAGTTGCAAATGTTTCAAAGTCAGGTTTCTTTTACAGCATTCTTTCAAAATAATTTGTTTCAGTAAACAGACTGCCTCAGTGAGCTGATGAAAAAAAAACATAGCCCTGGCAAAATCCAGCATTCTTACCATTCAGCACAGTGTATTTTCCTTCTACTGTTTCTTCAGTTCTACTGCTTAGGAGGAAAACATTTAAATTTTTATTGTACTTCTACCTTGCAGCAAAGGAATCTACAAGGCTGATGCTAAATAATCATGCACTGAGGATTTAAGGTTAGATCAGGTTGGTTTGGTTTTAGCTTTTTTGTTGGTTTGTTTGTGTGTTGGGGGGAGGATTGTTGCCATTTTTTTGGTCCCCTTTTTTTTTTTTTTCAGTACACAGCAGATGAAAATAAAGCCAACTATTGACACTGAAAAAGACTGGCCAACTATCCCCTTTGCTTCAGGACTACTGCTGTGGGATGAATGAAATATTAGCAATCTGTAAAATTCAAACATGCTGGAGAAAATATAAATACAAGACCCACACTTTGAGAATCCTCTATTTTGCTAATAGTAACACAGTCCTGAGACAGTATATGTTGGTCAACCAACGTGCTTTCCTGTACAGTTATTAAAGTGATACATGAGAAAAGAAGATTCATTAGGAGAGCTGTATGTGTAGACCAGGGGTCCTCAAGCTTTTTAAACAGGGGACGGCGCGCGGATGAAGTGGCAGGGAGGACCCTGGGGGGCTGTATTCAGCCCGTGGGCCGTAGTTTGAGGACCCCTGGTGTAGACAAAGGACTCTGAGTGTGGGCAACAAGTAAAATCACATACATGCCTCATACTGCTGCTCTGAACGGCTCATACTCAACCATTTTCAGACAGCATAGGCCGCATGAGCTGCAAGAGGTAAATGGGTCCAAAATATACTCCAGGTATGTACGCTTCAGTTTACCAGTTGATAGCTAGCGTGACTGGATTTAGTCAACCCAACAGCAGAGTTTGAAGAAAGGAGAAAGCAAGTTAATCAGACCCAGCAGAAACTGGAAAGCCATTATTTTATAAAAAAGCCGAGATGCTGCATGAGGAGTGGCAGAGGCCCTTACTGAGCTCAGGGCTAGTCGAGGTTGGACTACCCTGCCACTCACAGGGACTGGGAGGCAAAAATCCAGTTGAAGGTCCAAGCCAGCAGCCACTGCCCTCCTACAGCTTTACGACATTGCTTATCAGCTGCTCCATGCTACCTTGTGAGGAGATAAGCAACCCCCCCAGAAGTCCAGGCTGGCTCACTTGGGCTGCCTGCGGCAACCAGCAGAAACTGCGGCCAGTTCTCCAAGCACAACTGTTGACCCACAAAACTGCAACATGTCACCAAGAGTGATGTTGCTCTCATTTACAACCCCTAGTCTCACTTCCAGCACCAAACAGCAGAGTAACTCCGCATAAGGTAGTATCCTTGCAAAGAGTGATGAGATCTGTGTCTGGTTGCTAGCCAGCACATGTCAGTTCAATGTTTTCTAACTCCATTTAAAGGCAAAGCAAAACACCAACCCCAAATCAGAACACGTCACAGTACGATGTGCTACTTTTTTTGGCATTTCCACTCACACCAACACAGTGCTTCCGTGCGATTTGCTGAAGTTTCAGAAGGAATTTTTATTTAGTCACTCAAGTGAAAACACATTGCTGTTGGAAAAAAAACCCATCTAACAGTAGTGCAGACAGATTCTTGTTAATCAGACAACAGACTGAAGTGGTTAAAGAAGAATGATACTAACTGGAGTCAAAACTAACTACTTACGCTAGGAAAGCACAAGCCTGCCAAAACCTCATTGTGCCAAGCATATTTTGAACAACCTGAGGAGGAAAGGAGAAGCCTCAAGAATTTCAAATTCTCATTTGCACGATGCCAAATTAAACAGTACATTTACATTTCGATTCATTTTCCTGCTGCTTACTAGTAAATAGATGAAAACAGTTCTATGAACGGTTCAAACTCTATCAAGTGGAAATAATTTCCTGATCTCTCATCTCACAAAAACTTGCCTTTTCATCTTAATTTGGAGAGAAAACTAGCTTTGAAATGTATCGATATTCCAAAGAACAAAACTGCGGCTTTGCAGAGTATGTTTCAAAAGCAGTATCCTCAGTGGTTCACAAATATTTATGTTGGTATAAACATAATTATTGTGTATATCCAAACAACATCCCCCATCAATTTACCTACTTCACCTATTCATTGTTTCAGTCTTCTTTCCCCCAACTTGTTAATTGTTTTCGTTAGTTTGTTCATAGTTTTTGTTGGATTTGTTGGGTGGGGGTTTTTTTGAGATTTGTTGGGTTGTGGGGTTTTTTTGTGGTTTTTTTTTTTCTTATGTAAGAATATTAAAAAAATGAAAGAAGGTGCCTGGTTTATTTAAGACTCTACCAGGACACTTGAAATCAATTTTTCTAAGTGATGTTTATTAGTCTTAGCATAGTTCCAAAGTGCCAATATAGTGACAGCATAATCTGTTGCAAGATCTCTGCTCATTACAGTCAATCATAACCAGGACACCTAAGGCAAGATTAGCTATACTGTTGGGTTGGGTTGTTTTTGGTTTTTGGTTTGGTTTGGTTTTTTGTTTGGTTTTTTTCCTATGTTGAAATGAATGTTGAAGCTTACACATTTGTTTGAGAAAGAACTGTTAGAGATCAATAGTCAGGGCCTCTGGTACTTTGCCATGCCACAAAAGGGCCAGGTTTTAAGAAGAGTCACATCTGCCTAATGATTGACTGAACTATTTAAGACTATCAGTCAGGTCAGCTGTTCAGTCACAGAACAGAAACAGTACGATGCAAACTGAAATGCCTTGCCTGTCTGTAAATGAGACCTACTAATGAAGGTGCACAAAAGGTACGTATTAATAAGCAAAACCTTCCGATGATCTCATTCTGACCTGTTCAAGGCAGTAATTGCCCTGGCGTTCTCTCTCCCTCTCACTGGAACAGGGACCAAGTCTGACAGTTTTCAAAGAAATATTCTGAACTTTTTGAAAGATCTAATGTGTCTGTCGGATGGAGGGTGACTGCACCTGCATGATGTTAAAGATCAGAATTCATTTAAAATCATTGAGATGTGCTGCTTCCACAAAGTACTTAGTCTTGGAACACTTGCTACGTTAGCTCTTAAAATTCAGCATGGCTTTGCAATTGCTTCACGTGGACGTTATGCATACACATTTTATATGGCTGGAAGTGTTACAGAATTTGATTTTAAACATCTCAATCCTCATCCCCTAACCATCGTTATTCACATCTCAGCGTATAATGAACAAAAAACAACAAAAAAGGAAAATTAAAATATAATAGCAACATAATGCTTGCATATTTTTAAAATACTTTTATGACTGTTTACAACACCAGAACAGTACATAGCATAAAGACAGGCTATAATTAAGAACCAGTCTCTGAAGAGCATTGCTTTCTAATACTAATCTACAATTAATTACATCAGACAGCAAGAACTTCTGATGCCATGCTTTTAGACTATGAAATAAAACCCCCGATTAGAATGGTTTTGGCACTGTGCAGACTTCGTAACTTCATGAAGCATGTCCCTGTTTGAGTAATGGAGGACGGTGCTGTCAGTACGGATGTGCACGTGGAAAGTGCAGTTAATGCGAAGGCTAGGGCAGATGGTAAAGAGTATCCTGATGAATGGATGGGCTTGATTTACGGGTGTACAAGATAGTCTTGACTCACCTGTACGTTAAAGCAGCGTCGACACAACTGAGACATGGCTGAAAGGAGAAAAACAATACAGGGCAAGAGAAAACAGAGGAAAGAAGAAAAAACACTTAGCAGATTTAGATAAAGTCCATCAGGCAATAGCTTTGAAAGAAAACTGCTCCTCAAATAAAGACCGGAATTAGAGAATCCGTAGTGATGGCACCTTTGCTATGAGTAGCAAGTGATTTATAAAATAGCCTCCAAAATCTGTAAGATCAGAGAGTAATTGCCCAGTGAGGCCTTCGTGGTATTTTTTGTTTGCATGTGGGGAGACAGGAAAAAAACACCAAAACAGATGCATCTTGCAATATTGAGAGAACAAGCTTAAAACAAGATGTTTGTTAAAATTTTAAAAAATAATAGGGAAACATACAAAACAGACTGTAACTGAAGGTTACCACATTCTTTGAAAAATCAGTTGCAGCAGAAAATGTCCTTTCTGCATGTTTCGTTACCCTTTCACATCCCCCTCCCCTTGGATTTCTGAATAGGGCATGCCTCAAAGGAACAGCTTTAAGAGACATCAGAAGATCCACAAGATGCACTGGCTTAAATGGCACGATTCCACTCCCTTCAGGTAACCATTCTTACTGCACACAAAGACCAGAGGAAAGATTTTGGCCATCTGCCCTCCAATAATATGTCTTTTAGGAGATTTTAAGAGGTACTCTCGAGTATCATCAAGCAGAGCTGCTGCCAGTTTTGTATTTCACCTACCAATACTCAGGTTTTAGTATAGAATTGTCCAAATAACTAGGAAATCCCAGACCCACTAAAACACTCCAACACTTCCTGATGATTGCTACATTACATACGTAACTCCAGATACACATCAGCCCATACATTATCGTCCTGGTTTTGGCTGGGACGGAGTTAATTTTCTTCTCAGTAGCCGGTGCAGGGCTGTGTTTTGGGTGTGGTGTGAGAGCAATGCTGATGGCACACGGATGGGGTTGGTTGGTGCTGGGTGATGTTCATACTGAGTCAAGGACTTCTCAGGTTCTCAGGCCCTGCCAGGGAGAGGGCTGGGGGGGACGGGGAACTGGGAGGGGACACAGCCAGGACAGGTGACCCCAGCTGGCCAAAGGGATACTCCATACCAAGGAACGTCATGCTGAGTATATAAGCCAGGGGAAGGAGGAAGGGGGGGACATTTGGCATTATGGCGATGGTCTGCACTATGAACCCATGACATTGTTTCAAAGAAACAGAGATTCACCGTGAGCTATAATCTCTCTTCATTTCATTATACGGCGGCTCTTTCTTTCCAGATTACAGTTATCCCTTCTGATTTTGAAATTCAACAATTTGCTGCATACACAGATGCAAACATGACAGTATTCATCCTACAGTAAAAACACATTTTAATTAGCCCTAAGACTTGAACCAGCTGAAGGCATAACAAAGCTGGGAGCCTTTCAAGACATAACCGTCTCAGGTTGTCCTTGTGATACCAAGTTAATAGATACAAAATAAAATGACACTACTGAATGAGAACCAGAGCAGAAATTCTAGATCCTATTACAACTGCTTAAAAAAATAATAAAATTTTATTTTCTTTTTCTGGTTTTAAAACAAATACTTCTGAACTAGCTGTGAAAAACAATATAAGCAATCTCATTTAAGCAGCCACCTCCAATTTTTTTCCTTGAGCAATTTTTTACTAAAATATTTTAGTACATAGTGCTCCTTTTTCCCTACTCCAAAGTTTCATGTAATTGTTAGAATTTATTTTGTATACTGTGTTCATTAATTACTTTAAAACATTATTTCCCAAAATAGAATTCCACGTCACTGAAATATGTACGTGTTCAAAGGACTATACTTCATGGTGTCATTGCACTGTATAAAGAAGTGATACAGCTTGCTTAGGGCCTAAGCGGAAAATGGATTGCAACCGTATTAGGAGGCACATAATGCTTTTTGTACCTTTAAGACAAAAATTCTCTGTCAAAGGAAAAAAACTAACTTTGATTTCAGGGGAAGGGAAAAAAAAAAAAAAGAGAAAGCCGGCTTCAATGTCAAAAGTGTGTTGTGTTACAACTGTTTGAGGATAGCCAAATATGTACAAACACTAAGATGATTTCTCCTCTCCCCCCTCCAGCAATGCTGTACGGAAATTCAAAGTGAAAAAAGCAAAACACAAAACAGAGACAAGAAACCGTTAGAGATTACTTGTACAAAGACATTTTGAATTGGACATATGAAATATTTCTCAGTAATGATTTTTCATTCATCTTGCTGAAGTTATAAAAGCTTTGCATAGATCTTCTTTAAAAAAAAAGGAAAATAACTCTGAAACAAGTACAATTACATCTTTATCTGCGAAAAATTATTTGCCAATGTCATTACTCATTCTCTTTTATTCCATTTCATTCCTTTATACAGCCACACTATGCTGGTAACTTATTTCACTACTTTGTTATTTAGATCTTAATGGGCACATTTTATTGTAAGAAAACAACATATCCTTTGAAAGCCTGATACTGCACGGAACAGTGGGAGGGAGGAAGAGAGAGACAGAGCCCGTAACATCAGTCCAGTAAAAATTTCTCATGTCCCTGAGCCCAGCCTCTTGGTATCTCAGATACAGCTTGCATCACCCTCATAAAATGGGAGATGGAAAACACAAACAAACAAATCTTACAAAAAGAAAAGATATGCTACAACTTCTAAACACAATATACTCACTACTGCTTTCTACAGGCTTTTCTCAAAATACATTTCTTGTAGAAATACTTCCAGCGCTAGTGTTCCTGTATTTACAGTGAGGCACTGAGGAAGAACCCTTCTGTCACACATCACACTGTTTACTGTCCCTTGTTCTGCAGTGCCTGGTCTCTCTCAGTATTTTAACATATTCATATAACAGAAAACACCATAAATCAGATACTTACTAGAGAGAATAGAATGCGTAGACAGCTCCTTTAAGATAAATTTTATTTATTTCTACAGGTCTCTTCCTGTATTTACATTTTCAGAGCCAAGCAATGGATTTAGACCTGGATTCTCGTGTGCAGGGTACGAACCAAGCAATAGCCTTCCACACAGGAAACTAAAAATTAAAAATACAGTCTTTCTGACCTAAAAATATAAATGCAACTAGTAAATAGGAAAAGGGACTTTCACAGGTTTTCTGAAAATTTCAATTATGTGTAGTTAAACTCCAGAAAATGAAGACTTTTAAATTAAGAGACTCCCTGCTTCATTATTTTGATCGAGATACCCCCTTCTTTCCCATAAGTAGGAAGGCAGCATATCAATAAATAGCTTACTATACTTCTAAGACTAGTCACAACCAGCATCATAATAAATGTATAGCATTATTGATTTTTGTTCACACACCCCCACCCCACCCCAAACAGAACAACAAATTTCACATACTAGAGAAGTCTGCACAAATAAGACAAGTTTTCTTTACATTTACTGAAATTAATATGTCAAAATTCTGGCATACTTATCAACTTAGGGGCTTTGAGTAGTCATAGTAAATCTGACATAAAAAGGCATGGTACAGTTTATAGCATATCTTCTAAAACTGAGGATTAAATTGCCAGGGGGAGGATGGTAGCAACTGTTGTGACAAAGCCAGCAATAAAATCAAACTTAAAACAAAAATACACTCTTCACTTGAAGAGATTGATTGGGCTAAACTTCCAATTTCTCCTTTGAATAGCTTCTCCAGGCAGAAATAAGAATAACCCCAAAGAGCACCTCCATTACTTTGTTCTAGATCCTTTATTTCTCTGATCGGCAGAAATCAGTGCTGTAGCGCCAAAACACTTGCAAGTATGACACGTGTTAAGGTCTGAGTGAGTATATGTAAGGCCCACATTGCGATAAAATTTAGAAACAAGGTAACCTACTATTTCAAATATACTATTGCCATATAGGATATCTTCAGTAGTATTTGCTAGGTTATCTTTTCTTTTTCTCCAAACGATAAATAAAAAGTGTGAATCATTAGGAAAGAAATGAAAAGCTAGATGAGATTTTAAAATATATTGAAAAAATAGAGGGCTTTAAAGAATGAACTATTCACTTATTCAAAAAGGTCTGCATAAAAGCTGCCTAAGTACAGCTAAATAGAACATAAGGAGGAAAAAAGCACAGTAACATGAGTGAAGACTTACTGAAAATAGACTGTAGATTTACACAGTATTTTGTTATTTATAAAGAGCTAGCACCCTCACTATGCTAGCTTAGATGAAAGAAAAAATTGGAGTTATGGAAGTCTATCTAGATTCAGCCTCCTGCACTTTCCCCTTCAAGCAATATTATGCACAATTCCTCACTTTCTAAGATGGTAGCACCCTTTACAAACTAAAAAAACAATCACAAAAATAGAAATAAGCATAAAAGCTCAGCCTCAACCAATTTTTTTGTTTGTTTTTAAAAGGTCATATACGCACATTCCCCCAGACCTAGAGAGAACACATCCACAAAAGACACCTAAACAGAAATCTACAGCAAAAGAATTTTTTTTTTTAAAGGTGGTTTTACTTCATGATACATATCAATTAGTAAGAAGCACACATCACAATCCCAAAGTATGCACTTTTCACAAATTTAAGGAGTACAAGATAAATGGTGGAAAGCATATTGCCAATATTGTACATTAAAATGGATTAATGTTTTCCTTCAGATCTCCCTTTCTTGCATTGATATTTGGAAATAAGGCTGCACATTTCTTCATTATGAAGATAAAGGTTATGAGCTTAGGCTGCACAAAGAACTGATTTATAATACAAACAAAGATGATCTAAGCTTTCCTGCAGTATTTTGTGTTAATGGTTAGCTCAATTAAAAATAAAAAAATAAAATATGAGCTTTAGGAGCTGTTTCATAATCAATGGATGGACTCAAATTAGGTGTGGATTACTAGATTGCTTTTAAATAATGTCTCTAAAAAATGCTATTTAAGAAGCTATTCAATAGAAATACCTTGCTTGCAGGATCTGCTCTGAATTTCACAAAAACACCTGAATAACTATCCCAACCAAGTAAAAGTTCTAGGCTTCTGGCCATAAACAGATGCCATGAAAAGACCGTACCAGCACTCTTGGCTTTGTGAATAATCCTCGGTTCTCCTTGAGATGTTAGTCACTTCTCCTGCTACTCCTCCAGCCCTGCAATTTTACGTAATAAATGAAGACGTAGTCTTTTGTATTCAGCAAGACATACCAACTCAAAAGGTACATGTACTATTCACAAGAAAAAGAACACCCCCCCAAACATTAATTCTCTTTTCAGCCAAAACTAATTCTACCCTCTTCCTAAACTCCCTTACTAATTTATTCCACCATAAATTCCTCCTCTCCCTTCTTGACAACTTACTAAAATCAGCTCTATATTCATACACAAGATTAACCTCGTAACGCTTAACTCTGAAGTAACACTAAAATACCTCATTTTCACTGTATTTTTATCGATTTCCATGAGCTCACAGAAATAATTCACCCTGCATTATGTAGAGGAATGCATCTTTTTAGTGGGAAAGATAAAGCGACTGTCCTGGGTTAATGGAGCCTGCAGCTCCACTCCAATCCCACCCTGACTGCATGCCTCCTTCGCCCCCACGTTCTCCTGGTCTGCCCTCTGCCTTGCACGCGTTTCCTCCCTCTAACACCAACACATAGCTACCTCTCTCTGACTGCTACCATATAAAAGCATTTTTCCATTAAATCTCTTGACATATGGAAGCACACCAAACGGGTTAGAGTGCTTTCAGATCTTCTTTTTATAAACCTCAACAAGGTTATAATACAACGGAAACGTACTTCAAACCAAAGCACGTAGTCTATGCCTGCAGTGATAAATTCTAGTAACTTTTGAAGCCTGCACAGTTGTAAATTTCAAACTGAAGATCTCAAAAGACATCCAAGAAAGGCAGGTTGACTTTATTATAAAGGATGCTATAATGTGCTTTACTCTGCAGATTTTACCACTTCATAGGAAAATTTGCATAGAAAATACATTATCTCTTGAAGATCAGTGCAAATTCGACTACAATGTTGTTTAAATTCTTATTCTAGTAAATTCCTGAGTGAGCATTGGCTTGATGGCCTCAGAAAATTAAGACAATGAGCAGATTTCAAGCTAATAAATAGGGCTTGTGAAAATAGGAAGTTCTTGAACTCATAAAGACATCTTCTTT
This sequence comes from Falco peregrinus, assembly GCF_023634155.1. Classification (NCBI taxonomy): domain Eukaryota; kingdom Metazoa; phylum Chordata; class Aves; order Falconiformes; family Falconidae; genus Falco; species Falco peregrinus. The sequence goes on along the minus strand of NC_073724.1, from coordinate 11,696,675 downwards.
TTATTCCAATGTCATCACAAAGTATTATCTCAGTTTAAACTACATTGATTTGGGGAATTAATGACACCACTGAGATGAACTCATTTCAAATTACCACAACCGCGCACATTAAAATCCAAATTGGAATGTATGCCTAAGGATCTATTATTCAGACTTTACTAATACAAAATGTCACCTGCTCAGTCATGTCTCAAAACAACAATTCCTTACTGAATTACGTGTGGGGTTTAATTCTATTTGGCTCTCTATCGCCCGAAACAAGTCTGGGAAAGAAAAATGCATTGCCAGTGGTAGGGTTGCTGATTAACAGATTCTTATGCATGCTCTTACACCAGCTCACGAGATTCCTGTTGCTAAATTACTTGATTGGGATGTAAAGGGAAACACGGTTTGGGTCACCTCTCTCTCACTTTAAAAGCCAGTCTACAAAGTATAAACAGGAAGAATTTTTTTTCCTCTTTGGCAGATGGTTTTTGGACAAAATAGATCCATTTTTCTCTTGGCCATGCAATCACTAAACCCTTTCCAGATTACCAAGTACAGACTAACTGAAAAAAAAGTAGAAATGAAACAGAGCTGGGTGTGGTAAGAGGCGGCTGTAGCTTCATTTCAGCATTGGGGGTTTCAGAAAGAAGTAACTCAAAACAAAAGGAGTATTAATAAATTATCAGCATTGAAATTGTATGAAGTACAGTGAGCAGCAGGGAAAGAAAAGACAAAAGCTTTCATACGAACACGTTTACCACTGTTTCAAAGGGGCATGCTGACCCCTTTCCCCTGCTCTTACACACAAAGGTCTTGCACAGATTTAGTTTTTATCAGGCTGACCATTTCTGTAGACATCTAGCATTCAGGAGATGAGTGGCCTCCTGTGCTAAGCATGTCATTAGTGATGTTGATAAACTAGAAAATAAACATTACGCTTTTGCTTTGTGACAAGGCAGAAGCTAAGATCTGTGTGAAAACTACATGTCATTACACGAATTTATTGAAGCAGCACAACAGAGGGAAAAAAACCCCAAACAAGACTAGTTTTTCTCAAAAAGGCCAGCTAATGGGTTTTGGTAATCTAGAGTGGCTACCTGGATACTGAAAATCCAGTCTTTCCTACAGATCAACTTAATATTTACGGGAAAACCAAAAAATATTGTTGTCTTCCTTATAGTCTTGCACCATCTTTCAACCAAGAAGTCTTGGAAGCATAAGGCTATAGGTTAGCTATAATAAGTATAGCTAATCTATTGTTCTGAATACATGCAGTGATGGACCATATCTTCATGTGACCATAAGAAAAACACATACACATCCCCAAAAGTGCTTTCTACTCAGAAAAGGGGACCAGATAGATCTTTTTTTTCTCTGAAGAGGCATTATAACAAAACAATCACAAAGACATTTTTACGTACCTGACAATGTCAAGGCTCTTCTAAAGCACTAATCGTTAACAGAGTCCATAGGATAAACCTAGCTTTGTAAAATTTTTAGAATAATTACAATACGTAATATTTTAAAGCACTTCATGACTATATAAAGAGAAAACATTTGAAGCATTTTGTCTGAATCCAAGTTCTCCACAGCATAGAAAGTGTGACTACACTTAATTGCTTACACATTTAATGAATCTTTATAGAAACCTTTTCATATAGCATCACAGAATTTAGGTTAGAAAAGACCTTTGAGATCATCAAGTCCACCTGTTAACACAGGATTGCCAACTCCATCAGTAAACCATGTCCCTCTAAGTACAGCACCCACACATTTTTTTGAACACATTCCAGGGATGGTGATTCCACACTTCCCTGGGCAGCCCCTTCCAATGCTTCACCACCCTTCTAGTGAAGACATTTTCCCTAACATCCAATCTAAACCTCCCCTGCTGCAACTTGAAGCCATTTTCTCTTGTTCTGTCCCTTGTTACCTGGGAGAAGAGACCGACCCCCCCCCCCGCCTACAGCCCCTGTCAGGCAGCTGCAGAGAGCGATAAGGTCCCCCCTGAGCCTGCTCCTCTCCAGGCTGAGCACCCCCAGCTCCCTCAGCCGCTCCTCATCAGCCTTGTGCTCCAGACCCCTCCCCAGCTCCGTTGCCCGTCTCTGGACACGCTCCAGCGCCTCAACGTGCCTCCTGCAGTGAGGGGCCCAAAGCTGAACACAGGATCCCAGGTGCGGCCTCACCAGTGCCCAGCACAGGGGACGGTCCCTGCCCTGGTCCTGCTGGCCACACATTTTCAGATGCATACATATATATGTGTGTGTATATATACACACACAAGATCAATTTTCAATATAGTATCAAATTTATAGAAAATGATCACACGTTCATACTAACAGTCAATAATGTTCTCTCCTCTACCAAATTCTTAATTTTGGACACCTGAAGAATAACCAAAACAGTTTATTATGTACAAATATGTGCATTTATATGCACAACTCCCAGTAAATTTGAGATACATTTTTAAGATGCTTTTTATGTTGCTTACATACTGAATTGAAAAAGCAAAGGAGTCTGAAAGTGAGGTAAACCTTTTGATTTTAAGTTTATTTGAATTCAAGGTGAAGAAACTGGAAACAAAATATAATTAATCCAAAATATTGTAGTCTTCATATTTTTCTTTGACTATTGAGATTTGTTGGGGTTGTTTTTTCCATAAAAGACAGCTAATTAAAACTAATGCCATCTGTATACAGTTTAATTATAGTTTACTGAAAAGTGTTTTTTCATTTAGTAGCTATGGATAAAAACACAATTATGAAAGAATAAAATAACAGCCATGCCCTACAGAGTTAAAAATCCAGATGTGGAAAAAGTTTTTCATAGGAATATGACTGTCATAATTTCTACAATAAATTATAATTTTGAATGCTTGAAAATAGAAACTCCTCCAAAAACCTGTGCTGAAAGTATGAAGTTATAATATATAGAGGCCTGTTAGTGTGATTGTTCTTCAAAACAACAATAAAGCAAAAATGAAGGCTGTCATGCAGACAGAAATGGAACTCGTTTCTAACATAACTTCAATATATTTATATTACAACTTCATTTATTATTCCTTAGCAAGTCCTCAGACCACACCAACTATTGTATCAGTAGACTAGGTTGGATGCACTTACACATGGTGACAAAAGATGCTACAAGATGCAAGGCAACGGACGGAGTCATGAACAAAGCCTAAGACATCAGCAGAAGTCTCAATAACATCACCATAGTAAAATGATGGTACTTAGCATAATAAAAATATCTGTAGTTCCCAAAACAATTTAACTGAGGCTTAAAAATCCAGTCTCTTTATACCAGTAACAGAAAAATCACTAGAAAACTACCCATTCTTTAAAACAAAACACCTAGTAACTGAAACAAAATGTCAGAATGGCTTTATATATTACATACAAATCAACTTCACCTATAATACTGTAGTATCTGATACCCGCAGACTTAACACTTAGGAACAAACCAAGGAAACATCATCTGAAACTCTGAAAGAAGAAAGGAGCACCCACACACAACAGCTACTGCAATTTAGACAATTCTTTCTCCTGCCCCGGAAAATCCTGCCTGGACTTCAATCCATGAACACATCTGGAGGAACTTTGATTTTTGTGCAGTTCTGAGGATCCCGTTGGCCACGAAGGCTTCTGTTTCAAGGTTCCTGACCTGAGAAGCCATAGTGTAGACACTGATCCACCATCACATATGTAGACTGGTGCTAGTGCCTATTTTATTTTTGTATTTAAATTACATACATGCGTGTGGATCTTTCTGCTTTACCCTCTCAAAGAGGAAGCAGAATCAATTCCCAGAACACATTTCTAGTTGAACATATTTAAATTTGTGAAGAGAAGGTAGGATTAGACAGGATTGTGTGTTCAGTTTTCTAAATTACAAGACAGTCTTTCCCAGTCCCTCTAATGGGTTTTGAGCAAGTGTAGAAATGAACTGTGTTGCAATCAACTCTGTTTAAATGAACAATAGATATTAACAGTTTGCAGCTCTAGATGTTCTGGAACAGACTAGACTCTCAAACCAGTTACTGAAGCCTAATGTATATATATGGATTCTTCCCTCTGTCACTGCCTGTCCCAAGCTGTGACGGAGGGCATACAGGGTACTATGCAACAAAGTTGTAGGTGGTCTGTCACCACAGGACAGGAAATCTATGACAAACTATGTGCAAGATTTCAGACTACACCCTTCTTGTTTTCTACCTTAAAATGAAAGTAATTGTTTCTGTCAGACTGCCGTGAATTTAAAGCGCATGGTAGAACTGGCAGCACAGAAAGCACATTTGTCAGGTATACTAGGTAAGCATATTAAGAAGGATGACTTCAAATTACAGATCCTAATCCACAGCCCTTACCAAGTGTGCACTTCAAGCTGGTTTATCAAAAGGAGTTGACTGAAGAGAGAGAGTTTAAAGAGCATTTGCTGTTGCAGGGCCTTTGAGGTAATGGTCTAAAATGTCATGCTGTAACCAGTGCACAGCAGTAATACGCACAAGAAAGCGTACAGGGGAGAGGAAAAAAAAACAACTGTAAAATTTCAAAGTGATTGCCTTGCAACATGTCTAAGAAAACAAAAGCCCCTTAGGTTTAAGCTAAATATTCTTGGGTTTGATTCAATTTCTTTTTTATCTAGAATAGGTAGCAATAAAAGTAGTATTTCAGATAATGTTTTAAGTAACATTCCCATTCGTATTGTAAATTATATTGTATAATCTTTATTTCACATTTCTAATATTTAAAAAGTAAATTGTATGTACATTTCCCACCCTGATACTAGCGCTACTCATATCAACACCACTCCTTTTGTTTGTCAACATATTTTCAAAAGCCTTGTTACAAAATCCTTTAGTTTAACAATAAATAATCGAATGGAAAAATTATCTTTCTCTCTCCAAAATACTTAAAGGAATAGATGATGCATACCAATTTGCCTTATTTTTAAGGCCAAAGAGAGAATAAGTCTCATCATACCTAACCATTAGACAAGAAACTGGTTTAGTTCAGCCAAAAAAACCCCTAAACATAGAGAAAGTAGATAAATTAATGTGTAAGTGAACTAACGAGTAGGAAAAGGAAGCTTTACAAGATAAATTCAGTATTGGTGAAACAGAAGTAATGTCAATGCAAATGGTAACACCATCAGCCAATGGTCGTGATTGCAAAAAAATGTGCTAGTTACTACAAATCACTTTCTAGCTTAACTATACATATAAAACAAGTTGTTTTGCAGGGGATGAAACTTGGTCTCTGAAGTCCTAATTAAGACATGTTTTACTGTAGAAAAGCCATGAAAAATAGTGCTAGAGGTTCATGTAGGAACTAATCTCCATTTCAATAAATAGATTGGAGTTTAAGCCAATTTTAAACGAAGAAGAAAGCAAGAAAACTAATGTTAGCAAGCTGAAAAGCAAGACTCTACTAAACCACTAAACGTTTTTGCTATGAAGGATCAATCCCAAGGACCTAAAATGCTATTTAAGGCCCCCTGGACTGGATCTTATGTCTATTTCAGGCAAGAAAGCAGCTACCCTTACTTGTCTAAATCTAGATAGACGAACAGATGTATCCTGCAAGATACGGAGAGAACACGGAAACAAGCTCACTGAAGAACACCTTTCACATGTCCTGCATGGCTTCCCTAAGTGCGGGGCGCAGGTAACAAGCATGAGAATAGAAAAAGAACATTTGAAGGAAAGGAACAATTACAGCTGTCTACAGATTTTCTTCAAGGACAGGATGGAAAATGAAGCCAAAGAAAAATGAAGGTATGTAAACACAGAACAGTTTTGTAGTGCTAAGTTCAACTATTATTTTCAAGAAATATGTGAGAGTAGTTACATTGAAGTTAAACATCGTCTAGTAGGTAACAATAGTGGTCAGTTCATTTTCAAGGTGAGATCAAAAGATTCCTGTAGTATTCTGGAAGTCTTGTAACAGCTTCTGTTAGTCCTTGTTTAGAAATTGAGGAAGTAGACTCAAACCTTAAGCCTTTTTGTTACTTTGTAGGGGGTTAAATTGGCAATAAAGATTTTTAGTCAGATAGAGGGAGCTTATTTTGAATTTGCCTTCAAATTCTCATATTAAACAGGGAAAATATCTATGTCTCCAAATATTTTTTCACGTAATTTTCTGATTTTAAGGTAATATCAGGTACATATTGTATTTCAATATCACCACAATTGCAAACAAAAATAAGTACAACTACAAGGTGTTTTCCTACTATTAAAAAAAAAAATTACTTCCAGTATTTAATACAGGCACATAATGTGAATGCTTGGGGCTTTCTCTTTAAGCGTCATATAAGTTCAGAAAATCAAGTGTGTATTATCTGTGTGTATTATCAACATCTTCACAGAAGCTTAGCTGTAGAGGAAGAAAGAAGCATCACCCCTGTGCTCCTACTAAAGTACTGTGCAGAGGAACTTGTAATTTTTGTGATTTCCTAAAGTCATATAACATCTTCTGACCAGTACTGGCCAGACTCAGTATTAAAATCTCCATCTAAAACAGAAGCCAGGTTGAACAAACTACAGCTACATCAGAATTGTTGCTCCCTACCTGCTTTGAAAGCAGAGGATTTAGACATAGCACAAGTTTCAAAACAATTGCTACCTTTTTTTTTACTATTGCTATTAAATAAACTGGCCTTCCAGAGTGTTCATTCACTACAGCAGGATGTTTATCATTGTCATGCTCATTTTTGGCCAAGCATACAGAGTTCTCCCCTTTCTGGGTTAAGTCTTCCATGACAGATGGGCACATGGAGCCCAAGAGATTATTTGCAAAGCTGCACAGAAAACTGAAATACAGACCAGAGGAAAGAATGCTCCCAACGGTTTGTGTTACAAGGGAATGAATTCACTGAAATGACAAAACTTTCCCATTCACATTTCTGTTTGTATACATCATTGATTGTCTATACCAGGATATAAGCAATTGGGAAGGAAAATAAAAGTCTTCAGTGAAAATTAAACATCCAGAAACACAAAAACCAAGAACAACAACTTCCAGGATCTTTGCAGTGTTTTTTTATAGACACCTGTAAGATGGGCAAAGAATGGTCCCCTGTGAAAAGTGAGAAAATGGGAGAAAGCCAGTACCAGTGTTTGGTGTTCAGTGGGGCACAACTTCTCTCAACAGGAATCTGCTTGCATGTATGGAGTACAAATGATACTCCAACACAGGTGTAATTAAATATTACTCCAGATCTTCAAAAGAAATTTCAACATACATTCAGGAAGACAGATTTCCACTCCCAATACATTTTTTAGAAACAATTTTTTTCATAAGGTGAGCAAAGCATTGAGAAAGCAGCGTGTTGCTTTGGTGTCTCTAATCTGCAGAAAAAGAAGATACAAGATATTTACGGAAGGACCATGGGAAGCACAGAGGCACCTGGAATACCTTCTCCAGGTGTTGTGAAAGCAGATTTCCAGTCCTCCCCACACCCTACAGGAGGCTTCCCTTCCTCCCCCTCAGCATTCACTGAAAACTGACAGCTGAAGAACTCGTTTGTCTCTGTGTTCACTTTAATAGACAGCAAGCTGCAACATGCATTTTGAGTACACCGGACTGCAAGCATTCTGAGCGTATGTTTTCTCCTCCAACATTTATTACAATCTCTTCACCTTTTACATATAGCAAACTATAACTTAGTTACTGAAACATATGCAGTACCCAAGGATACACAATATTAATTGCTCAATCAACCTGCACTAACACACTGAAATCAACATGTCACATTGGATTACTGTTATTTTTCTAACCTTACCAAGTCAATTTGGGGCATATTTTTTACACACTTGCTTCCTTAACTATTGTAGTATCACTAGTTTGATTACATCATACCTTGCACATTTTGGTGCCTGGCTACACACTTCACATTTATTTTATTGACTTTTCTTCACTGTCAGGGAAAAATTCTGCGTTTTTTTGGAAACAGTAGTTTTACTAGTATATCATATACTGAATTGATTTGTTCTGTACTGAAGTTGCTTTAATTCTTATTAAGAAAACCCCAAAACATGGTATTTTTTGAGTGTTCTTCTAATACCAAGGAAGAAAATGTATCAGTACAGACATGCTTAAATAATAAGGCAATGGTCCATTTCAATGTTCGCCAGTTGTTTAATTAGAAAAATATATTTTTAAATATACTATGATGGAAGAAAGGCAATATATATCCAACAATCCTTCATCTTGATAACACAAATTATTCAATAATAAAAGCTGAAAGCAGCATTAAGCCAGAACTTATATAATTTTCAAGTGTTTCATTGTCAGAAAACTGAGCTGGTCACTTACAGCACATGTTCAGCCTTTTTTTCCCCATGAGACTTTCACAACTGCTATACAGAACTTGTCACACCACATTACAGATTTATGGTTTTTACTATAAAGTAAGGATTAATTTAAAAAGAAATTAAGGAACATGAATATGGTAAAAAGCATCAAGCATAAATAACTTCAGCATTTTGTATAAAACCAAGAACATGATTCAACTTTTTAAGATGACTGCTTGGAACTGTAACTTGCGGATTAAATGTGCTTAACTATTACACGTTCTTGTAGCACTAGTACTTAGGAAGCAATGCGACAACTGTATTTTACCACTTACAAACAACAAAAAAGTATTGCTAACTCTTACTATTTCCATGCTTCCATAGCAGGATGTGCCTTTGATCTTTATGATTTGTCCTTGCCTACTATATTAAGCCTCTGTTATTCAATAAGAAACAAGGCAATACAATTCAACTGATTCCAGACTCCTTCCTGGCAACTACTAACTGAAATAAGCAAGAGCTATCTTTAGTAAATTCACTGTTACCCTAAAACATTTAGGAAAGTAGAATAGACACGAAAGACAACCCAGCTGTGTAAGGCAAGGCTTACCACATAAAAAACTCACAGAACAATAATTAAAATACTAGTCTGAGTTGTAAATCAGAGTAACCTGAACTAGAGCTTAACACATTTTTAGGAACCACATTGATTTTATTTTCTTGTCTGATAATATATCTTACAGACAGAAAAACAATGCATATTACCTTTTGTACTAAATCCTTATAAAAGCATTTACGCTCCAAACTTCAGAATTGTGATAAATACAGTGGATATAAGATGATGTCGGATCGTTTTATTTCCCTGCCAAGCATTCTGTAGATGAGAAAATAAAAGACTTATTCCTAAGATTACTTACCCATGAAGTTCAGATAGCTCTCTCCTCCAAGTGCATGAGTAATGAGACGAATCATTTTATGAAGCTGTATTCCACGATCAATAACTGCAGTAAGAGGTGAGAGCACACTCATGTTTGTATACATTTCTGCATCCATCAGTCGAAACGCCAAGGTCTTATCACCAACAAGCGCCTGTAACAGTTACAAATAAACACATGAGGAGAACTCTTGGGTGTACTAGATGTGTTTAACTTTTTTTTTTTTTTTTTTTTTAAAGCAGGCACTCTGTCGTAAGGGGAGGACTCGAGAGATTGTTGAAGAGTTAAGGATGTGGCTCGATGTGCACAATCTAGTCCCTGTTCATAAAGAAAACATCCTGCCACCGCCACTGATCACCAGGTCACAGTGACCCTCGCTTCCAGTTACTGCAACTTTGTATTGTGGGATGTGTAATCACGTGGGCATGATATCTATAATCTGCTGCCAAAAAGAGACAGCATGTAAATTGAGGCAGGGACATCCCCGAGCTGAGTCTCGACTGGATGCCAGACGGGACCATCTGTTTTCCCCTTGCAACCCTCCACATGGTTACTGGAGCTCTCCCCACGCCGATGGGAGTGCGGGTATATGATCCACAAACCAATAGCTGTCTAAACCCTGTTGTGCTCCTACATTTCACCTGATGGGATCAAACTGCACAACCACTTCTGAGAACCTTCTTGCCTACAGATATCAAATGTGAAATGTTAGTGTCAACTCAATATGCCACAAGTGACCTACCACTTTGTAATTTTTACAGAAAATAAGAAAGCAAAAATCCTAGGTAAAGTTCCTGGGATGTACAAATAATGGGCTATTAACAACACTCCTGATTTAGAGACACAGATTGAATATGAAACGGTCATTTATATGCAATCAAAAATGTGATTGGTTTTCTGTGATTTCACACAAGAGAAAACACAAACTAGTAATTCTGACTAAAAACAGCAACTGAATTCCTAACTAGGTAGTGCTTACTGTTATTTGAGAAAGGCCACACAAATGCTATGTAACAAGAATTACTCCAATATATTGGCACGAAGGTAGCTGAAAACATTTTGGAGCATTTATATGTAAAATAGCTAATTTTTGTTCAATTAGCCTAATTCTCATTTTATACTCTAGCATGAAAACTCACTACATTCCAGGGAGACAGCTGAGTTGTAAACCAGTCTAGCTAAAAAGCACTATCATCCTTTAATTTTCCATCTAACAATGTAACACCATACGTAGATTATTCCCTCAAGTAAAAAATAATATTTAAAGGCAAAATTCCTACGCAACCATAGCAAGACTGAAGACTGCAGTGAACAGCTGCGAAGAAGAACTGTTCTCTGGACTCAGAATGTACCTTTTGTTAGTGTCATTTAATATCCCCCTAATCTTCCAATTAGAAGGTGTTCATGTTTTCTATGCCAGCCATGATTTTATGAACTGTTATCCTTCCCCTTTCAATCATCTCTTCTACCCTGAAGAGTCTTAGTCTATTTAGTTTTCTTCTCATGAAAAGGAATTCACACCCAGTATTAATCTTACTAACTCACTCACAGCATTTTTCCCAGTTATGCTGTATATCTTTTGAGATACAGGACCAAATCTGCCTCCAACATTCAAGATGCTACAAACCATGAAAGACTACAGTGGCATAATAATTTTTCTCTTCATTCCACTCATAATAATTTCAGTACTATATCTGCCTTTTTTTTTTTTTTTACAGCTATAAGCATGGAGTTGCTATTTTCACACACTTGATATAACCACAAGGCCCTGTATGACTGGTAACAGTCAGCTCGTAGCCCCATTGTAACATATAAGTAGCTAGAATTGTTTCAGTCCTTCACATGCATCACTTAAAATTCGGTCTGAAGATACTTTATCTACACTCCCATTTTGTTTCTCTGTCCTAACTTTTCACATATCATTCTCATGTATGTCAGCAATAATTGGTTTTTTTGTTTGTGGGTTTTGGGGTTTTTTTTAATCAAAATAAATAGATCTTCTTTCCAAGTATGAGATTCTAAAACAAAAATACATGGTGTTATGGAAAACAACTAAATTGATAAAATCCAGCATGAAATAGACGAGAGCAACAGTAATGTTATATGTCATGCCTTAGGATGAAGAATTAGCCTTTATAAAAGCAAATAAGCACAGAATAATATACATTTCCAAGTAATGCCTGAAGCTCTTTACCAGGACTGGGACTCTACTGTCATGCCTTAAGTGAACACTGTGTAAGCGTGTAAATAGCTACACAAAATTAAGCTGATAAAGTCAGAATTCTCTTCTTAAAATAAAATATATGCCTTGTTTTAGACATTTCTGTTGACTTTTATTATAGAAACTATAGGAAGTAGAATGTCAGCTTCTTATGTAGAAGAAAATGTTGAAGGTACATTACTTAAACCTTTTATTAGAAAATGTTTTGTGGTGGGTTTTTTTAAGTTCCTAATTTTAAAATTCTCAACCAACGTGACTTCTGATTCTTCAGAAACAACCATTACAAAGACTGTGGGAGGTGAGTGTTATCAAAACTATTCATTTCTTTTTCATTTTCCCATATACGGAACCATTACAATTGCTGTGTTTTGAACCAAACTGTTAAAGAATATTTCATTTAGATCTCAAAAAAGGATGTCTGCAATCCCTCTGGAGAGGAAAACATTTTCTTGAAAGGAATACAAATCTCAAACACTGATTCAGTGAACAAATATGCTAAATTGTGATACTGTTTAAGATTATCATAAATGGTGCTCCAGTTTACTTTATGGAAACCAGATTTTCCAAAGCATGGATTAGATGCCTTCAAATGTCTTATGACAGGCAGGCATAACAGGAATAATTTTTCATTTCTTAAGAACCACAAAACTGAAAAACAACACCCACCTACTCCAAGCAAGAATCCTTTATTAAGAAGGAGGATCAGAAGAAACCCCAATAATTAAAACAAAACAAACAGTAGTTCAGATCTACCTGTCTCTGTTGCCTATTCTTCTCAACCCTTGCCTCATTTTGTCTCTAAACCTCATCTTTTACTTGCTTATATATAAACAAACAGATAAAATACCTGGTCATGACTCTCTGCATATGCAATGTATTTTTCTTCATACCGTCTGTTTGTTAATGTATGCACAATATTGCCCATATTCCAGTCTTCATCTTTCAGCTCCTTAATAATCTGCAGAAATTAAGGGAAAGACCACCAAAAAGTTATTGCTGTTTCAACTAAAAGCACATTACTACTTTTCTTCATTATCTTGGTGCAGAAAGTTCCCATGGATTGTGAACTGTTACTTCTCCTATTCCCAAGTTTTGAAGTTGTGAGCTTTCTCTGATAATCCAAAGAGATTTCTTCTTTTCAGTTCCACTACCTAAACATAATAAATAGGACACTTTGTCTCTCCTGTACTTCCATGTATAAGCAAGGACAATGGGACTAGCCATCCACCATGCGAATCCCCTGATACACAGGCAATGTGACTGGCAGGAGCTGCAAAAAAGCACTGCACCAAAAACTAGGAAGAAACATGTGGGCATGTATCTACCTACACACAATACTGAAAGAAGTTCAAGCAACCCTGGCACACGGCGGCTTCTAATTACAGCTTAACCACGGGGCTGACTGGTGGAGAATGTATCACTACAAGACAGCACTATGCTATTGCCAGGAAGCGCACAATAACATCAGAAGGTACTTAGCACAGGGACTTGCACTTTCCCCTGATCTGTGCATTCCCAGTCAGTTCCAAACCCAAAGCTTTGTAATACAAAACAAGCTTTACATTTTTTGCCATGCTAGCTCCTGATTTCTAGCAATTTAAACCACATCAATAGTAACTTTCTGCCCGACATGATACTAACTTCCTCGCTCTTCTCAATCTAGTCCAATTTCAGTCTTAGGCCCTTCATTTTTCTTTAGAGACCTCCATTGACCACTACAACTTAAAAACATATATGGAAATATATGGACATAAAAACAGAAGTGATAAAAAGGCAGTAACACCAAGACAGTTAATACAATGCTGTAAAACAACATTCTGGTTGTAACTGGCCATGTATTCCTAAACAGCCTTTTTTTCTTTTCCTTTTCTTTTTTTCTTTTGACTCCAAAAATTCTACTTCTGAATACATTCAGGTCCCTGTGCATCATCATATTACGTACTACATCTATCTTTAATCTGAACTAGTAGAGCCACTGTCATGGCAAACAGCTTATCTTTCTTACTTCTACAAATTCTTTGGAATTACTTCATGGAACCCTGGAGGTCCTTCAAGTTTAAAACTGATTTTAGGAAGCTGCCTAGAAAACTTGCTATTAACAGGTACGTACTTACAAGCTGGAGAGAAAGGGGAGCAAGCAGTCTAGGACGGTTTAATAACAGCTGATAGACTGTTTCTAAACTTTTCCCTTCCAATTGTTTCAGCTTTATTTTTGCCTCCAGAAATGTGGTAAATGAATTACGTGCATCATCTCCTTCTCTAACTCAAGGTCTTCTGTCGTGGTTGCTTATTTGCAGCTTCCTTAGCTAGAAGCTCCTGCCTGCATGACCCTATGTTCCTGCACAATCGACACATTCCTAAATAACTGGAGTCTGCTGGGAAACAGCCTGGAGTATCATAGCTGAATTTACACCTGTCAGCATGCCAAGCATCCACCTGCTGTCTCACTTAAGTACCTGCTTAGGCTGGAAGATGTTTTTCTCCAGTTAAGAATGGAATTTACTGCAGAGTAGGTACGATTCCTCTCCAAGTATTGCAAATTAAAACAAACAGACCGTATCAGAGACTACTAAATTAGATTATCAATCTTTTGCCCATGTAAAATTCTACACTGTGGGGTTTTTTTTTTTCTTTGTAATATGAACCTGGCCACTTGTATTTTGTCTACCTAGGCAACTGCTCATCTCTGCCTGTCCTAAAGCATGGTAAGGAAGTTGTAGGCGTAAAGGAGAAGGGAAAAAAGGAAAAAAATAAAATAATGATCACAACAAGGTGAAGGTGTTTCTTATTACTACAGAAATATGAGCCCTCACTGCATTCCAGGATCTAAATTACACACTCTGAAGTTTAGTGATGCTGTCCCTGTTGGAAAACCTGGCAAGTTTGTCTTCTGAATGAAAAGAGGTTTGAAAACTGTTTTTCAATCAGCTCTTCACCACCCAGTTACAAAAGTGAAAGATGCTGAAAGATAAGTTAATTTGCTTTTTATTTTAAGCTACTCAGTGTATTTATTAAAGCATTAATGCTCATATGAAACATTTATTGTTTCAGATCATCATGACAGCCTGAGGGATTTGGATGCAATCTTCTATCTAACCGAAAAACATTCTCTAAAACATCAGTAAAAGCCTATTGAGATCATTTAGTGTTTTACTGCTTTTCTTGTGATCCTCTGTATTGAGGAAAAGGTGATTTAAATCCTTATCGTAGTCAGTGTTTATTAGTATATTACTGTTCTTGAAGAGCATTTACAGATTTTTATTATTCCTTTTTAACCTTACTATACTGTTCGCTGTTGTTTCTATAATTCACTTATGTTTACTTTGGTTAAACTTTCAGCTCTACCTATGTTCAGTGCCAACTACTATGCCAAATTTCAGGAGGGTTCCTTGCATGTTGCTGGGGTGGCTGTTTTTGGTTTGTTTGTTTTTTAATATGTGTATGCATACAGTTAACTTATCTACCTGTTCACATGCAATATAAACTAAATATTCTATAGTTGTTGCAAGACACAGGTTATCACAAATAAAACAAGTGTCAGACAGAATGAAAAGAACAGCCCCTGAACTTCTGAAACCTACAGGATATCTGACAGCTCTCATTTCAGCCACTAATTCCTGTGCTTGAGCCTGTCAGAATTTATTTTAATAGGACATTAACAGAAGAGAGAGTAAAAATTGCCAGTAGGATTGAGAAGTATTTTTGTGTATGCACAGAAACATCCCACCTTGAAGAGTAGAACATATTTTTAAAAAAGTTCTCACCTGTATCCATTTATCTGGAATAGCCATGGCTAGTCGATAATCGAAACCCCCTCCTCCCTCTGCAACGGGACGACAAAGAGCTGGCATTCCAGAAACATCCTTAAATAAAATAATAATAAAAACCACAATATCATTTGCACAGCATTGCAATTATTAGTTCAGATTACCTACCATACAGTAATACTTCTGTGAAGCTGTTTATAGTTTACAGAGTGTTTGTACAGACTGACCAGTGTAAAGGAGGAGAAAAAAACCAAAACAAAACAGTGAGTGATTATTACACCCAGATTTGCTGTTTGAATGCAAAAGTTAAGATGGAAAATCATTAGGACTTTTCTCATCAAACACTCTAGTACAAAATATTTTAACAGAGTAGATATTTGAGCAGGAAGAGACCTCAGTAGATGCAGAATTTGAAACAATCAGCTCTCAAGAGCCAAGTGATCAATAGAAAGTAGTCTACAAAAGACAAATTAAACCTTCATTTTTTAATTGATATTTTGTATTAAAAATGACATAAGAAGAAAAGGTTGAATATAAAGCAGTGTAAGGAAGAAAAATACAATATCTACTCTTTTCCTAAATGCACAAACCCAAAACTATTGATCCAGGTAGCCCTGGAAAGTGACGTGCTCTTACAGCATAATTTTCCGGTTTCATATTGATGGAGGCTGAACATCCTTAAATTCGTATTCAAAGTTATTAAAATATTTATTTAACCATTTTATAAGGCAATTTATCTCCATAGCATTCTTTTTCTAAAGTTAATCTGTACAGAGAATGAAAATCTCCAATAATTGCAGAATGTCTATCAGTACTCAATTTTATTAACTTATGTCAGTGAGAAGGCATTCTACGACAATATTTATGGATTAACATATATCTCTTCCGTCTACACAACAGAACTTATGAAATTAAATTCTGACTAGAACCAGGGCTTAATTAGGACGCTCTGGTATTCTGGATTCAATCCAGTTTTAAATCCAATTGCTGCATTAGACAATGAAAAAGCTATTTGCACTTTAAGTTACACACAGACGGGCATACACACATACGCAAGTCCAGCCCCCACACCCGCCCTCCAATACTGACACAAGCGAGGAGACGGATCACATCATCATGAAGCTCATGGCTGGAATCCTGGAGGCAGAAGGCAGGGCTGCCACCCAGAGACACCCTGACTGGAGGAATCTCGACAGCAAGCTCAGGAATTTCAGCAAGGGCAACTGTTAACTCCTGCCCCTGGGATGGATCAACCCTTGCATCCAACCAGGCTGGGAAGCAGCTCTGCTGGGAAGATGGTGGGGATCTGGGCTGGCAGCAAGCTGAGCAGAAGCCAGCAGCCTGCCCTGGCAGCAGGGATGGCCAGCAGCATCTCCTGGCCAGCTGGGTGAAGAGCAAAGCCAGAAGATCAAAGGAGGCGATTATCCTCCTTCATTCAGCAGTCATTACATCGCACAGACAACTGCATCCACGGTCCACATGCTGTAAATACCAAACAATGAAGCAGAAATTCCTTCCACACCTTTAGGTATTATAAAAGGAAGTTCAATAGCTCGCCTAAATCTGTCCAGAAGTATAAAAACAGACTAATGCTCTCTGAATTATGCAGAACAAGATGATCTGAAACAAAAGCCTTTCTCTCCGATGCTATGAAGACTACGTGGACAAGGACTGACTGTGAGATTTAAGTAGCTCCCATCTACTTCATTCAGAGAATCACAGCATGGTTGGGGCTGGAAGGGACCTCTGGAGATCATCTAGCCCAACCCCCGCTAACGCAGGGTCACCTGGAACAGGTTGCACAGGTTCCATCCAGGAGAGTTTTAAATGTCTCCAGAGAAGGAGACTCCACAGCCTCTCTGGGCAGCCTGTGCCAGAGTCTGTCACCCTCAGGGTAAAGAATTTTTTCCTCATAGTCAGATGGAACTTCTTGTGTTGCAGTTATTGCCCATTGCCCCATGGTGTACCTTCACTGGGCAGCGCTGAAAAGAGCCTAGAGCATCCTCTTAATGCTCACCCTTAAGGTATTTGTGTAAGTTGATAAGATGGCACAATTCTCAAAGTCAGATTTTTAGGAAGTAAAATTCCAAATGTAGTACTATTTATTTCTATCTAAAGCTTTTACCTGAACACAAAAAAAAATGATTCAGTGTTAATTGTTCAGTATATATTCCAACTAATGTAAAGAGCCAATGCCTAAGCATTTGTTCAGATTCAGTTTTAAATGAGCTGAATATAAAAAAAACCCAGAAATCATAGCGGTAGAGGTTTTTTGCCTGTTTGTTTTTATGCTACTTTAGGCATGATGTAACTTTACCTAACGTTTTTTTCTTCTCATAACACAAAACTTTAATT